>NC_084836.1:36662309-36978462 GCF_033115175.1 Lepus europaeus | reverse complement strand
GGAAACCTAGAAGAAATAGATAGATTCCTAGACACATATAATCTTCCAAAATTGAGTCATGAAGACATAGAAAACAAAAGAGACCAATAACAAAGACATAGATTGAATCAGTAATAAACACTCTCCCAACAAAGAAAAGCAAAAGACTGAAGGGCTTCACTGCTGAACTCTACCAGATATTTAAAGAAGAAATAATTACAATTCTTCTCAAGTTATTCAAAACAATTTAAAGGGAGAGAATTCTCCAAAATTCCTTCTGTGAAGCCTGCATCACCTTAATTCCTAAGCCATAAAAAGAGACAACAGAGAAAGAGAATTATAAGCCAATATCCTTCATTAACACGGATGTTAAAACCCTCAACAAAATACTAGCCAATTGAATCCAACAACACATCAGAAAGATCATTCGCCCAGACCTAGTGGTATTTATCCCTGGTATGTAGGGATGGTTCAACATCCACAAAATCCATGTGATACATCACATTAACAAATTGAAGAAAAAATATGGTTATTTCAATAGATGCAGAGAAAGCATTTGATAAAATACAACATTGTTTCATGATGAAAAACTTACACATTTTGGGTATAGAAGAAATATTCCTCAACACAATCAAGGTAATTTATGATAAACCCACAGCCAGGATATTATTGAATGGGGAAAAGATATAAGCATTCCCCCTAAGATCCAGAACCAGATAAGGATGCCAACTTTCACCACTGCTATTTAATATAGTCTTGGAAGTTTTAGCCAAAGTCACTAGGCAAGAAAAAGAAATCAAAGTGGGGTAGCACTGTGGCATAGCGAGTAAAGCCACCACCTTCAGTGCTGCATCCTGTATGGGAGCTGGTTAGAGTCCTGGCTGCTCCACTTCCAATCTAGCTCTCTGCTATGGCCTAGGAAAGCAATAGAAGATGACCCAAGTCCTTGGGACCCTGCGTGGTGGAATGAGAAGGCCATGCCAAGCTGGCGCTGGCAAGTGAGTATCAGTTACTCAGGAAATGGGTTGGGAATCCACCTGGCAAAGGAGCCTGCCTGGCAACAGGCAGTGATTGGTTACAGCATAAACCACCCCTTGACCGGATTGGCTGCCTCTGCTTTATAAGCTGCTGCACCAACTGAAATAAACAAGTCTGCGAGATGCTTACCTCTAGCCTGCTTTCACCCAACTCCCGGTGTCTGTGTCATAAGTCCGTACCTCTTGCCCCCACCGCAATCCTCCTCTCAGAAAAAATCCACAGCAACACCCCTGCACCTGCATGGGAGACCCGGAAGAGGCTCCTGGCTCCTGGCTTCAGTTTGGTGCAGGTCTGGCCATTGCTGCCAATTGGGGCGTGTATAAATAAATCTTTTTAAAAGTCCCTCACATGGGTGACAGGGACCCAAGTACTTCAGCCATTGTCTGTTGCCCTCAAAGGACATTAGCAATGAGCTGCATCAGAAGTGGAGCAGCTGGGACTTGAACCCACACTCATGGGGGGATGCTAATGTCAGAGGCAGCAGCCCAACCCACTCCACCACAACACTAGCCCCAAATATATATTTTCTTTTTCCATTTATCTATCAGTAGGTATTTCCATTGTACCCACATCTTGGCTTCTGGGAATAATGTTGCAATGGATACAGAAATTCAGATATCTCTTTGAAAACCTAATTTCAATGATTTCAGATCTATACCTAGGAATAGTATTTTAGTATCACCCTGTAGTTATAAGTTTTTGATGAATTTCCATTTATTTTTCACAGCTACTGTACTACATGCTACATGCCTACCAACAGTGTATAAAGGTTTCAATTATCACACATCCTCACCAACATGTGTTATATTTCCCTTATTTTTGCAATAGCCATCCTGACAAGTGTGGGGTGATATCTCATTGTGTTTTTAATAAAGGTATATTTTATTTATTTGAAAGGGAAAGAGGGTGGGAGGGTGGGGCCGACAGAGAGATGAAGGTTATGAACCAGCTATTTTCAAAGCTGTTGAAGCAAAGCCTATATTTAAATATTACATAATCTGTAAATACATTATAAATACAGAGAAACAGTTAGCCAAAACTCTTTAAAAGTCAGATTTTAACTATTTATATTATAGTGAGACAAGAATAATTTTCAATTGGTATTCAATGTCACACTATAATTCCTTCCCAGTTATCCTTCTATGTCTCCTTATCCCCAGGCCACCAAGGATTTGCTTTCTGTCACTAATAGATACATGGTTTGTGTTTTCACAATTTTGATATAAATTAAACATTATATGTGTTTTTTTAAAAATGATTTTTGTGTATCATGGTGATATATCATACATTTTTGCATGTCAAGGTAGAATGAAAAAATAAAATTTGAAACCAAAACAAAGATGTAGAAATGTTACTGAGCTAAAAACTTCCACAACCCTTCATGAAGAAGGTATTAGAGTTTCAAAACAACATTATGTCATTTACTCACATTCACACATTAGTCAAATGTTAAATATACATATTACAATTTCATGAGTAATTTTGTAGACCCTCGTATTGCCTTGCTGGGGCTGTCATACCAAAGTAGTGTAGACTAAGGAGCTTAAACAACAATTTAAATTCTCATGATTTTAGAGGTTGGGCATCCAAGAGAAAAGTGTGGACAAGACTGGCTTCTGTGACCGCTGTGCTTGCCTTGTACATGGCCCTATTCCCCCTGTGTCTTCACTTCACCTTCCCACTAAGCTGGTGCCCAGGACCTACTCTCATTATAAAACACCATCAGATCATATGCAGTCACTCTCATGACGCTCTTTTAACTAGCTCTTTACAGGCTCTATTTCCAAGCAGTCACATTGTGAGGTTCTGGTTGAGTTAGGACTTCAACATACACATTTTGGAGAGAAACAGTTAAGCTCTTAAGAGTCCTCAGCAAGTCTTAAGAAAAAAACTTCACAAACTCCTCAAATGTAGGAATGTGAATCTAGTCTACATGGACATATTCAATTAAGAATCTTCAGGACCACTACAATGATGTTTTGAACAAGATTTAGATGAGTGATACATATAACAACAAATGTTTCCTGGCACAACAGTCCTCCTAAGTTGTAAAATGATATATGCGTCCTTTCCACTTATCTCACAGTTCAATTCTTCTGTTCTCTAGTGAATCATATGCAAAATATATTTATTCCATCTTTGTTCTATGGCTAATGTATCTACAAATACCTCCAACAGCAAACACTTTTAGTACTAATATTTTCACTGTTTATTACATTTCTAGATAATTTCCCATTATAGATTTAATTGTATTTCTAACTTTTTATTTTACCTAATAACTATAAATGCTAAATAGTCTCTCATTTGACAGGGTGAGTGCTGTTTCAGAAAGTTTATCATAATTAGAATGAAAAATGTTTAAGTTATTTAAATTTCAAATTTTAAGACATTTAGACATAGAAACATAGCCTTAGTGCAAAAGTAAGATTTTTGTTATGGAACTATATAATTCTCTTTTTAAAAGGAGATAATTTAAGTTATTTAATATTCATTTGTGATTGCATGTCAAAAAGTATCTCATTATAGCCATAAAGTATTTTTATAAGGTATGCCAAATGTGCTTTTTTATATTTTGCAGAAAATGTTTCCTAATAAAGTGTTGCACCACACATATGAAACTTTGTTTTGTATATTTGAAATGTTCTCAATGGACATGCAAAAATTTACTTATGAATCACACATTGGATTGGCATTGTGACACAAATGGTTAAGCCTCCACTTAGAATGGATGCATTCATGTTGCATTGCTGGCTTGAGTCTCAGATACTCTACTTTGTACATCCTGGATGGCAGCAGATGACAACTCAAGTACCTGAGTCCCTGCCACCCACAAGGGAAACTTAAAGTTCTGGGCTCTTGGCTTTGGTCTGGCCCAGCCTTGGTTGATGCAGACACTTGAGGGAGTAAACCAGCAGCTGGAATACCTCTTTCTGTCTCTATGCTTTTCAAAAATAGATCATTCCATCTTTGGTTTATTCTAGGCATTGTGCTTTCTAATCCTTTACTTGCTTGTATATTCTATATACATATGTATAAATATGATCTTTCAAATTTACAAGCTGAATGTTTCCCATGTAATTAAGTGCATAAGTTTTAGGAGTCCTAATCTTGAACCTTTTGGTTTGCTTTAATGTTAACTGATATGTCATTTTATTGTTCAGAAATTGAATAGAACTTATGATATTGATAAATACAATCAGAAGATTACACATTAGGTTAACTTACAGAACTTCAGATACCCATATACAGTGAAATGATATGCACTCAACAACCATGTGTATAGTACCTGCATATTGCAAAAAAAGTATAATTTCTGCATCACAGACACTGTTTGCACCGAATTATATTTCCCCTCCTATCATAGTTGAAGGCCTAACTCCCCATTCGTTAGAGCCTTTAAATATATAACTGAAATGAAACCTTTAGGGTGGTTCCAGGTAATGAAGGGTATCCTTGCATGTAAATGAGACACAGACATGTGTGCAGAAGTAGGAATACGTAGGCACACGGAGAAGATCCCCACTTGCAGTCGAAGGAGAGAGGTTTCCAAAAACAACAAACCCTTCCCACACTTTGATCTCAGACTTCTAGCCTCCAGACTATGAAAATAAATGTTCTTGTTTAAGCTATGCTTTTAAGTAGGCAGGCATACAGGTTGGAGTTGATTGGATTTGTGAACTGGAAGACCACGCCCCTGTGTGACCTCATGCTCCTACCTGATGCCTTTGCCCTGCCCTTGTGTGGCCTCATTCCCCTACCTGGCCGTACTGGGGTGCCCACCAATCAGGTTAATTGATCACTCCCCTTTGGAGTGGGTTAAAAGCCTGGGGCACAGTGTGCCCAGCCTGCTCTTTCTCCCTGGCTTCTTGCTAGGAAGGTGCTTGCTGTAGCCCCGCGCCTCCAGGGCGCATGGCCGTCAGGCCATGTGATCTAGGCTTCCTGGCCTAGATGCTCATCCACGTGGCTGGTTCCTGGTGCTCGGTATGAACCCCCATTCGCTTCTCTCTCCTAAATAAAGCTCTCACTCTCCTGAGCACCTGTCTCACTAAATAAAAGCTTAAAACGTACCATGCTGCCTCATTTATCTGTGCCAGTATTTAGAATTCTTCTCTAAATATTAGGCAAGAACCCTCTTGGGCTTATTAATATTGGGGATTTAGTAATAAGCCCTTGGTGAAATCATAAGTCACCCCAAATTCTGGTAGTACATGTGGCACCCCGGCTAGCATTTGTATGGAACTTTAAGGGGCCACATTTTAGTGTGAATTTTAGGGGGTCTTGTCCAATTTCATCTTCAGTGTTATCTTGTATGGCAGCCTGAGAAGACTGGTGAAGGTTTCATATAACCTGGATCAACACCTGTGGGTAACAAAACTGTTCATATTCAATCTTTTATTTATCCATCTAACAAACATTATTAGGCACATATATGTAATAGGTTCTTTCATAATCTTTGAGATCTAGTACATAGTTTATTTTTAGATAAGATATTTATTTTACATTATATGCAAAGGTTTAATGGCTTTATTAAATAAATAATTCAACAAATAAAATTAAAAAGACCATAGTCCAGCAGGAAACTAGACAAGAGCTATAAAATAATCAGAATATCAACTTTATTCATATGAATTTTAAAATACATAATCATTCATGCTATAATAGCATATAATTGCTATCAATTTGACAAATACTTAAAGCAAAGTTTGACAAAACATAATTATAGCAAAACTGATAAAAACAAATATACCTGTGTATAATTTTAGCTTCTGCTTATAAACTATGCTTTTATTCAACATTTTAATAGACACAACCCAGACAGATAAATATGAGCTATAGGTATATAAAAGAAGGTATTTCTTTAGAAAAATAGATTTAAGTGTTAATAGCTATCTGTAGCAGTGTGTTTTATTTATTTCAGTGAGAATCACTTTTATTCATTATATATACTTATTATTTTCAAGTTGTTGTAATCTGAAATAACCCTTTCAGCCAATTTCCTCATCTCCCTGATGGCTGGCCTTGAGAGATTGTAGAGGAAACCTGGTGAGACTATACAATGGCAAATGTGTAAACCAGTTTTCCTATGGACAGATGATTGTCTTGGCTCTTGAAAGCTGGAGTTGGACCACTGGGAATCTGGTTATTTCTCAGCCTTGCTGTGAGAGGTCACCACCTCAGCTTTGATGATGCTTACAGAGCTGCCTGCCTGCTCTTAGCATTCTTTAGGCTGTCTACATAAAAGAGCATGTTTGCACTTGAACCATTGTTGTCTTTTCCAAGACAGCACGGATACCCTAATACCAACCAGTCTACTCTTCATTCTGGAAGAAATTTTTCAACCATTCCTTACATAACTTTGTCATTTATTTGGTCATGAATAAGGACTTGTTTCTGGGCCACTTCATAACCTGGAAATAAGTGCACTTTGTACATGATAGCTTATATATGCAGTTCTTACTATATGAGTGTGCTTCCCAGGATATAAAGATTGACTATTTTTAAAGTTTTTTTTGGTATGCCAAAATTAGAAAACAATTTTAAAATTAACAAATACCTCGCTATAAAGATCTTGGTTTGTGAGCTTAAAAATTCCACAGGATGCTAGAGGGATCCCGGAAAGTAGTATAGCAAAGTGCAAAAATGCACAAATGCAAGGTCTTTAAAAAATTCATGGAAATGCATATTATGACAAGATCAAGCATGAGTTTCAACAATTTTTTATACCAAACTTATGTTAGCTGAAATTTTCCATGAACTTTTGATGTCTGTTCATATATCTCCCATGGTGTTTTATATATGGTGGATATTGAATATGTATTTGTCAAGTCACATTGTGAATTCAATTTCACAAAAAATCTATTCACCATTTTTATTCATTTGTGGATATTAATTCACATTGAATGATGTGAGTAGATGACTCCATTCAAAGTATAAGAAATTTAGATGTTATCATTATATCTCTTATACATCAAAACTACATAATGATAAAATTCATTTTTTAAAAGAGTTTATTTATTTGAAAGGCAAAGTTAGACAGAGAGACAGACATAAACAAATGAGACAGAGATCTTTCATCTGTAATAGCCAGGCAGCGCCAGGCTAAAGCTGCCACAGGACCAGAACTCCATTTGTGCCTCCCATGTGGGTGGCAGCAGCCCAAGCACTTTGGACCATCTTCTGCTTCTTTCATTGGCACATTAATAGGGAGACGGATTAGAAGTGGAGCAACTGGGACTCAAACCTGCATACATATGGGATTCTGGTAACATAAGTGGTAGCTCAATCTTATGCACCACAATGCTGCACCTGAGTCTTGTTTTTATTGCTTTTTTTAATGCTTTAAGATTCGGTCTTCTAACAGCAAGGTAATTGACATTTTGATGTGGAAAATCTGTTGTTGTGGAAACTGTCTTACATATTGCAGGTTTAGCAGCAGTCTGTGTTCTTCTTGTTGGATGTCAATATGACTGTTCCCCTGCCCACTGCAACACTATAGCAAAAATTGCTTTCAGACACACTGCATAATCTCATGGTTGGGAGGACAATTTCTCCTGGGTGTTTGTTTAAATAGACCAAGTCACTGGTAAACATCAGTTTTTAATGTATATACCAGAATTTAAGTCCAATCTTACCTAATTATATTCCGGAATCTGTTTCCTGCTTTGAAAATTAAGGACCATCTTCAACTACTGCTTTAAAAACTTAGAATCAAATGTCAAATCTCTAGTGTGTCTTTTTAGGAAAAATTTCATCTACTATTAGGAAAAATAAACACTAAGGACAATAAAAAGCAAATTTAGCTTGGCCAGAAAGGATCTCAAAGGTAATATGCAAAACGAAACACAGAAGGAAACAAAATGTCAGCTTTGAGGTTTGAAGAATGAAGGGTAGCCTGCACAGGAAGAAAATGAACAGCTAAGCAAGTGCAAAGGCCCTCCCTGTCTTATGCTAATATACACCATGCATCTCTTCCTACTCTACTGTGGCTTTTCCTGTTGGTCTTTCTAGGTCTACTTACCAACAGAAATTCTAGTACATATTTGGATCCTACTAATTACTTATTGAATGGATAAATAATGTGTTAAAACAATAATAGAGGCCAGCATTGTAGCAATAGCAGGCATAAGCTGCCACCAGAGACACTGGCATCCCATTTGCGCACTGGTCCATGTCCTGGCTGCTCCACTTGTGATCCAGCTTCCTGCTAATGGCTGGGAAAAGCAACAGCAGATGGCCCAAGTACTTGGGATGCTGCCTCCCATGTGGCAGACCTGGATACAACTCCTGGCTTTGGCCTGGCCCAGTCCTGGCTATTGTAGCTATGTAACTTTGACTTTAAAATAAATGAATTAAAAAAAGAGAGAGAGAGCTGGCGCCATGGTTCAACAGGCTAAACCTCCGCCTTGCAGCGCCGGCACACCGGGTTCTAGTCCCGGTTGGGGCGCCGGATTCTGTCCTGGTTGCCCCTCTTCCAGGCCAGCTCTCTGCTGTGGCCAGGGAGTGCAGTGGAGGATGGCCCAAGTCCTTGGGCCCTGCACCCCATGGGAGACCAGGAGAAGCACCTGGCTCCTGCCATCGGATCAGCGCGGTGTGCCGGCCACAGCAAGCCGGCCACAGCGGCCATTAGAGGGTGAACCATCGGAAAAGGAAGACCTTTCTCTCTGTATCTCTCTCTCTCTCACTGTCCACTCTGCCTGTCAAAAAAAAAAAAAAAAAAAGAAAGAAAGAAAGAGAGAGAGAGAGAGACATAGGAAGGACAAAGAAGAAGAATTATGTCTAGGCCTAAGTCAAAGGAACCAATGTATGTGAATAAACTTTAAATATTAGATTGTATGGACATAGCTTCTGTTATTTATTTCCATAACTATGCTGACATAACATATAGAAGGTATTCAGTGAGGAAATTATTATTTCATAGTTAGTTTTAAAATATTAAATTTGGAATTAAGATAGAATCTTTTTTTTTTTTTTTTTGACAGGCAGAGTGGATAGTGAGAGAGAGAGAGAGACAGAGAGAAAGGTCTTCCTTTTTGCTGTTGGTTCACCCTCCAATGGCCACTGTGGCCGGCACATTGTGCTGACCCAAAGCCAGGAGCCAGGTGCTTTTTCTCCCATGCGGGTGCAGGCCCAAGGACTTGGGCCATAGCAGAGAGCTGGCCTAGAAGAGGGGCAACCGGGATAGAATCCGGCACCCCAACCGGGACCAGAACCCCGTGTGCTGGCACCGCAAGGCAGAGGATTAGTCTGTTAAGCCACGGCGCCGGCCAAGATAGAATCTTCAATATATAAAGAACCCTGTCCCTACTCTTGCATGTAACTTCCAACCACATTCCTATTGTATTTCACTCTTGGCCTCTAAATGAATAATTTCTCAGATTTTATGCTTATGATGTGATTTTTGTGTTCTGAATAAACATGTAATAGTTGTTTTAATTTTCAAAACAGTAAACATAATATTCCGTAAAGAACATGGTCTGAGTCAGGACTCAATTTTGGTTTTAAAATAGTATGTTTTGTTAAAGAATCCCAGACACTTCACAAACATTACTTTCATTTTACATATTTAAAGAATTAACTCTTATAGGCAATGTGGCATTTACTTACTCATGGATCCCAGTTAACTTCAAATAAAACTTTAAGAAACTTCCATCCTTCATATTAAGTTTGGCCACCAGTTTTGCTAATGCCTAGATTGTTCTATTTTTATCCGCATGTTTTTTTCCTAGAGTTTATTACTCTTTATATTAAATTATCAGCAATTTAAAAGTCTCATAAGTCTTCAAGTTGAAGGATGTGTTAGCTGGTAAATTTTAATATTGATTAATTAACCTGAGGCTACTTCACTATATGGTGTGATACAAGTAATATGTACTATTTCCAGGAACAATCTTCTAAATGGAAATATAAAACATTGTTCAGACCAATCATGACCAAAAAAGTTGGAGTGCTGGTTTGAGTGCAAACTGCTTACTACTGATTCAGGTTTCTGCTACTGCACTTGGGAAACAGCAGAAGATGGTCCAGCTACTTAGGTTCCTGCCACTATGTGGGAGACCCAGATGGAACTATTGCAGCCATCTGGGGAGTAAACCAGCGGGTGGAATTCTCTCTCTCCACTTTTTAACTAAATAAGTAAAACTTTTTTCTTTTCTAAGATTTATTAATTCACTTGAAATTCAGTTATTTAAAGAGAGAGAGAGCCGGCGCCGCCATAGCTCACTAGGCTAATCCTCCGCCTGCGACGCCAGCACACCGGGTTCTAGTCCCGGTTGGGGTGCCGGATTCTGTCCTGGTTGCTCCTCTTCCATTCCAGCTCTCCACTGTGGCCCGGGAGGGCAGTGGAGGATGACCCAAGAGTTTGGGCTCCAGCCGTTGCGGCCGTTTGGGGGGTGAACCAGTGGAGGGAAGACCTTTCTCTCTGTCTCTCTCTCACTGTCTATAACTCAACCTGTCAAATTAAAAAAAAAAGAAAGAAAGAAAGAAAGAAATGGAAGCTGAACTCCAGATGAGAATGTAGCTAGATCTATACTTGGATTACAAACTTGTATGACCTTAATAATGCCCCCAGACACCCATCTGGGAGACCTAGAACAATCTCCTGGCTTCAGCCGAACCCTCTGCTCAGCTATTGCCACTATTTGAGGGAGTGAAGTAGTCAAAGGGAGTGTCTGTCTGTCTCTCTCTCTCTCTCTCTCTCTCTCCCTCTCTTCCTCTCTCCTTCCTTCCTTCTCTCCCCACCCCTTCAACTCTGCCTTTCAAATTTACACCATGACATTCCAAGGCATATTAAAGCTGTCTTGAACAGGAAAAAAAGAGAGAGCGCATTGTTACACCAAGCTTGAAACTTTGACCTAAACAAAACATGATATAATAAATGGCTGGCTGTTGCATGAGGACAATATGTTTGTGGTATCTTTTTTTACACAGCAATAGGAAGCAATCATGCTATTGTTTCTCTACTGATGTCCACTTCCTATAATGAACATGAAAGTAACAGAAGCTTGAATCAATTTGGGATTTCAAACAATTGTTATCACTGCTAAATCTATGATCATTATTAAGCATTTACACACACACACACACACACACACACACATATATATATATATATAGCAAAGCAGAGACTAGAACCTGTGGATCTATCTTGCTTAGAAGTTTGTAAGTTTGTAAAAGGAAAAAAAATATATAAAAGAAGTCTAACATCCTAAAAGTTCAAGAAGTGTTTTTAATTTCTATTTGATCAAATTCTCATCATACAAAGGAAAAACTGAAGGCCTTGATTTTTTGTCAATACCTGAAAAAGTAGGATACAATTCTGCTCACTGAGATAACTCTGAAGGCAAAGGAACTTCCTGTCTCTTCCCAAGCCAAAGCAAAGGCTTGGAAAGCCAAAAAGGCACCACTGAAAGACATACACACACATACACACGCACAAACATACCATGTGTACATATCACCCAATTTCCAGGACACAAAACACCCTAGTACTAGAGGCAGCATAAATATCCTATAGTGCCCCCCCCCCCCAAACCCAGAAAAGCAAGCTTCACCATTATGCTGTCATACAGTTCCCCGTGACATTGAGTCCCCCGGGAAGAAGACAAAAGACCACCACAGCAGCACTTATGCTCATTGTGGATGTGAAGGTCAACACGCACCAGATCAAACTGGCTGTGAAGAAGCTCGGTGACATTGACGTGGCCAAGGTCAATACCCTGATCAAGACTCATGAAGAGAGGAAGACATGTGTTCAATTGGCTTCTGATTATGAAGTGTTGTGTTTTGCCAGAAAAATTGAAATCATCTGGCCCGAGTCCAGCTGGCTAGTTCTAAATATGTTTTCTATCCACCATAAAAAATTTCAGATACAATTATAAGGTAATAAAAATAACTAAAGCAGATAACTTGGTAATTTTCATTTTTAAAAATACTTTTAAACATGTTTGAATTACTTGTAAGTTAATTAGTCAAACCATTTATTTTATATCCATGTACTACTTCTTTCTCCTTAGTTCCTGAATTTTGATCATTTCATTGCCAGAGCAATGCCAAAGAACATTCCTAAAGAATACTTTTTAAAAGTTATTAGTATATGTGATCAGGATTTATTGAAATACAGGGATGAAAGGTAATGTTTTAAAATTAAGTTGCAGTACTTTTGGTAACATTTAAAGTTAAAACAAATTATAAAAATCTTAACTTTGAAATATGGTACTGTTAAGCCAAAGTCCTTTTTATAAAAGCTGCAAAATGAGAATTTTTAGCTAATGAGTGAGACTTGGCAGGACATAAATGGAAATATGTTTCATTGGCCAACATGTTCTGGAGGCATATGAATGTCTAAATAGATGATACTCAGAAGAGTATTTTTGGCATTAAAATGCCTGCAAACATTTTGATCAGGAATTTGATTGCCATATGTCCATATCCTCCAACTTAAGTGATGAACATACTTTGGGTCTCATGGGATTCTTACTTTCTGGCAGTACTGACTCTTATCATTAAGTACTGTCTTGCAAAATGAATTGTTTTCCTTTCTTTTAGAATTATATTTGTGTATTGATCATTTCATTATAAACTATCAAGGGTTTAAGCTAACACAATGATTTATTGAAGCTTAGTATTGAGCAAAGCATCCATGTTTAGTGCCTGGTCTTGAATAGTGTTTCTGTAGGCCAGTATCATGGAGTTCAACCATTAAAATTTCTTTCTACAGATTCAGTTTTACTCATAGAATTTTTTAATCTAAAGTCCTAGATAATATACTTCTTGAGTTATTTTCCCCTAAAACTTTTCAAATGAAAGGTAACAGAAAATGTCTGAGAAAATTTTACTGAATAATATGCTACATATGTCATTTATCTTAACTAAATCTTACTGTAATAAAATTGTGTAACTATCACTAAAGGTTGAACACTGTGTTCTGGGGGAAGATTACTGAGCCTGGAAATTTCCTCATGCGTTTTAAACCATCAAATAACTTAAACTGTATAATTTGATATGGAACATTTTTTAATCCATTTCCAATTCAAATAATCAGTGTTTTAATTTTTTATGATATCATTAATATTTCTAACACTTATAAATAATTATACATATGTTATAATATGAAAGTCTTAGGAGAAACCACTTTTTAAGAAACCATTTAAAAAATTATTGTATTTATCTATTGTATTTATAGGGCTTATATACATTGTATTTATTGTATCTAACCTACTGTGGCACAGTGGGTTAAAGCCCTGACTTACAGTGCTGGCATCCGATATGGGCACTGGTTCAAGTCCTGGCTGCTCCACTTTTGATCCATCTCTCTACTAATGTGCCTGGGAAAACAGCAGAGGATAGCCCAAGTCCTTGAGCCCCTGCACCCATGTGGGAGACCCGGAAGAAGCTCCTGGCTCCTCACTTTTGATCAGCTTGTCTCCAGGCCATTGCGTCCATTTGGGTAGTGAACCAGCAGATGTTAGACCTTTCTCTCTGTTTCTACTTCTTCCTGTAACTTTGTCTTTCAAACAAGTAAAATTTTTTTTAAAAAAATTATTGTATTTATTTGAAAAGCAGAGATACAGAGAGAAAACAGCTTTTCCATCTTCTGGTTCACTCCTCAGGTTTAAGGCAGGAGCTAGGAACTTCATCCAGATCTCACACACGGGTTTCAGGTGTATGAATGGGCAAAAACACAAATACCTGTACCATCATTTCTTGATCCCAGGCTATGCATTAGGAGGAAACAGACTTTGAAGTGGAGGTGGGACTCGTAGCAGACATTTGAATATAGGATGCTGGTGTTCCCAGCAGTGGTTTAACTCACTGTGTCACTACTACTGCCCTAAGAGCAGCCACTTTTCTCATTTAATTTCATTTTCTAGATCTGATTATATATACATTGATGGCATTTGATATTGCATGTTATATATATATATATATATATATATATATATATATATTATTTATGTAAGGTGAGCACATTTCATGTATTTCATAGATACAGATTTAGGAGCATAGTGATACTTGTCACCCTACCCTCCCTCCTTTTGTCCTTTCTTATTCTTTTTTAAATTTTTGCAGTGACATCGATTGATGTACACCTGAGTTGATACCATATCTTAGTTATTGTGAACTGGGTTACAATAAACATGGGGGTATAGGTAACCCTCTCATATGCTGATATCACTTTGTTCAGGTAAATTCCTAAAAGGGGAATGGCTGGTCAAACGGTAGATCTATTTTCACATTTTTGAGACTCTCCATATTGTCTTCCACAATGGAGGTACAAGTTTACATTCCTACCAACAGTGGATTAGGGTACCTTTCCCCTGAAATCCTCACCAGCATTTATTGATTTTGATTTCAGTATGATAGCTATTCTAACTGGGGTAAGATGAAATCTCATTGTGTTTTTTATATGCACATCCCTGATGGCTAGTGATACTGATCATTGTTTCATGTGCCTATTGGACATTTGAATTTTTTCTTTTGAAAATTATCTGTTCAATTTCTCTGCCCATTTCTTAACTGGATTTTGTTGTTGTTATTGTTGTTGAGTATCTTGAGCTCTCTATATTCTGGATATTAATCCTTTATGAATTGTATAGTTTGCAAGTATGTTCTCCTATTCTGTTGGCTGTTTCTTCACTTTGTTGAGTGTTTCCTTCACAGTGCAGAAGCATCTCAGCCTAATGTCATCATGTTTGTCTATTTTTGCTTCAATTGCCTGTGCTTCTATGATATATTCCAAGAACTCTTTGCCTATGCCAATGTCTTGCAGTTTCCCCAATATTTTCCATTAGTAATTTGATAGTATCATATCACAGATTTAGATCCTTGATGCATTTTGAGTTGATATTTTATAATGTGTAAGGTAGGGGACTTGTTTCATATTTCTGCAAGAAGAGATTCAGTTTTCCCAGCACCAGTTGTTGAAGAAAATGTCCTTTCTCCAGGAATTGATTTTAGCTTGTTTGTTAAAGATTCGTTGTTTGTAGATGTGTGGATTGATTTCTAGGGTTTCTATTATATTCCATAGGTTTACATGTCTATTTTATATGCCAGTACTTTTTGATTGTAACTGCCCTGTAATGCATTTTGAAATCTGGTATTATTATACCACTGATTTTGTTTTTGTTGTTCAAGATTGCTTTAGCTATTCAGGGTCTCTTATGTTTCCATATGAATTTTACCATCATTTTTTTTCTAAATCTGTAAAGAATGCTATCAACATTTTGAAAGGGATCAAATTGACTTAGTAAATTGCTTTTGGTAATATGGACATTTTGATATGAATTCTTCTGACCCACAAACACAGAAGATTCCTTTAATGATTTACACCTTTCATTATAGAGATCTTTCACTTCCTTGGTTAAATTCATTCCAAAGTATTTAAATTCTTATAGCTTTGTGAATGAACTGATCAAACAAGTTTTTTTTTTCCTCAGCTATATATTTGTTTGTATACACAAAGGCTGCTGATTTTTTGTGTGTTCAATTTTTATCCTGCAACTTTAACAAACTCTTATGAGTTCCAATAGTTTCTTAGTGGAGTATCTTGGCTTCCTTATGTATAGCCTGAATGGATTAAAAAACAAGACCCACATATTTGCTCCCTACAAGAAACATACCTCACCAATATAGATACACAAAGAACAAAAGTACAAGGATGGAAAAAGATATCCCATGCCAATAGAAAAAATGAGCAAGTATAGCATCCTAATATCACACAAAGTAGATTCTAATGCAAAAACCAGTAAACCAAAGAAGTGCTTTATGTAATGGTTAACAGATTAATACAACAGGGATGTGTGACACACACACACACACACACACACACATATATATATGCTGCAAATGCCGGGGCCTCTAACTATTTAAAATAAATGTTAATGGATCTAAAGGGAGACATAGATTCCAATACAATAGTAGTGGGGTACTTCAACCCTCCTCCATATTTCATCAATGGACAGATCAACCAGACAGAAAATCAACAAATAAATGCAGAGCTAATTGACAGTATGGACCAAATGGACCTAACTGATATCTACAGAACATTTCATGCCACAATAAATGAGCTATCACTGCATGTTAAGGACCTAGGAAAAAAGCAACAAACGAAACCCCAAATTAGTAGGAGGAAAGAAATATTTAACATTAAAGAAATAGACAAAGTTGAAACAAAAAGATACAAAATATTGGTGAAATGAAGAGCTGTTGTTTTGAAAAAAATAAACAAAATTTATTTATCATTGGCCCAACTAATCAAAAAAGAGGGAAAAGACACAGAGATGAAAAAGAAGATGTAACAACAGATACCACAGAATTAGAATCATCAGGGATTACCACAAGTAGCCATATGCCAACAAACTGGAAAATCCAGAAGAAATGGATAGATTCCTGGACATATACAAGCTACCAAAAGTGAGTCATGAACACATAGGAAACCTAAACAGACCAATAACCAAAACCGAGGTTGAATCAATTTAAAAGACCCTCCCAATAATGAAAAGCGCAGGACTGGATGGCTTTACTGCTGAATTCTACCTGACTTTTACAGAAGGACTAATTCCATTTCTTTACAAGGTATTCAAAACCATTGAAATGGAGGGAATCCTCCCAAACTCCTTCTATGAGGCCAGCATCACCTTAATTCTGAAACCAGAAAAAGATATGAGGGAAAGAGAATGATAAATCAATATCCATGATGAACACAGATGCAAAAATCCTCAAAAATATACTAGCTAATTGTGTTCAACAGCACATCAGAAAGATCATTCACCCAGAGCAAGTGGGATTTTCCCTTGTATGTAGGGATGGTTCAACATATGCAAATCAATAGATGTGATGCATCAAATTAACAAATTGAAGTATAAAAACTGTATTATGTCAATACATGCAGAGAAAGCATTTGATAAAATATAGCATCCTTTCATAGAAATCCTTAATCAGTTGGGGTACAGAAAGAACAGTCCTCAATACAATCATTTTTGACAAATTTATGACAAACCCACACCAGCATCATATTGAGTATAGAAATTTGGAAGCATTTCAACTAAGATCCAGAACCAAACAAGGATGCCAACGTCAGCATCGTTGTTCAGTATAGTGCTTGAAGTTTTAGCCAGAGCCATTATGCAAGTAAAAAAAAAAAATCAATGGAATACAAATTGGAAATGAGGAAGTAAAATTATCCCTATTTGCAGAAGACATGATTCTATATATAGGAGAACCAAAAAGATGTTTTTTTAACAAAGTTAATAGGCAGTTTAAGAGCCATTTTATTAATAGCTGTTCTACATAGATATAAAAATTTAAGGAAAGTACAAGGAGAAGTTTCATTTTTTAAGATTTTTATTATTATTTATTTGAGAGGTAGAGTTACAGACAGTGAGAGGGAGAAACAGAGAGAAAGGTCCACCGTCGGTTGGTTTACTCCCCAAATGGCTGCAATGGCTGGAGCTGCGCTGATCTGAATCCAGGAGCCAAGTGCTTCTTCCCGGTCCCCATGTGGATGCAGGGGCCCAAAGACTTGGGCCATATTCTACTGCTTTCCCAGGCCACAGCAGAGAGTTGGATTGGAAGATGAGCAGCTGGGGCTAGAACCTGGCACCCGTATGGGATGCTGGCGCCGCAGGCGGAGGATTAACCTAGTGCGCCACAGAGCCGGCCCCCAAGAAGAAGTTTCTTTACTGTTATACTTATTTCTTTTATTATTAGGCCCTGTATATCTCACATATATAATTTCTATTTTCCATTTTACTTCATATTTTAAATCAAGGTTTTTACTTTGCCTTCTTTTTTATTTTTTGACAGGCAGAGTTAGACAGTGAGAGAGAGAGAGACAGAGAGAAAGGTCTTCCTTCAGTTGGTTCACTCCCCTAATGGCCACTACAGCCGGTGCTGCGCCAATCTGTAGCCAGGAACTAGGTGCGTCCTCCCGGTCTCCTATGCGGGTGCAGGGCCCAAGGACTTGGGCCATCCTCCACTGCCCTCCCAGGCCACATCAGAGAGCTGGACTGGAAGAGGAGCAACTGGGACAGAATCCAGTGCCCCAACCGGGTCTAGAACCCGGGGTGCCGGTGCCATAGGCAGAGGATTAGCCAAGTGAGCCATGGCGCCGGCCTACTTTGCCTTCTTGTGTAATGTCCATTCTTTGATAGCTGAACTTTTACATCAATAACTTGTTAAGGAGTCCTCTAAATCATGAAATAAAAGGTTTCATCATATTTGAATAAAATGGATTGATTTATAATACAGAAAAGGTTGGCATGCCACCTGAGCAGCAATAGAGAGAATTCAATCAGGAGATCAAGTGCCATAATTGAAAATAAAGGCTTTTATATTTAATACCTCACATATCAAAAAGGGAAAATTTCTAATGTATTGGATAGCTTGAGGCCTCAGTCTCATATATAGTGCTGTCTGCATCCACTTCAGTTATATACCAAGTTTAATAACTTCCTGACTGGCAGGCGTTTATGAGTAGAATTTTGAATGATTCTAATCTAATTTATTAAAAGAAGTAGCATGTCTTAATAGTTTCTATGTATTTAAAGGACTTCATAGAGTTCAGCAATGACTGAATTCCAAGCACTTGGAATACAAGAATGATTGGTTCAATCAGGGAAGCATTAAGTTGTCTCCTCACAGTCTTTGCACCACAATTCTGACAATTGTGCATGGAATGACCTTGGTTCTCCCTGTGACAGATTACCATGCCTGGCATCTGTGGAAATAGTTGCATGCCTGTATCCCTGAGACACAGCCCTACAATACCGTCTCTCTATAGGGTTTGTTTTTCCTAAATCCAGGTGCTAAGAGTACAGCAAAATATACTATCTAACTTGGGAAATGAGATCCAATTGAACACTAGTTGACATGCAGATTGGATTTAGAAAACAGAATTTTTCTATTACCAACGTGAGTATAATGTACTTGCAACAGCTACCTATTTATACTCATATCCAAACAAAAATGCATATAGAAATGCAGTCTTCAATGTTTCTAAATGAGTTTTGCCTCAGATTTTATTCAAGTTATAACAATAATTCCGTGACATTCTAATAAAATATTCTCTTAAAGTAAGCAAGCTATCCTCTACCCTTCTCTCCCCATCCCTTGAAAGCACTTCCTGCAAAACCCATCTTTGACTATTTGTCTTTACATATTGATCTCAAAGTTTTCCTTAACTTCTTGCTCAGAGCACTGCCCACAACTTTATCTACTCTGCAAAAATTTTTACCATTGCCAAATCTGATTTTATCTATAGTTTTCCATAGCTTCTCTATTATATCATGCATTAGATTATCTGTCTAGTGTTTATTGCCTAATTACCTGACTCCTCTAAAGCAATTGTAAGATTATTCATATCAGTCACTATTTCATTCATGTCTATATCCTTCATCCTTCACAACCTGGTGCCTTGTAAATAGAATAAATAACAAATAACCTTGAGTCCATAGTACATGTCAGATACTGTGCAATCTACTACACACACACACACACACATTATATACATATATACATATATATATACACACTCTTCTTTTGAGTTCTGACAATAGATCTGGGGGATTCAACAGGATAAGGAAGCAAAACATTATGGAGGTTGAGTCCAGTTGCAGACAGCTTGTAGGTGATATGAATAAGTTTTAATTCCTGAGGTTTCAGACACCTCATCTATAATTGTGTGACTCTGTCATAAAAGGTAGATTCTGGCCCTCTTCCTTTAGGAAATATGATCTAGTTGAATTTCCCCACCCTATTTGATTTTAGCATAACCAATGTGATTTTCTCTGATATAAAAAATAAGTAATGGTTTCCTCTTTGACAGAGTTTCAAGAGTCAATTGGTGATCTCTCATACTTGTTTTTCCAGTTACAGAAGGTATTCTTCAAACTTCTATCAGCCCATGTATTTGAGTGGCTACAATAAGTGTAGCCTTAATGCTGATCTGTGTTGTGAATGCACAATGAGTGGAAAAAATATTTATCGTGTTACCCATTGACATACTGGGGTTGTGTACTATTGCAAATTAAAATCCATCCTGATACTATAAACTTCTGTTGCCCTTGAGAAAGAACCTAAGCACGTGTTTTTCTTCAGTTACCTGTACTTGCTATTAAATGATAGCCTATTCATACTCAGATACATAGTTGTAAAATTATATGCATCTATTTGTCATAACAATTGGAGGATCAGTTCTTACAGAACCTTTCCCTAAAGATACCAAAATCATGTAGAGAACATTTTTAAAATGGAGAGTCTGATATCTAGCCTAAATATGCCAGGTCAAAATCTCTAAGAGTCAGTCAAGAAATTTGGATTTTAACTAATATCATAAGAAACCATCCATAAAGTTTGAGAATTAATGTCCTGGATATTAGAAGGCAACATTTATTTTCTTGGCTAACTCTGGACTGTTTCCCCCTTGCAGAGTGATAAGATGTATTCTTAGGTGCTGTCTTAGTATGTGTTCAGTAACTGATGACAATAAGCAGGAAAAAAAATCCACTTGAAATGCAAATTAGAAGTTTCAGAATGCTTCAATTTTCAAGGTAAAATGAGCATAATGAAAATGCCTTTTTAGAAACATGCAATGGAGACTCAGAATATAATTACTCCAGATGATGTTCCCTGTGTAAAAATGCAAGTAATACGTCTTCGTTATGGAAAATAAATGGATATGAAACCCAGCTAAGACAAAACTGAAAAAAAAAAATCGACGCTACTTTGGTATGCCTTTCCAGACTTTGCTTCTTCTGTTGCTATGAGCGCACACAGACAGTGCAGTGATGTCATGCTTTAAATGCTGCTAAGTATTCTTGGGGATATTGCTTTCTATTATTATTTTTAGCAATATTGTCATGCTCTGGTAGTAAAAATATATAACCCATTTTTAATATATCCAACTTTTATAATCTTGATTAGCATCTACGGTTTCTCAGTTTGAAGGCATCTGGAAGAGATGAGTTTGAAGGCAGCCTGTACTACATCCTCACATGACCCTAACTGAGTTAAATTCTCTGAACTCTGCTCTTTTAATCTGCAAATTCCTGGTACCTTGTAACCCTTAATTATCCTCTTAAATCCTTGCCGCACTCTTCTGATAAGCATCATCATCTACTCATATTGGAGAAAGCAGCAGTCATATAGTCAGTAATTGAAACCAGTGCTGTCTAGCCCTGAACCTTCCAGGCTTTTCCCCAGATCTTCACCATGAGGCTAGTTGCATTGATTGTTTAAGAAAAAAATCCTCTCTACCTTCAAATATATGAAATTTGCCACTATAGCTAAAATGCCTTGTATTTTCCTGCTGGTGATATAATCAAAAGAACATTTGCTTTTTAATATAACTTCCAGAATATAAGCATTCTGTCTAGCATCCATTAAATTCTGAGGACACGGCCAAGTGCCTTTTCTTGTACAAAGGAAATAATAAAGCTATTTGAAGTTTTCTTTTGAACTTTATATAAAAAGAATCCAGAGTGCCAAGAACGTGGCTTGTTGCATAATGAATGCATAGTGAATATATCAGTCCCACTGAATTTTGCCAGAAGTGATGAGAAACACTGGACTAATCCATGTATTTTTAAAGCACACCTTTTAAATATGGGAGGTAATTTTACAAATATTAATACCACTTCACTGATTTTTGATGAGATTGTTCTCCACTCCCTTTATCATTTTTAGAGTGTTCCAGACATATTAAATAGGGACCTGATAACTCAACTTACGAACAGGTACACCAAGCTTACTGTAGTCCTCATAGTTCAAATTACATCTAGGGGCTCATAAACATTGAATTTATTATAAATCACTAAGATAAGTGTTCATGTGCAAAATAATTACAGATCATTAATTCTAATAGGTTTATTTTACTGCTTTAGGACACAAATATCAATAAAGTATAATATTCTTTTATGAACAATACATAATTATGAAAATATCTTATTAGAATGAGACTAGGTTGAAATATGTAAGTCTGGCTTGGTTATAAATGAGGAGCATGATCTTTGCAGTTAGTGGTATATGGCCAAGCAAGCTGCATTCATTTGACTTCCCAGATAGAGTGGAATCCAGAAGCAGCTAATTGCCTTGGGGACCTTCCTTTGGCATTTTGCCCAATAGTACTCTTTGTGGGAGGAGCAGGTTCACATATAGAGCTTAAAAGCATCTGGCTTGCAGTTCTGAATGCTACTGCTGACAGATTTACCATCTGCCTTTGAGAAAGACAACAGTCTGGGGAACTTTGATACTAAACATCCATATGATAGCCTTTGACAGTCAAAAGGCTTCATTAACTAAGAGACTAAAACAAATCCTATTCAAACCAAACCAAAGGGAAACAACCCTAAACAAAATAAAAAATAAAGAACCACTGTCCTTTTTATTTTAATTCTCTATTGACATACTATGGAAATTCACTGATGGTGGGGCATTTTTTAGCACTGAATGTGCTAAAGAGCTTTATAAATTTACATATTTAATTAGAATAGCTACACACTTAGGTATTCATGCTATATCTTTAATTTAAAAAATATACAAGTTTGTACTTGGAGATTAAAAAAAAAAAACCTTGGTCAAGCTTACTTAGTGAAAAAAATTGCTCAACCTTACTTAGCAGGCATCAGCAAAATTTGAATAAGGTGAAGTCAATTTACTATATTCTTCACCTCTGTGAATACTGTATTTTTATACATCTTCTCCTGGAAGTTTATTTTTTAGCATAGTTTGATTTTCAAGTAAACTGTAGGCATGAAAACAGTATATTTCCATTACGATTGTACGCAGGATACACAGAACACTGTTATATAAAATTAAGGTTTGCAAGAATCTCATTTACCTCATTGGCTTCTAAAGAAGGATATGTTATTCAAGGAAAGATTACCCTTAATGTAAAATTGTGTACCATAGGTAAGAAGAGGAAGAAATTACAGGTGAAGAAAGCATACTTCACCTGTAAAACAACCAGAGTTCTTGTTATAGTGTTGCGAAAGTACTTAGAAAAATTAAAGGCTCTATGAAATTTTAAGATACATCTGAAGGACAGTGCAATTGGTTTGCGTGTAATGTTACACTTGTAATTTATATAATAGCGTCTCATTGTTATGTCTTGCTTTCACAGTGGATTGACAAACACTGTCAGCTAGTGATATGTGATAATTGTGTGTTTAACCATATTTGCACACAATTACATATGCTGCTTTTTCGCTTAAACATTCTTGTCCTGATCTTTATACACTTACATACTGATGATCTCAATGGCATTAATAAGATAGCTATGTTAATTTTAAATTATGATTTAACTTGAATTTATAAGTAGAAATCCATGGATACATTTAAAATTGAATTTCACCTCTTAAAATAGCTCACTCTGAACATTTCCTTCTGTGCAGTAAAAGGCACATTCCTACTGTAAGCAGTTGCAGTTGGAATGCACATCATGACCCATAGTTGGCCTGCTTTCCTTTCCCTTGGGGAAATCTACCAACCTGGCTGCGGACTGTCAGGATACAGATAGGTAGAGTGATTTATAACCAGCTTATGACTGTTTATACCAAATTACATGCAGTCAAATCACACCGGAGGAGAAAATGAAGTGGAAATCATGGATTCATATTTTTTAGAATGAGCCCTAAAACTTACAGGCTCAATCAATATTGAGAATATCATCTACTATTCAAAATACACAGTATACTAATAGTAAGTTGAAAGCTATAAAATAATCTTAGAAAGTTAATATACAAAGAATACTTGCAACATTCTGAAACTCACGATTGAAGATTTTCAGTATAAATAATACATACTTCCCAGCTATTTTGAAGACCCTGAACTCCCTTACTAGTATCAGGTGAAGAAACATTTATATTGGGTGAACATAAAGGGTTACAATAGGTCAACTCAGAGATGAAGGAAGAAGAAATGTCTATCAGTTGAATTGCAAAAAATGTGGGTATATAAGCACTAATATATAGAGTGAGGTAAGAATTGTGCCTTATCAACCTAAATTTTACTGTTATCAAAATAATTCCAGGATTCTAAGAGAAATAAATTTGAGGACAAACTCTGATTCAGCCACTTGCTAACTGTACCTCTGTATAAGTTGCTTAAGTTTTCTTTACCTCTAATTTCTTAGTTGCAAAATTATAACTTAAATTTACGTTTCTTACGAGCATAAGTAGAATGGGAGTGTCTGTGAAATTGAAAACATTGAATCTGTGCTAGTTTGATTTTCCTATTTCATTCACCATTGAAAATTTCAGTCTGATATTCAAGTGCTTCACTAATACCCTACATGCCCAAAGATGTTATGTCAGCTAAATTGGATGATAAATAGTCTTTGCCATTTGTTTATTAACTTTACACAATTCCTACTTTTTTCCATATTAGAAATGAATAGGTTCTACTTACTAGTTGTTGAATTTTTTAGTGGAGGATTAAGCTTGTGACTATAAAGTTAATTGAAAGTATGTCATTTTATAAATTAAAGGGAAGGAGAAAAATATATTTATGTTCTTAAAACTATATATATGAAATATATGAAATATCTTCCCTTTAAATAATAAATAGGACCCTTAAAAGTGAATAAGTTATTTTTTTATTTTGACAGGCAGAGTGGACAGTGAGAGAGAGAGACAGAGAGAAAGGTCTTCCTTTGCCATTGGTTCACCCTCCAATGGCCGCCGCAGCTGGCGCACCGCGCTGATCCAAAGGCAGGAACCAGGCGCTTCTCCTGGTCTCCCATGCGGGTGCAGGGCCCAAGCATTTGGGCCATCCTCCACTGCACTCCTGGGCCATAGCAGAGAACTGGCCTGGAAGAGGGGCAACTGGGATAGAATCCGGCGCCCCAACCGGGACTAGAACCCGGTGTGCCAGCGCCGCAGGTGGAGGATTAGCTTATTGAGCTGTGGCGCCGGCTAAAAGTAAGTAAGTTCTTAGGCCTCTCTCAAAACGTATTTTTCTAAATCAGCTATCCAATAATGTTATCTAGTTGTTTAAAGAAGACACTACTTTTCAGTTTCCTTGCAGGAGAGTTTAACCCATTTTCAGATATAGGAAGTGGGGGGCAGCCTCATCAAGGGAAAAGGATCATCCCAAAATGTGCGATCAAAGCAGGATCCTACCAGGTAATTAGAGCCTACTATGCCCTGCCCTGGGGGTGCATAACAGGCTTCCTATGAGGCTTGCCAGCAGGGATGCTTTCTGGACAAGATTCTTCCTGCTTAAGCTCGGCCAAACTGTTTAAATATTGCTAACAGAATTAATTAAAATTTGGTAGAAAAGTATCATAAAATGGTATATGTATACACACAGGCATATATGATGGTAGAACAGTTCCTTTTTATAAAGATATGTCTATTGCTTAACTTCATACATTTCATTTTCATAATGCATATGGAGATTTTTGAAGTAACTAAAAATGATTTATAAGTTGCCGGAGCCGCGGCTCAATAGGCTAATCCTCTGCCTGCAGCGCCGGCACACTGGGTTCTAGTCCCGGTCGGGGTGCCGGATTCTGTCCTGGATGCCCCTCTTCCAGGCCAGCTCTCTGCTGTGGCCAGGGAGTGCAGTGGAGGATGGCCCAAGGGCTTGGGCCCTGCACCCCATGGGAGACCAGGAGAAGCACCTGGCTCCTGGCTTTGGATCAGTGCAGCACGCTGGCTGCAGCGGCCATTGGAGGGTGAACCAACGGCAAAGGAAGACCTTTCTCTCTGTCTCTCTCTCTCACTGTCTACTCCGCCTGTCAAAAAAAAAAAAATTTATAAGTTTTCCTCCACACTCCTCAACTCTGCCAATCAAATCCTCTGTGTCTCACAGTTCTGCTCACTTGCCATTTGACTCGACATTCTTTTCAGCTAATCCCAGCATTGTGTTTACCTTTACCTGGCATTTGTTAGTGTATAGCCTAATTATTTGTGACTGTATCTCATACTCTTGCTATAATACAAATATTTTCACATGTCTTTGGCATCTTTCTAATCTCCAGTGCTTTGTGCTCTATGTCAAAGGAGGTACGAAACAGTAAATTGGCTGTTACCGTATTTAAAGAAGTAGTATTGCTCAAGTTAGGTTATATACAGGATTCTTTCCATATTAGTATGAAAATGTTTATCTATTATCATTGATAAACGTTAAAGTGAATCAACTTAATATTTTATTCCTTTTAGTATTTTTGTTGTTGTTGTTGTTGCTAAGTGAAATGGACACTATGAGAGACAATGACAGGATCAGCTCTTGTCTAGACTGTTGAAGAACAACTTACTATTTTATTCCTTTTAGTATTTTTGTTGTGGTGGTTGTTGTTGTTGTTGCTCTGTTTGTTCTACATAAGACCACTGGTAGAACTCTGTTAAAAAAAAAAAGCTTATCAGCCTGATTTTCAATAAACCCTGAATCAAAAAAAAAAAAATCAATCAACCTATGCGTTTTGGTTCCTTTAATGTTGGAAACCAAAGTACCAGACCTGGTATTAATTTCCTAGCATGAATAATTCTTCCTCAGTGTTCCATAGCTCTATTCTTGTGGGACTGACTAGAACACTGTACACTGTCATATATTCACTCCTTCGCACACTCTGACACCAAAGCATCACAGGACGGTATTTCCTCTATATTTAACCCAATTCAGGAGACAATCCACATACTATACTCCTTGTTCTGCTTTCTTTTGTATATGTACAAGTGGGACCTATTTGAGCCTTGATGTCATCTTCACTGTCTTACAATTTATTACTACATCGTAACTGCTGAAGCTATTAGGCGAGGTGCACATGTATTTGAGGAGAAAATGTGGCTGTTAACCTCAAAAAAAGAGATACTTTCAGTTTTCACCTCTCCCTCTTCTATCTTTAAGAATTCAAAATCTTGGGAAAGGTTGATGCAGTACTGACTCTAGCAAGTAATTAAAATGTTAATGAGAGGGCTATAATTATGATTTCTTTGGGAAGACCAGTATAAGTTCAAATAAGTATTTTCTACATCTTGAGATTTGCATTAAAATAATGCTTCTGCTAAACAAAAGATGTCAATAATGAACTTAAAAAAGTCAAATCAACCAATTTAATCTGTCCCATAGGAAGCAAATTAAAGCCTTATTTCATTTCTTTCCCTGAAAACTAATAGAGTTGAAAAGTTGACTTTGTGAAAATTCTTACTGGCATTATTAAAACAAGCAACTTAAATTGGAAATGTAGTCGTTTTTAGACTATTAATGTTTCCATGACTTCACAACTTAGAGCACAAAATATTTTATAGCTGTTATTTCATTTTGCATTAAAGATGCCATAGTGTATCTCAAGAATATACAAAGCAAAAAAAAAAAAAAGAATATACAAAGCAAACTAATATTAAGATAAGAGGAAGCAAACAGGAGAAAATGAAGAGGAGCATGTTCCACATGACTGGAATCACTCAATGACTAGCATTAATAAGAAGAACAAGGGTTATTTTCTATTGAATAAATGATGAGCTGTATTTTTCATGTATTAATTTCATACAATCCTTTCAATAAATTGCTAAATTGAGTTCTGTCCAGTTTTACAGAGGAGAAAATATGGGCCCATCATTCATAGGAGGTCACAAAGCTAGTAAGTGTCAGTGTAGGGATTAAGTTTAAGCTCTTCTTTTCCATCAATGAATTTTGAATACCAAAATACGTACACAATGGGGCCAACTCTGTGGCTTAGTGGGTAAAGCCACTGCCTGCAGTGCTGGCAGCCCATATGGTGTCTGCCTGAGTCCTGAGCTGCTCCACTTCCAATCCAGCTCTCTGCTAAGGCCTGAGAAAGCAGTAGAAGATGGTGCAAGTCCTAGGGCCCCTGTACCCACATAGGAGACCTGGCAGAGGCTCCTGGCTTTGGATCTGCACAGCTCCTGCCGTTGTGGACATCTGGGGAGTGAGCCAGAAGATAGATGATCTCTCTCTCTGCCTCTGCTTCTCTGTAACTCTGCCTTTCAAATAAATAAATAAATCTTTAAAAAAAATAGGCACAAAAAATTATTTTATAGTATTATAAAATCCTGAATGCTAAAGGAAATAGCTGGCTCAAAAATGTGATATCAGGAAAATAATTCAATAAATATATTCAAATATTTAGTATGGCAATGCAAAGAATATAGGTTTTTTTTTTCCAGTGTGTTTTCCTGTCAAATTTTTTAAAGATTTTATATTTATTTGAGAGTACAGTTACAGACATGAGACAGAGACAGAGGAAGGTCCTCTGTCCGATGGTCTACTCTCCAAATGGCCACAAGGGCCAGAACCGTGCCAATCTGAAGCCAGGAGCCAGGTGCTTCTTCCCGGTCTCCTACTGTTGTGTCTGGTATTAGACCCTCCCCAAAACAATTCACAAAAGGCAGGCTGGATGCAACAGCAAGAGGATTTTATTACCAGCTAGCCGGGGCTCTTACCAGCACATACGACGTAGAGCAGTGCTGAGACAAGAAGCCCCGTCCCTCTCCCTCCCAGCATTTTTATGCACTAGAGTAAACAAGTACCTATGTCACTACACACATAGGCAAGTTCCTTATTCCTTATATGGCAGTTATCTAAATTTATGCATTTTATTGGTGCATTTGAGCAACTTAGGGGCTAGGCATCATACAGGAAGGTGGAAGAATCTAAATTCCAGGAATAGTTTCATTCCCATACCCTTGGGCCTGTCTTTTCTGGCTTAAAATAAAGCCTGTCATGGAGGAACGGCGGTTCTTGTGACAGGTCCTAAAAGCTCTTAAGACCAAGATTTTAATGTGTTGCCCTATATTTTGTATTATTTAATCTTAACATACTACACACTATTAAGTCTTAACTCCAAATGTACTTAATCTAAGCTAATTTAGGGTTTGAATTAATTACTTCTAACTAAACACACAACGTGGGTGCAGGGGCCCAAGGACTTGGGCCATCTTCCACCGCTTTCCCAGGCCACAGCAGAGAGCTGGATGGGAAGAAGAGCAGCCAGGACCAGAACCAGTGCCCACATGGGATGCCAGTGCTGCAGGAAGAGGATAAACATACTGCACCATGGTGCCAGCCCCTTTCCTGTCAATTTTTTTTTTTTTTTTGACAGGCAAAGTTAGACAGTAAGAGGGAGAGAGACAGACAGAAAGGTCTTCCCTTTCCGTTGGTTCACCTTGCAAATGGCAGCCCCGGCCGGCACGCTACGCTGATCCAAAGCCAGGAGCCAGGCGCTTCCTCCTGGTCTCCCATGGGGTGCAGGGCCCAAGCACTTGGGCCATCCTCCACTGCACTCCCGGGCCACAGCAGAGAGCTGGACTGGAAGAGGAGCAACCGGGATAGAATCCAGTGCCCCAACCGGGACTAGAACCGGGGGTTCCGGCGCTGCAGGCAGAGGATTAGCCAAGTGAGCCGCGGTGCCGGCTTCCTGTCAATTTCTATAAGTTCAGTATAATATAAATAAAAATGACAAGATTTAAAATTTCTTTTGAAAAGCAAGGATGTTATCTTTACTGGTTTCCTGAATTTGTTTAAGGAATGTTATTAGAATTATTATTTTCAATTTTATTTATCAATAGTATTCAAGGTATGCTGTACCTAAATTTTCCCCAGAATCTTTGAATTGTTTGATTTTTATGACATAGTATTATATATCAAAGAATCATTTTTTTCAAAAATAAAAAATGTAAAATACTTTATTGATCATTCCTATATAGAAGTTATTTTACTATCACTAATTTTTAATCTTATAATTTTAATCATATCCATAAACATAATCTCAAGCATAATAAAGATTTAATCATGCAGGTTTTTTTTTTTTTTTTAACACACCTTATATCTCAGTCTTTTACTGGGAGTAACGGTCAAGAGAGTTCTGTAAAAACAGAAACCTAGTTAAAATAATTCTTATCTGGGACCAAATTCTTACCTGTGGCAAAGCTGGAAAAGCCTCAGCCTGCACACAGGCATCCCATATCGGTGCCAGCTGGAGTTCCAGCTGCTCCACCTTTGATCCAGCTCCCTGCTAATGTGCCTGGGAAAGTAGCAAAGGATGGCCCAAGTGCTTGGACCCCTGTACTTATGTTGGGGACCTAGAGAAAGCACCTGGCAAAAAAGCAGATGGAAGATTTCTCTCTGTCTCATCCTCTCTCTTTTCTGCCTTTCAAATAAATAAAAAAATAATTCTTTATCTTCTTTTAGACTTCACATTGTGTAATTACTTTCCCACAGCTGCTTCTCTTCATTCAATGTATTATGAAAGCATTTAGATTTTTTCCACTTTTTGGGGCATATAATTTCCTTTTAAGAGCCCCTATGCACATCAAACATATAAATTTGTATGATTTTCTCCAGTTAATCTCCTATGTCAATTTAATTCTCAGCACCAGTCAAAACTGAGAGGATGGAGACAAAATTTTGCTTTGCTGTAGCTCCTTAGAAAGCAGATGCGCTCAGGGCAAACTTGGGAGTTGTGTGTTGAAGATGAGAGAGCCAGAAAGCAGAACACACTAGGATCCCTGACAATAACTCGAAGAGAGCTTTTCCAATAAGACCATTGGAATTGGACTGTTGCTTGTGAGAAAGGGACATTTGTCCTGACAATGAGATTTGGATTTTTTTTTTATTGTAACAGTGTTACCCTAGGTAGCAGCTAAATTGCTATCATAACTAAAGTCTATTTTTTTTTTATGACTATCATTGTGGAAACAGGGGAGGGGGGAGAGACAAGATAGAGTTAACTGAATTAAAAATATTCTAAGTAGCATATGTTTGTTGTAGGTTAAGTGCCAGAGACAAAAAGATGATGTAGGCAGAGCATTCTGCTATCATGGAGTTTAAAAGCTGTCATCTCTAGAGTTCATTTTATACTGTCCAGATGAACTCCTGTTTGATCTCTGACATGTGTACATATCAATACGGAGCTGTGAACAGGCAATGACTCCTGTCATTGGTATCATTAAGTATTTTAACTACTTCCTTTGATCTGATTCCAGCCACTAAGTTCCCTTGCATTACAAATGTGATGTTCACAGGACACTCCCTTGGGAAAGTGGTTGTAAACAACATGGCCAATAGAAGGAAGTACCAGAGAACTTCCTGATACGGATTTTGGTTTGTGTGTATTCACTGCTCTAGATTGTTAAACATCTCCTTCACACCAAACCAATCAGGCCAGATGATAGGCCTGTCTTTATTACACAGCCACCATCCTGTCAAGGCCTTCAAACTACAGCCTTAATTATACTCCTCAACTCTTTAACACATATTCTTAAGCTTATTAAGTGGTTTTCATGTTGAACACATCTCCAAATCCATACACACACATATAGATATAGATGAATAGATAGATCTACAATCATTAATTTTAGCCAATTTCATTAAAATTTTTCAAATTCAAAATTCTTCTAAAATTCTGGTTTCCATTGAATTATTCTGATTATTCAGAAAATATTAAATGGTATGTTTGGGGCAATGATATAAAAACTATGCTGTGAAATAGCCTATTTAAATAAACTTGTCCCTCTATGACATTTTATATCTGAATTGTTGGTGAGTATTATAGAATAGCTTCTTTTTCAAGAGGTTAAAGGATAAGCTAAGAATTCACTGAGAAGCTGGTATCGAGGTTCATTAGGCTAATCCTCTGCCTGTGGCGCCAGCACCCCGGGTTCTAGTCCCGGTTGGGGCGCTGGATTCTGTCCTAGTTGCTCTTCTTCCAGTCCAGCTGTCTGCTGTGGCCTGAGGGTGCAGTGGAGGATGGCCAAGGTCCTTGGGCCATGCACCCACATGGGAGACCAGGAGGAAGCACCTGGCTCCTGGCTTCAGATTGACACAGTGTGCTGGCCACAACACGCCGGCCATAGTGGCTAGTTGGGGGATGAACCAATGGTAAAAGGAAGACCTTTCTGTCTCTCTCTCTCTCTCTAACTCTACCTGTCAAAAAAAATTAATAAATAAAAAGATTCACTGAGAGTGTATTTAGTTTGTTTTCAAAAGCTACTACTAGATTATGTGCTAAGTGCCCCTTAATGATGGTTACAATTCATAAACTTTTAACATTAGGAGTATTGAAGTTTCTTGTTGTTCATGTCAACTGTAAATGTAATATTTATTATCTTTAAAATCAGTGCAACATGTGATCTCTATTATCAGAAATTTTCTCCATGTCTTTCCCTTTTTCCTTTATCTTACTCCTTCTTTACATGTATCCTTTACAACTATTCTTCAAAACCAGTTTCTCAAAAGAAGGAATGGAAAAATCCCAATATCAGAGTTGGCCAGAGCTTGAAAGAGCCACCATTTTCTCATCCCCTATAAGCCCCATAACAGTAGTGATAAAATATTATCAATTATTTAACAAATCCTTTAAAAACTGTCACTCTAAAATGTAGAGTTCATATTCAAGTTAGACAGCATAGTTAATCACAGATTTATTAAGGTAAAAGTCAAATGTTAATTGTATAAACCATGAGCTTTTCCTACATTTTAATAAAATCATCTTTTAAAAATTATGCTATGACAGAACCCAGTTGACTCAAGAAAGTTCATCCCTGAGGATGGGACACAGATAGTTTTAGGCATTCAATAATCTCATTACTTTGGCCAAGGCTACTGGTTCAGGAGTGGCATATATAACCAGAAAAAACTAATAAGCTTAAGGATCTTGCTTGAAATACTGTGATTAAAGCATAGCTTCTCATTTTCTTCCTCAAGAAGGTGTTACCTACAGAAGGAGGTTCAAACTGAGTGTAGTTATTATCCATATGAAGATGAAACAGATACATAGAGAGAAGCACTAGAAACATAGGAAGTATAATTAGAATCTGAAATATTCTTTCCCTCAGGACTACATATAAAATTAAAGAAAAAAATCTCATTTTATAACCAATGAGTTTATTTTTATTTACTTTAACACAATGGCATCCTAATTTAAAAATGTTTATTGTTATAAGAAAGTTGGACTAGGCAACATGACGTGTAAGTCTCACAAATAGATTGATGGTAGAAATAGAAGAAACTACTGGAACTCATAAGAATTTGGTAAAGTTGCATGATATAAAATCAACACACAAGAAGAAGGGGAGGGGCCAAGATAGTGGTATGGCAACAGGATGTTCTGAGTCAGGGGAGGCTAAATAGATAGTTAATAAGTAGAAGGTATACAAGCTGGTGACAGAGCCGTGAAAAAGTCACACAGAGAGGCCCAGGAGTCCAACAGAGACTAAGCAGGTCCATGCTGAGGGAACGAAAAAGAAAGGGAAGTGGCATAAGCATGGCAGAGACGCCAAACAGGGAGACTGGCATCCCCCACCCCACAGCAAACCAGGTGAGAAATCATGAGTCCACGGAGCTGTGGATAGCAGCAGGCGGGGAAGCCTAGCGAACTGCATTTGAAGTTCCAAGTGGGAAGAAAGAGAAGGTATAAGGGAACAAACGGAGAGGTCAGGCTTGCCCCGTCCATCTATGTCTCCCACCTCACCCAAACCGGACCTGCAGCTGCTGGGAAAAGCCACATTGATTGTTTACATTTTCAAATATAAGCAGGGGGCTACCACATTTGCCTCCTGTGCACATGTTCACCAATTGTGGGACCACTTAACAACACGCCAAACCCAGGAACAAGGATTACAACATTTAAGAATAATTTCATCCCCACTATGCAAGCTGTTCAACAAGGAGAAATCCTAAATATTGAAAATTTGAGCTCATTTCACACACCAGTGAGAAGTGAGCCTTAGTGTACCAAAGCTCTCATATCTGCCCCCATCACCATCTAGAAGTAAGCAGGACTCCAGGAGGTGGGGCTACATGCTTCCACCAGCAATGCAGACACATAGCAGCTCAGAGCATTGGGAAATCTCACCACAAGCACAAAGACACAAATTAAGAGAAAAGCAGCCAGAAATGAAAAAAAAAAAGGGGGGGGGACCCTGAATAAGAATGAGGAAGACACTATAAGCCAATCAAAGGAACACTACAACTATTCAATAATAGAAGCTGAAGAAGAGATCAAGGATATTCCAGAAAAGGAATTCAGAAAATTAATCGTCAGATTACATAGAAGCAATCAGAAACAAACTGACGATCTAAATGAAAAGCATTCCCAAGAAATTTAGATATTAAAGAGAAGTCAGAATGAAATTCTAGAAATGAGAATTCAATAGATCAAATAAAAAAATGCGGTGGAAAGCCTTAACAATTGAATAGGTGAGAAAACAGAAAGAATATCAGAACTAGAAGACAAATTTCTGGAAATTATATAGTCAGACCAAATAAAAGAAGAAATTAGAAAATTGAAAAACATGGCTGGAGATCTACAAGATTCTATCAAATGACCCAACATACAGATTCTAGGATTTCCAGAAGGCATGGAAAGAGAGAAAGTAATAGAAGGCCTTCTTAATGAAATAATAACAGAAAACTTCCCCGATCTGGAGTAAGAGAGAGACATTCAAGTATAGGAAATACACAGACTCCCAGTAGACATAACCAGAAAAGAGCTTTAGCATGACACATTGTAGCAAAACTCTCCTCAGTAAAACAAAAAGAAAAGATCTTAAAATGTGCACGAGAGAATGGACAAATCACATTCAGAGGAAATCCAATTCAACTCACTCCGGACTTCTCATTGCAAACCCTACAGACAAGGAGACAATGGCAAGTCATATTCCAAGTCCTAAGAGGAAAAAAAAAAACTGTCAACCCAGCATACAGTACTCTGCAAAACTCTCATTTATGAGTGAAGGATAAATAAGGATGTTCCACAACTAACAGAAATTGAACGAATTTGTAACTATTTGCCCAGCCCTACAAAAGATGCTCAAGCATGTGCTACACACAGAAACAGGAACATCACTACACAAGCAAATGAAATCAGAAAATGACCCATCAAAAGTACAAATGAAATTCAAAATACATAAACAGGACTATTTACAGAAACATGGCAGGGCAAAGTTGATACTTAAAAATAGTCACACTGAATCTAAATGGTCTCAACTCTAGTTGAAAGACACAGACTGGTTGAATGGATCAAAAAGAAAACCCATCTATTTGCTGCCTACAAGAAACACATCTTACCAACAAAGATGCATGCAGACTCAGAGTGAAATGATGGAAAAAGATAATCCATGTCACTGAAAACAAAAAAGAGCTGGTGTGGCCATACTAACATCAGACAAAATAGACTTTAACACAAAAACTATTAAAAGAGACAGAGAAAGAAACTATTTGAATAAGGATCAATTCAACAGGAAGATATGTCTATTATAAACCTATATGCACCTAGTTACAGATCATCTGGTTACTTAAAAGAAATGTTAAGGGACTTACCAGGAGATATAGACTCAAATACAATAGTAGGGGGAGAATTCAATACCTTACTTTCAGTAATGAACAGATCAACTAGACAGAAAATCAACAAGGAAACAACAGACTTAATTGACACCATAGACCAAATAGATCCAGCAGATATCTACAGAGCCTTCCACCCTAAAGCCACGGAGTACACATTTTTTCTCCAGTGTATGAAAATTTCTCTAGGATTCACTACATGCTAGGCCATAAAACAAGGCTAATCAAATTTTTAAAAAATCAAAAATATACCATGCGTTTTCTCAGACCACAATGAAATGAAGCTGGATCAACTACTCAAGAATCTCTACAACACATGGAGAATGAACAACATGTTTCTGAATGAACAGTGGATCACAGAAGAATCAAAAGAGAAATCAGAAAATTTCTGGAAACAAATGAAGATGACAATACAATATACCAAAAATTGTAGGATACAGCAAAAGCAGTGTTAAGAGGAAATTTTACAGCAATTTGTGCCTACATCAAGAAATTAGGAAGGCACCAAATAAATATCTATGCACAGCAAGCAACAAGAAATGCAACTACAAATCAAACCCAAAACTAGTAGAAGAAAAATAGAGAATTAACAAAATTGAAACCAAAAATACAAAAAAATCAGCAAAATGAAGAGCAGTATTTTTTGAATAAACAAAACTGTCACACACTGACCCAACTAACCAAAGAGAGAGAGAGAGAGAGAGAGAGAGAGAGACCCAAATCAATAAAATTAGAGATGAAAAAGGAAATGTAACAACAGACACCACTGAAAGAAAAAGAATCATCAGGAATTACTACAAAGAACAGTATGCCAAAAACTGGGAAACCTAGAAGAAATGCATAGCTTCCTAGACACATAAAACTTACCTAAACTGAGCCATGAAGACATATAAAACTTAAACAGACCCATAACCAGGACAGAAATTGAATCAGTAATAAACACCCTCCCAACAAAGAAAAGCCTAGGACTGGACAGCTTCGCTGCTGAATTTAAAGAAGACATTTAAAGAAAAAACTAACTCCAATTCTCAAGGTATTCAAAACAATTGAAAGGGAGGGAATCCTCTGAACTTCTTTCCATGAAGCCAGCATCACCTTAATTCCTAAACCTGAAAAAGATGCAACAAATAACTAGAACAGACCAATTTCCCTAAAGAACATAGATACAAAAATCTTCAACAAAATTTTGGCCAATCGAATCTAACAACACATCAGAAAGATCATTCACCCAGACCAGCTGGGATTTATCCCAGGTATGCAGGGATGGTTCAACATTTGCAAAAATAAAGGTGATACATCACATTTAAAAATTGAAGAATAAAAACCATATGATTATCTCAATAGATGCAGAGAAAGCATTTGACAAAATACAACACCCTTTCATGATGAAAACACTGAGCAAACTGGGTTTAGAAGGAACATTCCTCAACACAATCAAGGTAATTTATGACCAACCTATGGCCGGCATCCTATTGAATGGGGGAAAAGTTGAAAGCATTCCCACTGAGATTCAGAACCAGCCAAGGATGCCCAATCTCACCATTGGTATTCAATATATTCCTGGAAGTTTTAGTCAAAGCCATCAGGCAAGAAAAAGAAATCAAAGGGATTCAAATCAGTGAAGATGAAGTTAAACTATCCCTATTTGCAGATGATATGATTCTATATATAGGGGACCCAAAAGACTCTGCTAAGAGACTACTGGAACTCATAGAAGAGTTTGGTAAAATAGCAGGATATAAAATCAACACACAAAAAAACATCAGCCTTTGTGTGCACATCAATGCCATGGCTGAGAAAGAAAGATCAATCCCATTCACAATAGCTACAAAATAAACAAATACCTTGGAATAGATTTAACCAAGAATGTCAAAGATCTCTATGATAAGATTTACAAAACATTAAGGAAAGAAATAGAATAAGACACATAAAAATTGGAAAAACTTCTATGTTCATGGATTAGAAGAATCAATATCATCAAAATGTCCATTCTTCCAACAGTACTTTATAACTTGTGTGTGTGTGTGGGGGGGGGTGCAAATCGTAGAAATCTTTACTTCGTATAGAGTTGGTCTATACTAAGAATGGGATGGTAGAGGTTTAGGGGTTGGGATGGGAGTGGGTGTGGGAAGGCAGGTATAGGGGGAAGAACCACTATATTCCTCAAGTTTTACCTATGAAATTTGCATTCATTAAATAAAAAGTTATTTTTAAAAAGATAGGCTTATATTATTTAGAGAGATCAATTATTTTATCTTAAAATTTTAAAGTAATAAAATATATTGAAACTGCAAAACAAAAATCAACAGCTTTTGTATACACATACAATGCTCATCACTGAGAACTTATAAGATCAGTCCCATTCACAATAGATAAAAAATTTAAATACCTTGGGATAAATTTAACCAAGGTGGTGAAAGATCTCTACATTGTGGGGCATGAGCGCGGCCATGGCGCGGCCAGGCCAGGCCCGGCCCGAGGGGCTCCACATGCGCAGCTGCCCCCGGGTGTCCCCGCCCGAGCTGTGCAGAACGGAGACACTCGGAGCCAAGTAAGATGGTGCCCAGAGGAAGTAAGATGGGCGGAATCCAAAGTTGTTTACCACTAAAACTAATTGGCTGCGCAACATCAGGGGAGGTAACAAAACTAGTAACAAGTGTATAGACATATGGTTGGTCCTATAGAAATCCCCCCATAAGGTGATTTTTTAAGTGATTGGTTGGTCCTTAGCCCTGCCCCAATGACTGCAGTTTTGTGCTATAAAAGGTACTATTATGCACAAAGTGAATGAGTCCTTGCTAGACTTGGCTCCTCGCTGTGTCTGATTGTCTCCAGGATCGGGAGGCTGGGGAACGGGCAAGCGGCTCACTTACCTTTCCTCAGACCCAGTCCATCCTTGTACGGGTGGACTAAGACCCAGCACTACATGATAATTATAAAATATTAAAGATATAGAAGGCACACAAAAAATGGAAAAATCTTCCACGTTTGTGAGTTAGAATAACTAATACATCAAAATGTTCATACTACTGAAAGCAATTTATAGATTCAATAGGATCCCAATCAAAATACCAATGACATTCTTCTCAGATCTAAAAAAGCTGAAATTCATATGGAAACAGAAGGGGCCCCGAATAGCTAAAGCAATCTTAAACAGAAAAACAAAGTTGGAGGCATCGCAATACCAGATGTAAAGACATACTACAGGGCAGTTTTAATTAAAACAGGCTGGTACTAGAACAGAAATAGACATGCAGACCCATAGAATGGAATAAAAACCCCATAAATCAATACAGATATCCACCAACAACTAATATTTGACAAGGAAGCTAAAACCAATCCGTAGAGAATGGATGGTCTCTTTGATGAATGGTGTTAGGAAAACTGGGTCTCCATGTGCAGAAGTATGAGAAAGACCCCAAGCTTTTACAAAAATCAACTCAAAATGGATCAAGGATCCAAATCTACAGACTGATACCATTAAATTACTAGAGAATATTTGAGAAACTCTCCAAGACATTGGCATAGGCAAAGAGTATTTGGAAAAGACCCCAGAAGCACAGACAATTGAAGCAAAAATAGACAAATGGGATTACATCAAGCTAAGAGGCTGCTGTGCTACAAAGGAAACACTAAAAGTGAAGGGACAACCAACAGAATAGGAGAAAATATTTGCAAACTAAGCAACTGATAAAGGACTTATATCCAGAATCTATAAAGTGCTCATACACAAAAACAATATACATAATCCATTTAAGAAATGGTAAAATTATTGACTAGGTACTGTTCAAAAGTTGAAATTAAAATGGGTAACAGACACATGAAAAGATGTTCAGGATCACTAGCCATCAGGAATTGCAAATAAAAAACAAAATGAGATTTCACCTCAACCAAGTTAGAATGGCTGTCATATAGAAATACGAAAACAACAAATGCTGGGGAGTATGTGGGGGAAAAGGTACTCTAATACACTGTTGGTGGGAGTGTAAACTAATACAGCCATTTTGAAAGACAGTATACAGATTCCACAGAAGTCTGAAAATAGATCAACAAATGAAATCGGCATATTAAAGAGTTATCTGTACCACCCCTACATATAGTAGCTCAATTCACAATAGCTAAGATATGGAATCAACCCAGATGTCAATCAACCAATGAATGGATAGAGATAATGTGGTATACATACATTATGGAATACTACTCAGTTTAGAAAAAGAATTAAATCCTGTCTTTTGCAACAAAATGGATGCCATTGGAAACTAGTATGCTTAGTGAAATAAACCAGGCCCAAGAAAACAAATCTCCTATGTTTTCCTTGATCAAGAGTACAAAAAAGCCCTGTATGAACAAAACCGACATTTTGAAATTTGATTACTGTTTATAGTCCTTCTCTCTACTGTTTCTTTACTTAGTAGAGGGTTAAACTTATGGTTCTAAAATAAACTGAAAGTATGTCATTGTAAAAATTAAAAGAATAAGAAATTAAGGTGGAGGAAGGATAGGTATATGGGATGGGCAGGAAGGAGGTTAGATTGGGAAGTATCACTGTGCTCCTAAATATGCATATATGAAATACATGAAATTTGTTTAATTTATATAAATAAAAAATTAAAGTATCAACTTTTTAAAAAAAATAAATACATCAATATATCAAATCTAGATTTAAAATAAGATAGCATTATCTGAGCAGAGTATATATTTGAAAATATAATAATGTACACAGATGCTCCCATTACATTTGCTTGCACTTATTTACTCAGTATCAGAGAATAATCTCTTTTGCTTCCAGCAGGGAAAAATAAAAGAAACTAATTTGATGTAAGCCAGAGTACTCTGTTCTATACAACCCATGCCCTCAGAAGTTAACCAGACCCTGATTGTTAGAGTGTTTCTATTGCTAATAGACCTGGGGAAAAGGGAAATGTTCATGGATAAAGAAGGATATATGATAAAGGGGTCAATTTTCTAAATAAATGTGACAGTCTTAAATGTGTACACATCCAACAACAGAGCATCAAACTCATGAAGCCAAGTTAGTAGAAATGTAAAGAGAAATAGATGAATTTGCTTAAATACCCTTCTATCAGGAATGGACAGTTTAAGTTAGAAAATAGTCAATAAATGCATAGATGAATTAAATGTCATCAATCCACTAGATATAATCAAATTCTATTGTCTTATTTATTCAGCAGAATACATATTCTTCCAAATTTCACATGAAAAATTTAAGGCAAAAGGACCATAATATGTACTCTAAAACACACCCTAACAGATTAAAAAGAATAGAAATCATAACAATGTCTTTTTGTGGATCAAAAGCTAGTAACAGAAAGATAACCAGAAAATCCAAAAATATGTGAAGACAAAATATTTCTACATAACACTTGCATCAAGAAATTGAGGGATTTTTTTTTGTTGTTGTTTTTGACAGGCAGAGTTAGATAGTGAGAGAGAGAGAGAGAGACAGAGAAAGGTCTTCGTTTTTCTGTTGGTTCAACCCCCAAGTGGCTGCTAAGGCCAGCATGTTGTGGCCGGCGCGCTGCACTGATCCGAAGCCAGGAGCCAGGTACTTCTCCTGGTCTCCCATGGGGTGCAGGGCCCAAGCACTTGGGCCATCCTCCACTGCACTCCCGGGCCACAGCAGAGAGCTGGCCTGGAAGAGGAGCAACTGGGACAGAACTGGTGCTCCAACCGGGACTAGAACCTGGTGTGCCGGCACCACAGGCAGAGGATTAGCCAAGTGAGCTGTGGTGCCGGCCGAGATTGAGGAATTCTTACATTTTTTTAATATAAATGAAAATATGTTAAGATTTGCAAGATTCTGTGAAACCTGAACATACAGCAAATCTTTTAGCATTGAAATCATGTACTAGAAAAGAAAAAGAATCTAGGCAAGATCCAAGATGGTTGAATAGTGAGAAACTGCCATGGCCTCAGTCACAGAAAGATACCAGAAAAACAAAGAAGAACCACGTTGCTGGGAGGCTGGTTGAGAGAAACTTTCAGTGGTGAATGGACACAACAGAAGAGAGGTCCATGGAGCAGTGAGGAGAGAGGACAGACGTGTTGCTGCCAGCCAGGCCCATATCCACATGGCCGGCTACTGACTGAGAAGTTCCGTCTTCCCAGGTAAGATGATAGGAGGCTGCTGTGTCTCCTACCCATGGTGGCTTTGACCGAAGGACAATTCAATGGTCCACACTGGTTTTGAGTCCATCCTGGTAAGCTGACAAGCGTCTGGGGGACCACTTTGCTCACTGAAGCAAGGCTGTGTTGCTTCCTTCCCCTCTCCCCCAGCAAAGTGCTAGACTCAGTTTGCTGACGCAGAGCTACTGCCACATTTTGTCCTGACTGGGGAGAGTAGCCAGTTCACACTACGACAGAGCAGCCCACAGAGCAGAGAGCAGGTTCACTGCACCCTGTGACTGTTGCTATAGAGCACTGATCCACTCCACATTGTGTCCACTGAGCCCTCCACAGGATCTGTCTCTACCAAACAGGGACCTCTGTGTCCACAGTCAGACTGGGTGAGTGTTTGGTCATGGACCAAACCATGACCCTCTCGTCTCCACTATGCCGAGAGCCTTTTAATCGTATTGTGTCTCCACCACTGAAGTTATAATATCAGATGATCTCTATAACGGCTCCAAACAAGGAAAAACAGCCTCAAAAATTAGAAAGGATATGGGGAAATAAACGTTTGGATTGAATGGATAAATTCTCAGTGCTGGCCAATAATAGAAGAAACTGCTCTGCTCATGCAGCTGGCCACAGGCCCACGTTCCCCCTTCCCTCCCAGATGGGACTCTGATCTGGTTGGAATGAGTTGTATGCTGACTCTCTACCAGGATGAGGATGTGTGGGGTAATAAGTCCTGCAGGAGGTTGCCATTGCTGTTTCTTACCCCTGGGTGTGTGTTCCTTTCTCCAGGGATAGCTTTGATAAAGGAAGGCAGATAGGATTAAATTGCTTAGATTTGTGAGCTGGAGTCCATGCCTTTGCCCTGCCCCCTTTCCTGATCTCACCTGTACACCCACTTGCCAATCAGACTATGTAACCACTCCCCCTTTGGAGGTGAATAAAAGCCTGGAGCATGGTGGGCCCTTCCCTCATTGTTCTCCAGCACAGGGCCTTCTGGCTACGCCCACTCTGCTTTCCTGCCTGCACTATGCCACCTGTGGCTGAACCTAACCGCATACTTTGTTCCACACAGCCTCTGGCCTGCTCTCTGCCTGGAATATGAACCCAGTTTATGTTTCTAGACTTCTTTCTCCCCTAAAGAAAGTCTTCACTTTCCTGTGTATTTCTCTCACTAAATAAATGCTAAAAATCTTACCATGTCACCTGTTTTATTCGAGTAGATAATCAGAATTCTTACCTGATTAGGCAGCAAGGATCCTCAACATTAACATTAAAATTAATAATAAAGCTAGCAGATCACAGCTTGAACCACACTCTCTGTCTCTGTAGATGGGGAGTGGACTTCAACCACCATGTGAGGGAAGCTCTGCCTATACCCAAATCTGAAATGTCTCTAGTAAATCTAAAAGCAACTACTCTTCAGCCATGTACATACCCTGGGCTGACAAAGAGACAGTGGAAGGAAGAACCTTCGTGCCAGGTTGCCATCCAGCTGGACGGGGACTTGTGCTGCCATGAGACTGGTAGTTCCCTTCACCATGGCATTTCAGAACCTACCCCATATTGGTGATGACTCTCATAGATCAGGAAGCTCATCTAGGCCCCGAGGGTCTTCTGACTCACACTGTATTTGGACTCAGTAGAGTTCCCCAGTGACCTCAAAGCGTGAAACCAAGTAGTGACAGGATTCAAACCTATTTTTGGTGGGTCACCCTTAATAAAATGTTCACTAAATTAATCAACAAAACAATGTAATCCATAATTTAAAATGAAAATATCACCAAATAGTATAATAAAAAAGAGAGGGGTTCATTAGAAATGGCTCAAGGGTGTATTTTCATAAGACCTAACTCTGCCTAAGTATAGCCATCGACCAGGCCTCAGCAGCACCTGGTAATTCTGGCCCTCTGATGGGTTTTGTCACTACCCTCTGACATCTAAAGCTCTCCAGGTGATACTATGCTTGCTTCTCCCCAGCAACTGTATTCAGCAAGACAAAAGTGCTGACCCCACCCCTCTGAATTTCCAGTTTTAAGATGAAGTAATATATCCCACTCTTCTGATGGTTTTTATTGTTTTATCATGAGCAGGCTAGACGTGATTACCTCAGGGCCCCCATTCCTGCCAGTTCCTGGTATCAGTCTTCAGCACCCTCCCAGATACAAGTACTCCCCTCCCCTGTTCTCTTATGTGCCCAGCAACAGGCCTGGGAACTCACTCCTCTATTCCCCCTTCCTACCTCAGGCATAGTATCCGTCTGGATTGTACCTCCAGCTTCCTGAACCAATGAGAAACAGGGGAAGGGCAGGGAAAAAAGGAACTGAATGCATGAGAATTCTGGCCTGCAACACCAACAGGTCACGGTCATGGCTCTAGGGGCAGGGGTGGGGAGGGGCGTGAGATTTAGCTTTCCCTTCTGCTTCAAAGAAGGGAAGAGACAAAAGAGGGATGAAAGAAAATGGGAAATTATATATATATATATATACATGTATGTATATATATGTATACACACACAATGAAATATTACTCAGCCAATAAATGAATAAAATCCTGACATTTGCAATTAAATGGATGCAACTGGAGATCATTAGGCTTATTGAAATAAGCTAAACCTAAAAAGACAAATATCAAATATTTCTTATCTGTGGCATTTAATATATAGTATATTTTACAAAAAAGATTATAGTATCTCTTATCCTACAATGTTTTTTGACAGCAGTTGTAACTTGTCTTATTGATTGCTATGTATCTTTAAAACATTTTAAGATGACTTTAAAAATTAAAAAAGGTATAATTTATTATTTCCAGTCTAGAAAACTAAAAAAAAGAGAACAAACTCTATCCAATTAAGTAGAATACAAGAATTTGAGCCAAAAAAATAAGTGAGATTAAAAACAGGAAATCAATGATCAGTGTAACCAAAAAACAGTCTTTTGAGACGATCACTAAAATTGAATACCTTCTAATCAGGTTGGGGGAAAAAAAAAGAGGTCACAAATTATTGGGATTAGAAATGAAAAAGAGGTCATTGCTACAGACACCGAGCATTCATAGGATAAATAGAGAATATTATGATCAATTCTATGTCCACACAGGTACTAACTTACATGAAAATGGACCTATTCCTAGAAAGACAATTAAAAAAAAAGATTTATATATTTGAAAGGTAGAGTTGGAGAGAGAAGGAGAGACAGAGAGATCTTCTATCTGCTGGTTCATTCCTCAAATGGCCACAATGGCTAAAGATGAGCTGGGCCAAAGCCAGAAGCTTCATCCTGTTCTCCCACATCGGTACAGGGACCCAAGTAGTTGAGCCATCCTTCACTGCTTTCCCAGGCCATAGCAGGGAACTGGATGGGAAGTGGAGCAGCTAGGATTTGAACTGGCACCCATATGGGATGCCAGCATCCCAGGTAGCAGCTTTACCCACTGCATTACAATGCTGGCCCCAAAAGATAATTTCCTCTAATGTACATAAGAATTAAATCATTTAAATAGATCAATATGTAATTAATTAAATCAATAATTAATAACCTCACAAAATAAAAAACACTGTCCCTGGTGGGTTCCCTGGTGAATAGTATTAAATGCTTTTTAAAACAATTTTAGTAGTATAAAGAGAGCAGATTTCATGTATTTCATGGATACAATTCTAAGGAGGTAAACATACTTCCCTCCCTCCTTCTCCAAATATCTCTCACTTTGTTTTTTCAATTTTGAAATAGCAGACTTTCAACTTTCTTTATGATCACAGCCTTAATGCCCACCATCCATAATGGTCAACAAATAAAAGGTAGAAAGCCCACTGTTCCACAGGAATACAGAAAAGAGCTATAAAAAATAATCAGATCATATCAATGTGTTACAGTCATTCTTGGGGACAGAATTTTCCTAATACCCAAACCAAACAAGACAAGAAACTAAACACCATTATCTGTCACAAAAGTGAATCTAAAAATTTCAATAAAGTGAAATCCAGTAATATAAAGCCAAATCCCTGTGAACAATATGACATGAATTTTTCTAGGTGTACAAAGCTGATTCAACATTTCAAAACAAGTAATCTAATCTATCGTACCACCAGGCTAAAAAAGAAAAATCACATGATCATATCAATAAGTAAAAACATTTGCAAAAAATGCAATGACCATTCATGATGAAAATTCTCAATAAATAAGAAATAATTTGACCTTCCCAACTTGATAAAGAGCACTGTAGCTAACATCACAGTTAATAGTGAGAAACAATCCTTTCATACTACGATCAGGAACAAGCCAAGGATGCCTCAACTGGCATGTCATTATTTACCTCTGAAGTCCACCTTCTGTACAAAATCAAAGTGAACCCTAAATGCAAGTTATAGAATCACTGGTTTTGGTTTTTGGATGTAGGCTTATCAATTGTAAATAACACACTACTTTAGTGCCAGATATTGATAACTGAGGACTTTATGCGTGTTTGTGATGAGTTAGATGGCAAATATATGTCTTACTTTTGACATTAGCATAAACTCCATTACAAAGTTATAACAAAAAAGGTGAGGAAATTTCACATTTTTATACTTCAACAGGTAAATCAGAAAATAACAAATACTGTGGAGTCAAAATTAAGGATGTAATTTTAGTTTTTATAAATTTTAATTAGACATATTTTAAACATTAACTATAGAAACTGAAATCCATTTGTCCTACCTTACCTGCCAGGTATCTAATGCATCTCAGAGAACAAAACTGCAATCAGTATGTCTATTCTTCCTAAGATGCCTCCCTTCGATGCCTCCCTTCGACTTTTTTTTTTTTTTTGCAATTATACACAAAATGCATTTAACATTCATTCTGTTTCCCAAAATATTCTAGGAACTCAAAATATATTTTTCAATTCTCTCTGTGCTTACAGGATTTATACTTAAGTGGAGTTAAGAAAATAAAAAATAAATGAGAAGAGAAATTAGAATTAGCACACAATTCTATATTTCATAGGAAGTAGCAAAAAATGGCTTATTTCTGAAAATAAATTGAGCTATGAGTATAGATTGAAGCAAATGTTGTAATTATATAATCAAAGCATTCATAAGAAAAAATTAAAATCTCTAATGGATTTTTAAGCTTATAATTATAAAATACACTGAATATATGTCAATGTACAAATTAAAAGAATAAGAAAGGAAGGGGGAGAGATAGTGGGAGCATGTTTGGGAAGGGTGGGAATTATTATTGTGCTCCTAAGTCTGTACAAATGAAATATGTGAAATTTGTTCACCTTGAATATATTAAAAATAATAAAGGAATTAAAAGTTTATGAACTGTTAAAAGTACCCTCAGATTTTTAAACATAGAATTGTAGATCTACTGTAAACAATGAATAAGCAGAATATTCTTTGCTTTCCCACAACAGAAAAAAAAGACATAAAAAGCACCAATAAAATGTAAAAACCTAACACTCAAAATACTGACATATAAAAACTTCATAAAATTAAAATAGTTAGGAAAAATTGATCCTTTTGAAGTGAATTTCAATGAACTGATCCCCTTTTAAAAGAGTAAAGACAGACTTTCCATTTGAATTACATAAACAAAACCAAGTGTATACTTTCTTTAAAAGATACTCCTAGGGGCCAGTGCTGTGGCATAGTGGGTAAAGCCACCACCTGCAGTGTAGGCATCCAATGTGGGTGCCAGTTCAAACCCTGGCTGCTCCACTTCCCTTCCAGCTCTCTGCTATGGCCTGACAAAGCAGTGGAAGATGGCCCAAGTCCTTGGGCCCCTGCACCACCGTGTGGGAGAGCAGGAAGAAACTTCTTGCTCCTGGCTTTGAATTGGCCCAGTTCTGGCCGTTGCAGCCATTTGGGTAGTGAACCAGCAGATGGAAGACCTCTTTTTCTGTCTCTGTAACGCTGCCTTTCAAACAAATAAATCAATCTTAAAAAAAAAAAAAAAAAAAAAAAAGATACAACTATACCCAAAGGAATAAAAAAGTCAAAAAGTTTAAGGGAGACAATGAAATCCATATCAGGTATGGTACACTGTTGGATTTACTGTCTCTAAATGCCATGTACATGTTCCCATCTTTTGCCCTCAGCCCCAGTGGCTCTGACCTATAGGTGTGGGGCATTTGATGTGAGGCAGACTCAGAAGTGCTTATTCTCTTTACTATCAGTATAGATTTGGAGGCTTTGCCTCTGCAATCCATGCTGGAGATCATGATCGTGCTCCCACTGTATTATTTTCCATGTGAGGAAGAATTGCTGAATTTAAGAAAAATAAAGCCAAATAGGGCTAAGGACTGATTAAGGCTGGATACAAGGAAACAATGGCTAAATTGAATCTTTATTTACCAAGCCACAATTTTATAGATGTTTCCACCACTCAATTATACAAGTTCTTTGGGCCAACAAAATTCCTTTTATTCTTAAAATAGTTAGATTCATACACTCGGGGCTGGTAAATGCTGGAGCCTTCACCAATATACAAAGCAAACTCTTTAATATTAGAAAGCATCGGCAATGATGAAAACATCCAAGGAAGCAAACGGCGTCCTCATCACAACAATGAGAAAAATGCAGCTGCCAATACAGCTGCCAGGAAAATTTTGACAAGAATAATTACACAGTAAAATGTTAAATAGTGTATGGCACATAAAAGAGGATCATGAAATAGACAGGATAAATAGTACATGGCATATGAAAGAGGAATAATGAGGTATATAAGAATTTCACAGGAAATTTGATATACATGCAAAGATAGTATATAAAAATTTCACTGATAATTTTCAATTCTCTATTAATTTTTTAAAGATTTATTTGAAAGTTAAAGTTACAGACAAGTTGAGGTGGAGAGAGAGATAGAGAACATCTTTCATCCACTGGTTCACTTCCCAGATGGCTGCAATGGTAAGGGCTGGGCCAGGCCAAAGCCAGAAGCTTCATCCGGGTCTCCCCAGATGTGGGTGCAGGGGCCCCAGGGTTTGTGCCATCTTCCACTGCTTTTCCAGGCATATTAGCTGCAAGGAGCTGGATCTGAAGTGGAACAGCTGGGATTCGAACCAGCGCCTTTATGGGAGGCCAGAACTACAGGTGGTATATTTAGCGACTATGCCACAGCACCAGCCCCTATTTATTTATATATAAGTAGCATTTCATGTATTTCAGATTATCGATTGAGACTTCCCTCTCTCCCAGCCTTCCACTTATTTCCTTATTTATCTTTTAATTTTTACAATGACATACTTTCAATTAGCTTTTCAATCACAAACTTAAACTGCATTTCAAGGAAAATTTTTACCCTGATGCTCCTTTGTGAGAACAAGGCTAAATAGTGCGTGACACAAGCTTCCATTTCGTTGGCGGAAAAAAATCACATGAAATCAAGTCAAAGAAGCAAAAAAAATATACTACTCTAGTGTCAGTGATTTTGATTGTTTTAAAACTTACTTCATATGAGTCATATTGAACATCTTTTCCTTTGATTGTTTATAGTCCTTCTTTTCCTGCTGGACTGCATTCTTTTTATTATTTGTTGACTTTCTTATTTAATAAGTCATTAAACACTTGATTATAGGGTAAATTGCTAAAAAATAAATTTAAAAAATCATAAAGATGGTAGCAATCTATGCACTAGAACTGAACTCTCAAGAGAGCCGGTGGGTTAATAAAATGTAGAATTCCTACACCAGACTGATCAATGTTGTCATTTTCTCCTTGAGAATAATTTGTTTATGATTTGAATATCTTCTAGAGTCAACATACTTTCAGTTCAATCCCAGGCTGAGAGATGGTTAAATGCTAGATGTATTTCCTGTCTTCTGATTTGCTATCATTCCTGGGTTAGAGCTATTCGATGCTTACACTGGAGCTTGCAGTTTTTGCTGTTGTTTCTTCTGAGTGCTGATTTTTCTCCCCAGTTCCAATATGTATCATTAAACACACTATTTAGTTTATCCATTCAGCCATTAATTCCAGGTTTGTAGTCAACATTTGCTTAAGGTTAAAAAGGTAGCCAGACATTTTGAGTTAACATATCATATCTTTTCTTCTCAGCCCCAAATATTCTTGTTGTGTTGTTAATTTCCACAGAAATTAAACAAAGTTGTTTACTTTATCGAACTGTTCTCAGATTGACATTTTTTAAAGATTTATTTATTTATTTGAAAGGCAGAGATACAGAGAAGCAGAGCAGTCTTCCATCCACTGGTTCATGCCCCAGATGGCTGCAATGGCAAAAGCTGCACCAATTCGAAGCCAGGAGCCAGGAGCTTCTTCCGGGTCTCCCACGCGGGTGCAGGGACCCAAGGACTTGGGCCATCCTCCACTGCTTCCCCAGGCCATAGCAGAGAGCTGGATTGGAAGTGGAGCAGGCAGGACTCAAACAGGCACCCACATGGGATGCTGACACTGTAGGTGGGGACTTTACCGCTATGCCAGAGCACTGGCCCCCTCAGATTGACTTTTAAACACGAGACTGTGTTATTGCTGGACGTGGATACCTCCTAAGTACTTCGCTGGCCAGATTGAATAAAATTAACATTGCAAACCAAAGTACCTAAAGAGGAACTAAAAAGGAACTTGAGAACTTTTTCTCTTTGGAAATTTTATTTTCCAACTTGTGACAGTTATTCTTTACAGAGCCCCAGATGACATGGACCATGGTATCATCTTATTCCAAAATTACCTCTCTCTATATATTCATTACCTCAATGTCCTCCCTTGTTGTCTAAAATTATCCCAGTGTCTGTCCTTATTTCCCTGTAGCCTGCTCCATGGCTACCAGACTGCATTCTGAAACTGACAGCCGACTCTCCGCAGAGTTCCCACCACATATTGCCGTCAGTCTTGGCAGTAGGTGAACTGTGGCTTTAGAGCCCGGTTGCTGCCAGCACATATACATATGGAGTTAACACAACACGTTCTGGTTGTTTTAACTTAGAGCTTTCTTGCTTAGTCTCCTTATATAGACTGAAGGTAGGTAATTGAAGGGTGATGTGTGAGAGCTTCGACTGGCTACTTTTTCGTAATCCTAGAAGAGGCATTCTGACAATTCCTTGCCATTCTATGGAGTTACTCTGTACTTATTGATTTCAGTTTTGGAATTTAACTGAAATTTCCAAAGAGGAAAAATTGTCTGTTTGTTGCATTAAATTTAGTTGATTTTGGTATAAGATATCTGATGAATTCATTAAGTTGAGCTTCAGAAAGTAATGCAAAACCCCAAATGACATGACACAAAATTCCCATGTGGATATGACTTTTTTGAAAGTGTTGTAATATACACTTGTTACATGTTTATTGGACACAACTGATGCTATTTGATTGCCTGGTCCTTGCTCCTAAGAATTGGTATCTTCCCAGCATTTGGCTGGTGCTGTGATTCCTTACCTGTGCCAGCAGAGATACTTACAGCCAAGGGGAACAGGCAACTAGCCTGGCAATCTAGCATGAAATTTAAATCATATGTGCTTTTTAACAAAGGAAAAACAACCTCCCCACAATATACTACTCAATATTTCAATGAAGTTGCATCAGCAGGAAGAATGAAATGCTTATCTGATGTTTTATACACAAGCATGTGCACACACAAACACGTGTGTGTGAGAAGGAAAGAGAATGAGTCTTTTTGGCTTACCATACTTGAGTAATTTAAGATTGCAATGAAAGAACATCACTAGCATCATTATTGCTAGTTTATCCAATATTTTCTTCTTGGTCAGTTCTAATAATTGATATGTACTATTAATGTAAAAGAGCAAATTAAACTGTTTTAGTTAGTCTATTCCAATCAATGGCACTTTAAGCTCCCAGTTTCTTTAACAACTTTAAAGGAGTGACTTATTCTTGGTGAGTTTAAATAATGTTAGCTATTTTGTTACTAGCTGTGCAAAAACTCACTGTTCTTTAGTAACATATGCTACTACCAGAATAACATATGATTTTCTCAGGGCTTTCTTGAACATTATACTTTCTTTGTGTTAAATCATACTCCAGTGGCCAAGAAGGAGATACTATAATTTTGCTGGAACATAAGAATAAGACAAGTAGAAATTAATGATGTTTTCTAATAGGTTTTTTCCTTCTTTTGTTATATCTTTTTATCATGATTTTATAATATTGTCTGACCAATAAATGAGTATAAATGCCTGATCAATTTGACACTTTTAAAACTTTGTCAGTCCTAATTAAAAGCATATCCTTAGGAAGTGTATATTAACAAATCTTTAAAAGGTTTATGGAAAATGCATACTATGAAAGAACTATCCATAGACTTCAAAGACTTTCACACTAAAATTATATTTTAATTCCACTATTCATGAATTTTTTGAAGTACCCTTGTATTTACACACAGGCAATGAAATAGATGGGAAATATTTTACTTTCCTCTTCTGTGATTTTGTCAAACTTTTTCTCTAAGGAAAATACAAATCTAGTTAACTGACTTAATACATATTCACTAAGTTTGGCTATGTGCATTGTATTGCAAGATGCCATTAATAATATAAATATAGGCTGACTTCTTGCCTTTGAACACATTCTGAATCTCTTTGGAAGACAAGTATGCATATGGAAACATATAAATAGTACTAAGATAGAACATGTTGTAAGTGCCAAAAAAAAAAAAAAGAGAGAGAAAAAAGAAAAAAGAAAAAGTGCTACAAGCCAGGAGTTCTAAATGTGTACTAATTTTCTATTGTTACCCAAAGAAAATGCTGTCGATTCTGTGGCTTAAAAACTTAAGTTGATTTTCTCACAGTTCTGGAGGCTCAAAGTCCAAAAGCAAGTGTATAGTTGACTTCATCCAATTTCTTCTTATTGAAATTGAGGAAACAGTACTCTCTAGTAATTAAAAGACATGTTGGGAATTAAATAGCCCCAACTGGACTAGAAGCCAAGTGCTCTGTATTTTGGCGTATTGTTATTGCATGATGCTGCAAACCCACTCTTTTCAAGGAATCAGTCTGGTATAAAAGGAAATTGGGCATCTGGCCTAATTAAAATCAAACGGAATGAGAGAAAATAATTTTTACATTTTTTAGGTGCCTTAGATTTACCTACTTAATTTATTTAGAAAACTTGGTCTTTTAAAGTTTTTGGAGGTCCAGGAAGGAACTCAGGGATACACTTCCTTAGGAAAAGCTGAGTTGGAGAAAAAGCCATAGATCAATACAACTGTAGGAAATTAAAGATGGCAATTTCTTTAAAGTCATATAATATATTTTCATGTTTTATGCACAAGAAAGTTAAGACCCAGAGTGGAAAAAGTGATTCTGTATAAATTCTGGGCTATTATAACATTAACATATTGTTATATAATATACTGTAATATTTAATAAACATTTTAATTGGAATGTATTAAAATATCTATACTTAGAAAATTTAGTCTAAGGACTTTCGTGCATATGTCTACTTTGCTTATTATAGTTCAATGTTTGACCCATGTCTTGCAACAGAGCACTGACAAAACCCATAATTCCTAAGAATATGGAGATTCTGGCATATTCCTACCCTTGGACTTTCTAAAACTCTGTACCTACACTGAACACTACTATAGCTGGTCCACAGAGTCATATACTCCCACACCCATAGAATTTAGGAAGGCAGTGTAGCAACCACGCCTTGCTCAATGGGCTGCCAGCAAGACTAACACATGCCTGCTAAGACTTGGAGGATGGCCTAAGTGTTTGGGCCCCTGCCACCCACATGGGATAACTGGAAGAAGCTCCTGGATTTGGCCTGGCCATCACAGCCGTAGAGGAAGTGAACCAGCAGATGGATGATCTCTCTATGTCTATCACCCAAAAAAGAAAATCTCTGAACCAGAAGGCTTCACTGTGAATTCTACTCAAACTTTAAAGCAAGAAATAACAACAACTCTCAAAATAGTCCAAAGAATTCAAACATAAAACCCTTTCAAATGCATTCCACAAGGATAGTGTTACATTGATAGCAAAACCAGACAAAAACACAACAACAAAAAGACCAATATTCCTAATGAACATAAAGCTGTAGATGTCAAGGACACAAGAAACATTGGTGGACTTCAAAAATGTCCATGGGAAAATGGAATTAATCATTTTGGTGCAAAAAAGCTGAAATACATGCAGTTTTTTCCCCTAGAATATACATTTTCTTGCTCTATTTAAGATCTCTTATATAAAGATTACATATATAGTAAATCATACTTGTCCAAATATATATATACAAATATGTACATACTTATATATGTATATATACATATATATGTAAATATATTTATATATGTATATTTATATATGTGTGTATTTATATATTATCTATATGTATATATTTATACATATATATATTCCACTTACAAAGCTAGTTTTGGACACTTGCTTTCAAATGTTCAGTCTGAAAATTTTTGTTAAGTGATGTCTGAATAATGGAATATGAAATATGTTTAAAAGAAGCACAATAAGAATGCTTCAGATAGTAATAGAGAGTCTCATGATTATAAAACTATGGAAAGATTTCCAGTAATTTTATGTGTTAGAGACTTCAAGTAAAATAAATAAATATTTTACTTCTTTGAGAGGCACACTCACACACATAAACATACACATACCACAGTGCTTCCATGTGCTGGTTCACTTCCAAAGTGACCAAAACAGCTGGGACTGGGTCAGGTCAAAGTCTGAAATGCAAACAGTTTGGGTCTCCCTTTGGATGGCAGGACCCCAACTACTTAATCCATTACTTGCTGCCTCCCAGGGTGTACAATGGCAGGAAGCTGAGTTAGGAGTATGAATAGGACTGGAAGTGAGCCAACCTGATAAGGGTAGAGGTGTGACAACCCATCTTTTAACTGCTGTACCAAATGTCTCTCCCATATAAAATATTTTTATACTACATTTCCAAATACATTTCCTAAATACATTTCAGTCCATATGATTTTGTTTCATGTTTCAAGGGCTTTTTATTTCAAGAAATAGCAACCAAAAAAAAAAAAAAAAAAAAAGAAAGGAAGAAAATTTCAAGGCCAGGGTACTCTCTGGTGCTGAACCATTTTTTAATTTTTAAATTTTAATTTCATTAGCTTTTAGTGAATTCAATGTGACTTGTAGATATAATTCTAAGAACCTGATATTCCCTTCCTCTTTCCCCCTCTTTCTCCTTCCTACACTTTCCGTCTCCTTTTTCTTCAGTTTTTGAGATAGCATATCTTAAAATTACATTACAGTAAAAGGGCTTCATAGTTCACCCAATAAGAAGTTTAACAAGTAACAACCAAAGAGACCCTAGTTTAATGGGAATATACATACAATGGCTATAAACAATTCAATGGAAAAATGACCATATCACCCATATAAGTAAATTTTCAAGTAATCACAGATCAGAACTACAGTAGTATAGTATTCTCAGCCCTGAACTTATTTTAGAGTGTACTAACCTGACCAAATAGTGAGGTACAGTTTAAATATAGTCAATGAATTTTCAGAGCTTTGACAGTGCACAGAGATATCTTTCAAATGGCTTTCAGGATTTAATGGATGACTAAGATTTAAAGGAGAGCCAAAGTGGTAACTAGACACGCCTATGGCAAGACAATCTGTGTTGAAGAAAGAACCATGGGATATGGACACTGTTGCACAACAGATTAAGCCTTCACTTGGGTCATCCACATCCCATGTTTAAGCGCCCTCTTTCAGTCTAGCTTATTGCTAACGTATCTGGAAGGCAGCAAATAATGACTCAAGAACTTGGGTTCCTGCCATCCAGTAGGACATCCAGTGGAGTTCCTGGTTCCTGGCTTCAGCCTGGCCTATCTCCTGGTGGTATAGACATTTGGGGAATGAACCAAGGAATAGAAGATCTGTTTCTGTCTCTGCCTTTCATCTTGCTGTTAAAATAAACAGATAAAATTTAAAAAACATAGAACCACGGGTCTGACATTAGGCATAAATTACTATACAGGGCTATGAAAGTTGCGATGTAGCAGGTTAAGCTGCCACCTGCAATGCTGGCAAAATAAATGGATGCAGGTTCAAGACCCAGCTGCTCCACTTCTGATCCAGCTCCCTGCTAATGCACCTGAGAAAGCAGCAGAAGATGGTGTAAGTATTTGTACCCCTGCCACACTTGTGGAAGACTGGATGAAGCTCCTGGCTCCTGGTTTTGGCTTGGCCCAGCCCTGGCACTTGCAGTCATTTGGGGAGCGAACCAGCAGATGAAAAATTCCTTTCTGTGCCTCCTCTCTCTGTGTAAGTCTTTCAAATAAGTAATCTATATTAAAAAGAAAATCTGTCTAATGACCACGATGAGTCAGAGATAAGGAAGACTCTGTCAGCAACTGTACTTGATATAAGATGTCGCAACTTAGTTGTCCATTCCCACAATACAATGCAATATTCACAAAGAGAAGCTTGCATTCACCAGCTCAAGTTTTAGTAAGAATTCAATGCACTTCATAGATAAATTTAGTTAAAGAGTATATTGTCACAAATCAAAGCCATTATTTTTTACAAGTTTATTTAGGCCACATTCTGGCCTTGTAAGACTGTGGGATGCTCCTGCCAAATTTTGTTTTAAAATACATTGGAGACATATTTGTATGCTTCACTGTCAAACATGGGTAGCTTTGATCTGGCATTTTGTGGCCGTTGAAAATATAGTTGTAAGAACACATTTACAAAAGCTGTATAAAAAGCTCAATATATTACAGTTGAAAAATGTATTTAAATAAAATTTTCTGATGTTGAAAAACCCACACCTTGATTTAATGCTCACAACAGCTCTTAGAACCTGTTAACACTGCCATTTTATCTTAACTTTCCTCAGAGTGGATACATTATTTTACCTTTGTGTTGTGGTCTGATGATGAAAATGGTGAAAAGTTTTGGGATCTCTAAAACCTTAAAGGATAAATCTAATATTTATAGACTTAAAAAAAAAGATCTACATCAAGTAGGGAAAAAGCCATATGGTACTCCAAACCACAAGGGAAATTATACTTCATTTTACAAAACATTTCCACTAGGGAAAAAGGGTAACCCTTCTGTTTATCATTATAGTTTATGAGGTAACTTCAATGAAATCATGGAAGCATTATCACATGAGCAGCAAAGGATAAAATCTCTTTCACCAGGGCCCTCAAAGCATAGGAAGTTTGGGATGTGGCACAATTGGACCTAGTTTACATACTGCAAATGAGGTACAAGATGTGGTATCAGTGAGTGACAGAAGGTTTTCGTGCCATCAAGAAAGATGCCCAACATTTTCAAGTTTTATGGAGAACAGGGTTAGATATTTTATGCCCAACTCAGGAATGAAATAACACTTTTGATACAGGTTGCATTGATATTTTATGTGGGCAGAGTTTGTCAGGGTTGACGCAAATGTTCCAATGTGTGAAGGAAGTACCGGCGAATATGCACAGGGTAACTCACCATAAGTAATATACATAGTGAAGGTTTTTGGAAAAAAATTGATGAAGTCATAGCAAGGCTATTTTCCATCAGATGAAAACTACCAGTTCTGTCTATTCATTTCCTTTGGAAAACAGAAGATCAAAGAAAATCCTTTGTAGAGTGTTTTCATTCAAATATAACAAAGATTTTATTCTGCAATAATAGTGTCTGTTTCTGCTTCATTCCATATGTTCCTTTATTCATTCATACATCAAAAATGTGCTATGTGACAGACACTGTGCCATAATTATAGCAAGAGCAGTCAGCATTCATACACCTCTATTGTGCAACCTAGCAAGATACGTGCTCTATGCCATTCTACAACAACTGTAAGGCATATTTTCACATTTTACAGCTGAGGAAAGTTATTTTCTTAAGGTTTCTTTTAGAACCAATATTTGAATCTCAAGTATAATGATTTTTCAGCCCAAGTATTTATGGCTTCCATGTCGTCAAATAACTTAGACAATTATCAAGATCATAGAGCATTAACAAGGAATGGATAATTAACAAAACAGGAGGAAAGTGTTGTAGAATGAGGGGGAAAAAGGGCATGATATAAATCTACTAATCACTTGAATACCTGGAAGAGCATAAATATTTCTCACTCTTAAGCTATTAATATGCTCAAATTGCATTTACTCATAACAAAAGACCATCACTGTTAGATATAAATAATTCATTCAACTTGAAAGAATCATAAAAAAAAAGTTATCAATTTTCCATGGGTAGAATGGTGACTTCATTTGAGATGGAACAGTATTTACAATTTATTTCATATTAATCATTCATGAGCCATTTAAATGTTCAAATTTTTTATCCAGCAAAATTCTCTATCTCTTTAATTTACCCATTGTCTAGCCAACAATATTATTTTTTCATCTTTATTTTGTTGATCAATACCTATAGAAAACAATGTTTAGATACATAAAAATTTTCCTTAACTTGAAAACTTCCGTTGAATTTAGAAACTGAATCAAGGTATTGAAGATTAAAGAAATAACCTTTTCTCTCTTCTTCTTGTTCCTAAAATTATGAAACGTCTCTTCATTGCTGATGGTAATGAGAAGTGGTACTTTATATTGGATGATGAGTTGGTAATTTGTTATAAAGTCATGTATATGCTTACCATATAACCCAGCACTCATACTCCTTGATATTTACCTAAATTATTTGCATGTGAATATTTATATAGCAGCTTTAGTCATAAATATGAGAACATGAGAGCAACCCACCAGCAGAAGACTAAATAGGACTCAACCCACCTTCTCCTATTCTTTAGTATTTATTTTTGTTCCTAATTGACACAAAATAATTGACTCAAGCAACAAGGAATTTGAACAGGATATGGAAGCCGTTGATGTCCTATGCTTATAGCCGAAGAAAAACAAGGAACCTGCCCTACCATAACAAATAACTGAATTTTGCCAGCACACTGGATAAGGAATAATGTTCCCCTACAGGCTTCAGAAAGAAATACAGCAGATCAAATTGCTGAAATCACTGTTTATGGTAAACTTTTATGGCAGTGGTAGAAAAATAATTCAGTTTGGTATCCAATGTATGGGGAGATAGTTTGTTTCTTTAAGGTTACTGATTCTATTTTTTTCAGCATCAATTTTTAGAAAATTCAATCACACAGTTTTTACATTAGAATTTTAAAATATTCACTTTTTACAAATTTATGATGTGTAATTGAGTATATTAAACTGTATGCTTTTCTAATTGATGAATGTTTGAAATACGCTCATATGTCCATGAAAATTATAAAGTTTCCTTCACCTCTAGAAGTTCTCTTCATAAATCATTTCTCTTTACTTCATCATTGTGCAATGGCTGATATGTTTCTTCCATACAGATTAATTTATACTTAAACTTTTTATAAATGGAATGAAATAGCCTGTATACTTCTTTGCATGGCTTTTTTATAACACAGTAATTTTAAGATTCATCTGCAGCAGCATATACAGCATGTATAAATTAGTCATTCTTTTCTTATTGCTGAGTTACATCCTATTGTATGCATATGCCACTTGGTTTGTCTATTCACCTACTGATAGGTTTCTTTCTAGTATTAAGTGTCTTTAATTTGGTTTTAATTTTCCTTGTTTAAATTCCTAAGAGCAAAATGAATTGTAATGATGTATATTTAACATAAGAAATTAATCTGCTTTTTAAGAGGTTATGTCACTGCATTCTTATGAGGCAGTTAAGAGTTTCAGTTGCTCTATTTTTAATAGGTAAATACTCAAGAGAAACATTTATATGTACACAGCATTTTTATATTGTGATATAATTGTTAACAGTATTGCAAACCAGGCTCTGTATTAAGCATTGTCTTTCTAACAACTCATTGGTAATAAAAGTAGAAAAAAAAAAAGCTGTATGGTGTTTGATCTAGTGGTTAAGACATTTTTTGGGATGCCTGCAACCCTTATCAGAGTTAGTAGGTTGAAGTCTTGGCTCTGCTTCTGACTTTTGGCTCCCTACTAATGTACAGGCTAGGCAGCAGGTTGATGACTCAAGGTAATTGGGTACAAACCACCAGCATGGGAAATCCAGATCAAATTCTCTGCTCCTGGGTTTTCTCTGATCTAGTCTTATCTGTTGTGAGCATTTGTAGAGTGAACGAGTGGATTGGAGTATATGCTGTCTGTGTCTGTCTACCTCTCAAATAAGACAAAAATTCTTATGTTTTAAAAATTATTGAAATAACTACCAATAATAGATGTTCTTATTATAGCATTTAGAAGGATCTTTATATTTTAAAAGAGCATGCACTTCAACATACATTGTCACTGGCTAATTTCCTGAGTCTTTATTTTGACCCATTTTTATTTCAACATCTTGAAAGCACCTAATGGTATCCAAAGCTGCACTTTATGTTGTCAGTAATATTACAGGGAGAGATGCAATCATCAGTCTCCTGGCTGGCCCAGACCGTACTGCAAGGGCAATACCTGCACAGATACGTCAGAAAGTATCCAAGCGCCACACTCTGCATTTTTTTAAAACTGAGATGATGTCTGCTCCAGGGGAAGCAGTCAGCCTTACTATTTTAATCCATAACCTGCATTGACACAATTCTGAACTCTTCCTGTTTAGACTTATGCCTGCTTCCACATGTGATGACAAGAATTCCCCTTTATATATTCACTTTCAAATAAATACATCTTTAAGTACAAAACAAGTGTCAAAATAGCAGTGATAACACTTTGTTAATAATTGTCTTCAATTTCAATAGACTAAATTCCCCAATTAAAAGAGGGCAAATGAAAGGATTTATAAACAAGACTCATCAATTAGCTGATTATAAGGAACTCATTTCACTTCTAAGGTCTCACATGGACTGAAATACAAAAAAAAAAAAAAAAAAAGAGAGAGAGAGAGAGAGAGAGAGAGAAAAGAGGATTTCATTCAAATGGACCCTAAAAGAAGGCAGGGGTATTCATGCTTGTATAGATAAAATCGATTTTAAAACAGACAATTGTGCCCATTTTGGGGGTGAACCAGCAGATGGATAATCACTTTGTCTTTATTTCTGTCATTTTGTCTTTCATTTATATAAAATAAATATTTTAATTCAATTTTAAAATAAGCTAAAGGAGATCAGCTATTCATTATATCAAGGCCTCAATCCAATAAAAGAAAATTACACACACACACACACACACTGAAATGTGAAATTACATCAAGCAAATATCAATGCACCAAAATGGAGAGACAGACTAATATAGTAATGGCAGGTGACTTTGAGACCACATTTTCAGAAATTAACACATGATCCAGACAGAAAATCTGCCAGAATTAAATTGTACCTGACTGGACATAACAATATATCTGCAAAAGATTCCATCAAACTGCAGAATAAAAAGTAAAATGTAAAGAGTGAATAAAACAGAACAAAATTCAAAGCAGCACTTGTTCTAACTGCTGAGGATTCAGCATCATACTCAAGCTTTCATCAGACCATTTATGCTTTTTATTTTAATTCTCATTAAAAAGATTGAATTTAAAGTTAGGTTATGACAAAAGAACAGTTAATTAGATGTCTTGAGATTTGCTGATTCCAATAATTTGCAATACTTTAGCCATTAAAAATGTACTAAAGCAATTTCTTCCTCAGGATAATGAAGAGTATTTAGAAGATTTGAATTAGAGTGAATGTGTTGAAAAATTATCAGCTAAGTATAAATGTGATTCAAATGTTTTGGAGAAAATCCTTCTTTAATGTTAACCAGGTACACGAGAAGTAAATGAGAAAGAAGTCCCTCTGAAACTGGAAGTAAAATATGTAAATAGATTGAAAGAAGTGTGGGAATGGCAAAGGCAAATTGAAATAGCAATATTCCAAAGAAATAATTGTTAACTCCCAAAGATCATTTCCCTTAACTGCTTGTGTTCTGCCTTACATCTGAAAATGGTTTTGTGTTGAATCACATTACATCATAGCTTCAGCTTCTTCTATTTTCCTAAGAAAAATAGGACAACAACAAAGATATCGCCATTACTGTGGAAGATTTCTCTTTATCAAAAATCAAATACTGTAGGTAAAAAAAAAACATTAAACTTTGTTTCTGTAGCTAGAATTCACTCAATTTCAGAAAAGGTAATGTTTTTATTTTTCGTAGGGATTCTGACTTCCAGTCCTGTTTATGAGGAACTGTGGTCTGATTTTCCAAGCGTCTTCTAACAGAGTAGTCCATTTCCTGGAATCCCTGGAAACTAATTGGATTTTATTTCTTGAAAACAAAGTCACCACCTCCCCAACTCCAAATCTCAGTAGAAATAGCAGCTGTTTATTGACAGAGAAGGAAATAAAAAATGGAAACACAGGGGTTGGGGGGGGAGAGCAGGTAAAAGTATCACGTTCATTACTTTGAACCTTAGAAGCAACACACTTTAAGAAATCATTGGTTTGAAAGTCAGAGCTAGAGAGATTGATCTTCATTTGTTGGTTCACTTTCCAGATGCCCACAACTGTTAGGGCTCAGCCAGACGGAAGCCAGGAGCTTCAAAGGGTCTTCCCAGTAGGTGGCAGGGGCCCAAACACTTAGGCCATCTTCTACTGCTTTTCTCAGGCCATTAGCAGGGAGCTAGGTCAGAAGCGGAGCAACTAGGTGCTGGTGCAGTGGCACAGCCGGTAAAGCCTCCACCTGCAATGCCAGCAACCCATATGGCTGCCGGTTCGAGTCCAGGCTGCTCTGCTTCTGATCCAAGTCCTTGAGCCCCTGCACCCACGTAGGAGATCTCGAAGAAGCACCTGGCTTCTGGCTTTGGACTGGCCCAGCTCCAGCCATCGTAGCCATCTGAGGAGTGAGCCAGCAGATGAAGAGCTCGCTAGTTCTCTCTCTCTGCCTCTCCGTAACTCTACCTTTCAAATAAATCTAAAAAAAAAAAAAAAAAAAGTGGAGCAGCTGGATGTGAATGGGTGCCCATACAGAATGCTAGCATCACAGGTAATGGCTTTACCCAATGCGCCACAATGCTGACCCCCAGAAAATATCATCACAGGCTTTGGATTCATGCAACACTACTTCTGCTTTTAATTTCTCTGGTCTAATATCTCACCTGCATTAAGTTCTCATAAGGAAGGTTTCCTTTTGCCTTGAACAAAGAATATTTATAATATTGTGTTAGAAGTTTGATACTGGATATTGAAAGCTGAAGATAAACTTCTGTCCTCAATCCTTCCTCTCTTCTCCTTAACAGAATTGGAAAGAGGATAAACTGAAACACATACATTAGCAAAGATCAGGTGGATAAATCTGCTTTGTTTACATCTTACACAATATGTGACAATGACAATTTATTTTTATATTTTTTACTTTAAGTGATAGAGACCTATATGTTTTCCTGAGGAATAAGGGGGAAATGTTGGGTCTTCTAAGGTTAAAAAGCTCTTTGAAAGAAGAACGTGACACTTATTATAAAATAAGCATAAATTATTCAGTTTCAAAAGCAAACTTGGAAATCAGTTTTATGTTTGAACACTTTTTAGGGAATTTTTTTCTACCTATGTGTGCAGATAAATTTAGGAAAAGGTAAAGTTGATTATTTCTGTCATGTTATGCTCACATAGAAAATTCTATTTTGATTTTGTCTTTCAAATGGTTGTTTCCCCATTAGGAAAACGGTCTCTTATCTATTGGTCAAGTCTTTTGATGAATTAATTAAATTTAATATGTTCACATTTTTCTGAAATAATTTAAATCAATTAAATTCAGTTAACATATTCATAATAATTGTGCATTAAAACAAATATATAAACTGATAAACTGAGTTGGTAAAGAATAAACTTTGAATTCCAACAGAAAATAAGCTTGATCTCAGTCTATTTTTTCCTGGTTGTTTAATCCTAGACATATCAGTTTTTTGCCATTTTTTGCTTTCCATAAAATGCGTAATTGAAAAATGCCTTGTAGTTTTTGTAAGAACTGAATAAGCAGCATTTGGCTGTAGTGATAACTCTGACTTCTTCATAGGGGAGTTTCTACTAATGATGGTAAACCACACACACAACCACCTATGTGTGTCCATGTGCACACACACACACAATTCAGTTCTTTATTATTACCTTTACGGACAACTTGGGGATAGTTTAATTAATAACTAAACAATGCCTATATTCCCACTTGCAGCAAGCCAAGAAAGGAATTGTCTTTTCTTATGCAGAATTATCAAGTTTGTATTTACTAAGCCCTACATACTATGGTGGTGTCTGGTGTTGGTGAAGGCTAAAGAGCATAGGTTGAATCCAAGCTCCCCACTCACCTGGAAGAAACCTTACTGTGTTCCTCTGTACCCCAAAACTCTGTCCCAAAAGATGTATAATACCAGACCAGCTTTGTAAGTTATCCCAAGGAATAAATAAGGTACTGTATGTCAAGGTTATAGTTCTGTGCCTGGTACACAGTATTTGGAATAAATAGTGGAAGCTAAACATGCATTGCTTTTAGAAATAAACATTATTGCTTGATCCTGGTTAAAAGATGAAATTTACTGGAGTTTGAGGCATCACTGCAATAGGAATCATCTATTTAGGAACAGCTGTAGCATCTGCCCTTCTTTTAAAGATTGGTAGGTGATGTCATTCTGCTAGATCTTCAGTATATTTTAATCAATATTTTGGAAAAGCCTTCCTGATAACTCCAAAAAATTTCCTTTAACGTATTCTAAATTGTTAATTGAGGTCATAAAAGTCAACAAGAAAATCTGTTTCAATACTTTCATCTTCATTAAAATTTAAATTTACTACAGTATTCAGCAAAGTAACTGGACTTCTGAAAGGCACTCTGGTAGAGCTCCAATTCAAGTAATAGCATTTGATTCCCCAGAACTTGTGCTTTAATTGAATCAAACTTCTATTCCATGGTGGAGGGGCAGGCAACTTTGTATAGATTGATATAGACTTAGCATAGAGTTGATAATTCCATTTCTGTAAAATTCATATATTGATGGCTTATGAATGAATGCTTATAATTTGGTTCTCAATTTTAAAATAATTTCATAATATTCTACTAAATATTCAGGGAAATATTATGCATTTACTTATTTTGAAGCATATTCTAAGTCAATTTGACAGTAGCTTAAAAAAGATATCTTCTGAAAATGATATTTGCTGATGACATGGCACAAAAACAAATCACCACATAGAAGTAGGGACTTAGTGATGTAAACCACCTCTTTAAGTTTCCAATTAGAATTATTTAATGAAGGGAAAATGATTCTGAGAAAACTGTGAACCATATTTTCACATTATAACCTTGCTAAGAATATTATTAATAAGGTAAAAAAGATGTCATGTTAATATTACTTAATAGGCAAAAATCCACTTTATAATAGTTTGTGTTTGAGAGTCTTACAACAGACATATAAAACACAATGGAATACAATTTAGAAGATGGGAGATTAGGGTTGTCACATGATCATAATAAGATATAGACAGTGTTGGCCAGTCTAGATATAATCCAGATATTTCACCTTAAAATTAACTTGTTATTAGGGGAATACCTGACTCAAAGGGGAAAATACGTAAGTAGGAGAAAAAAAAATTGAAGGATGAAGCACAAATATCATACAAATATGTTTTCCTTGGAGCTTACAATTGGAATAAAGAACCCCAAATCATTTCTTTGGGTACAGATTTCTTTTAAGTACTTATGCTAGATTGTTATGTCAATTGAAAAAAGACACAAAATGAATTGACTAAATTTATAAAATTCACAAAAAATTGACTAAATTCACAAAATGCTTCAAGTTTCCAGTGCTATGAAAGAATTCTTAAGATCAATCCCATTCATAACAGCCAGAAAAAATTGAATATCTTAGAATAAATTTAATCAAGGATGCCAAATTACAAAATATTAAGGAAGAATATGAAAATGAAAAAATCAATGAAGAATTGAAGATTAAATATCATAAAAATGTACATACTATCAAAAGTAATCTAAAGATTCAATAAGATCCCTATAAAAATACCAATGACATTTCTTCTCAGATCTAGAAAAATGATGCTAAAACTCATATGAGAACCCAAATACCAAAAACAATATCATACAACAAAAACAAAGGCAGAGGCATCACAATACTTGATTTCAAGACACATTATAAGACAGTTAAAATCAAACAGCCTGTTACTGGCACAAAAACAGATGTGTAGACCAATGGAACAGAAGAGAAACTCCAGAAATCAATCCACATATCTACAACTAACTTATCTTTGACAAAGGCGCTAAAATTAATCCCTGGAGCAAGGACAGTCATTTCAACAAAAGGTGCTGGGGAAACTGAGTCTCTATGTGCAGAAGTGTGAAACTAGGTCCCTAACTTACACAAAAATCTACTCAAAAAAGGATCAAAGACCTCAATCTACAACACAATCCCATCAAATTATTAGAGAACATTGGGGAAACCCTGCAAAACATTGGCATAGCAAAGACTTCTTGGAAAAGACAATGGAAGCACAGGAAATCAAAACCAAAATTACAAATGGGTTTACTTCAAGCTGAGAAGCTTCTGCAATGCAAAAAAAAAAGCAAACTAAGCAACTGATAAAGGGTTAATATCCAGGATCTATAAAGCACTTAAGAAAATCACCAACAAAACAGACAATGCATTCAAGAAAGGATATTCAAATGGCCAACAGACACTTGAAAAATGCTCAAGATCACTAGCTATCAGGGAAATGCAAATCAAAACCACAATGGGGTATCACCTCACCCCAGTTAGAATGGCTCTCATATAGAAATCAACAAACAACAAATGATTACAAGGATATGGGCAAAAGGTAGCCTAATCTGCTGCTGGTGGAAATGTAAACTGGCAAAGCCACTGTGGAAGACAATATGGAGATACCTCAGAAATTTGAATACAGATCTACCATATGATCCAACCATACCACTCCTGGGAATTTACCTAAATAAAAGAAATAAGTATCTGAAAGAGTTATCTGTACCCCCATGTTTATTGTGGCTTAATTCAAAATAGCTAAGATATGTAATAAACCCAGATGTCCATCAACTGCTGACTGGATAATGAAATTATGGTACACATACACAATGAAGTACTACTCAGTGGTAAACAAAAAAAATGAAATCCTGTTTTTTTGCAACAAAATGGATGCAACTGGAAACCATTATACCTGGTAAAATAAGCCAGTCCCAAAAAGACAGATACCCTATGTTTTCCCTGATCTGTGGTAACTAATGGAGTACCTGAAATGTACTGTTTTGGAGAGAAATGTCCATTTTGAGATTCGATGTTTTTTAGAGCCCTTGTCTGTTATGTTGAGAAATAGTGTTTTCCTTCTAACTATTTCCAGAACTCTTTTATTTAGTGTACCTTAAAGCTGTGAATTCTTATTTTTCCCTCACATAAAGTATGGGTCATTTATGGTAATAGTAGCTCCTAAACTGAATCATGGTGATGATTAAGTGAACTAAACCTCATAAAGCACTTATAATATGAGTAGACATTTGGCATAATGGCCCCTTCTGCCTGACAAATCTTCCACAATCTCCCAGATGCAGCCCAGTATCTGCATTTCAAAAACCCTGCTCAGGATCCCCATTCTCCAGGGGGTCTTGCTCACCCTTCCTCTAAACTCAGGATGGCACCAGCTAGCCTTCCTCCTGTCTGATACCTTCAGGGGGAAAACTCAGATAGAAGTTTTTCTATTTACCTCCAAAAAGCCCTTTGTTCCAAGAGGAGCAGAGGTGGGGAAGCAAGACCCATCTCCTTAAAAACCAACTGGACTGCGCGCTCAGCCCTCTGCCTCTCTGCTGAGCCGCCCACCTGACCTGGTCAGGTGTAATCTCTCTACTCAACCATGTAACCTCACCCCCCACCCCAGTCTGAGTGACTGGGCACTCTCTCAGGTCCTGTCTGGAGAGGTGCCCATCCGTTCTTACGGATGTCCCTTCCCTAATAAACCTTGCTATTTTACCTCCCACTACTCTGTCTCACGCCTGAATTCTTTCTTGTGCGAAGACAAGAACCCTGCAATTTCTCTGGTAACATTTTCAGCCTCCTGCAAACGCATATCCTGGGAGGCAGCAGGTGATGGCTCAAGTGATGAGGTTGCTGCTACCTATGTGGTAGACAAGGAGTAAGTTCCTGGCTCCTGGTTTTGACCTTGCTCCAGCTCAGGTCTTTAGACATTTGGTGTGGGAATTAGCAGGTAAAGACTTTGTCATTCCTTCTCTCTTTCTCTCAGACAAATAATACAATTTAAGAGCAACAACAACAACAAATTACTGAAAACAGCAACTACTCATAGTATATGCTCTGAGTTTTTTTTTAATATTCATTTTGAATATGCTAAGAGAATCTGTTTTTTACTCCTACTGTAAAATTGCAAGAATCAATATTGGAAATATCTTTTTCCAAGGAAGTTCCTAAATCACATTTTTTGTGGAAATGTGGTGACAGTAACACTAAGGAGAACTACAAACAAGAACATCTACCAAAGACCATTTATTTTTAAATGCCAGGTGCCATGCAAGTTGCTATATACTCACACATACTTTATTCTACTTTAAATATTACATCTTCCTGAAGAGATATTATTCCTACTCTATTTTCTACTGAAAATTTAATTATGTTTAATAATGTTCTAAGTGGTCATACAGTTAGGAAGTGACATACGCAAAATTCAATTCAATTAGACAATTACCTTTTGTGAACTTCACGCTTAAAAACTAAGAGTTTCCTAAACACAAAGTGTATCCATCAGTTTTGTTGTTGTTGTTGTTATAACTGAGGCAGATTTATTTATCTTATGAGTTTGGGGTTTTAAAGTTCAATCAACTTGGCCAGCGCCATGGCTCACTTGGCTAATCCTCCACCTGCAGCGCTGGCACCCTGGGTTCTAGTCCAGGTTGGGGCGCCGGATTCTGTCCCAGTTGCTCCTCTTCCAGTCTAGCTCTCTGCTGTGGCCCGGGAGTGCAGTGGAGGATGGCCCAAGTGCTTGGGCCCTGCACCCACATCAGAGACCAGGAGGAAGCACCTGGCTCCTGGCTTCGGATCTGTGCAACGCCGGCTGTAGCAGCCATTAGGGGAGTGAACCAACAGAAGGAAGACCTTTTTCTCTGACTCGCTCTCACTGTCTATAACTCTACCTGTCAAATAAAAATAAATAAATAAGTAAATAAATAAATAAAAAGTTCAGTCAACTGGTATAGCCTCTGGCTTTCGTGAGAGGCCCACAGTGAATGGTGGAGCACAGAGGAAAAATCATATGTTGAGTTAGGAGCATAGACTGGTTGAACCCAAACTAGGAATTTTATAATGAAATTTCTCATGCAAATTCAAGAAGTTGCACAAAACTACCTGTCAAGGGTATAGCCCCATGATCTAAGGAATTTCTTCTAGGCACAAGAAATACTCATGGTTCCACTACCTCATAATAGTACTCTCATAATAATACAACGCTAAGGACCAAGCCTTTAACACATGGCTCTCTGGGGAACATTCAACACATATACCACAGCAGCAAATACCATCACAAAGCATTTAACGAATTAAAAAAACACAATTTGCTCCCTATAAGAAGGAAGAACTCGGAAGTTAAAGAGGTTAAGAATCTATCCAAAGATTAGCAGCAACAGAAAGCCAGTGTAGAGAGGCAAATGAAGAAGGTCATGTTACCTGATGTAAGAGTCACCAAAGGTATGACCTAAAGAAAGTCACCTCCAGGGTGGACCAGATATGTGATTTTTCTCATTTGGCTCCCAATTTCAGAAATTTTAGCTAAAGTAGAAAAGATGGTAGAGAATCCCCTTTAAATCTCTCACTATCCAACACAAGCCAGAAGACCACCATAGATATGGAAATAGAGCCACAATTATAGTGGGTCTGCTCAATCTAAAATAAAGATCATATAAGATGTAGTGATAAATCTAATGTCAATCAGCCTTAGATCAACCAATTCTATTTATTATTTAATATTTTTTCTTTCAGTTTACTAATTTGATATAAATAAGGTTTGTGTTGTGTTTTTTTTTAAAAGATTTATTTATTTTAAAGTTGGAGTTACACACAGAGAAGGAGAGGCAAAAAGAGAGAAGTCTTCTGTCTTCTATCCGCTAGTTCACTCCCCAATTGGCTGCAATGGCTGGAGTTACGCCAATCCAAAGCCAGGAGCCAGGAACTTTTTCCAGATCTCCCACATGGGTGCAGGGACCCAAGGACTTGAGCAACCTTCTACTTTTCCAGGCCAGAGCAGAGAGCTGAATCCGAAGTGAAGCAGCAGGGACTCAAACCAGAGCCCATATGGGATGCCGGCACCACAGGTGGTGGCTTCACCCACTACATCACAGCGCAGCCCCAAGATTTATATTAAAGAAACTTCCTGTGCTTTCTTGACTGCAAAGGGGACTCATAAGACAATTTGTAAACTTAAATATTAGATTAAAAAGTGGTAACTAATTGTAACTTTGAAGTCAGCTAGACCCAGAATCAAGTTGCTTCTAGATTACCTACTGGTTGTTATGCCCTAGAGTTAATTCAGCCACCCTTACTTTTCTATTCTTTCTTTAAATGAAAACTAAAATCTGTTTGAGAACTGTATTCATTAAAGATATTAACACCACATTGAAAGCTTTCCTTGATATAATCAAGGGACATATAGAATTTTGTAAAAAGGTTATTTTCCCCAATATGTTAGTTATTGTCTAGCTATGCATGTTGTGCATAGCTCCAAATCATGAATTTAACCTAAGATGTGAACGATATCTACAATGAAGTTTACAAAACATTAAGGAATGAGATGGAAGAAGGCACCAAAAAAATGGAAACTATCTTCCATGTTCATAGATTGGAAGAATTAATATCAAAGAAAGTTTCCATATTACTTAAAGCAATTTACAGATTCAATTCAATCCCAATCAAAATATCAAGGACATTCTTTACAGACCTTGGAAATAAAAGACACTAAAATTCATATGGAAATACAAAGGACCCCAAATAACTAAAGCAATATTAAATAATGAAGACAAAGCCTGGGACATCACAATTACAGCTTTCAAGATATATTACAGGGCAGCTATAATCAAAACAGCAAGAAATGGTAGAAAAATAGACATGTGGACCACTAGGACAGATTAGAAACACCAGAAATTAATCCATACTTTGATAACCAACTAATCTCTGACAAACATGCTAAAATCACTCACTGGAGAAAGTACAGTGTCTACAATAAATGGTTTGGGGACAACTGGATCTCCATTTACAAGAAGTATGAAAACAAATCCTGCCTCATATTATTATGGTACAGAGAATTTTAGTTGACTTCAGGAGGATGTTAGGCATATTCAGACAACTTCTAAAAATATTTAATATTTTATTTGAAAATTAGACACACACACAGACACACACATTAAGACAGATCTGCCATCAACTGAGATGCCTCTAATAGCTGCATTGGCCCAGGATGAAACCAGGAACCCAGAACTTAATCACTTGAACCATCACCTGCTGCCTCCAGGGTGTGCATTAGCAAAATCTGGAATTTGGAGTGAGATGGGGCTCGAATCCAGATACTCCCATATGGGACAAGGACATTCCAACTGGCATTTTAAAAACTGAACCAAATGTTTGCCCCAAGAAATAAGTTTCCAATAGGAGTTTAAGCAGAAAATAAAATTTAAAAGCATAAAACCAACTTCATAGAATTGGAATTAAAATTTTAATATGTCACTCTAATCATGTCATTTTATCATGTTTGAAAATCTTAATTTTACAATATTTCTTTTTCTTTTTTTTGACAGAGACAGTGAGAGAGAAAGAGAGAGAAAGGTCTTCCTTCCATTGGTTCACCCACAAATGGCCGCCACAGCTGGAACTATGCTGATCTGAAGCCAGGAGCCAGGTGCTTCTTCCTGGTCTCCCATGTGGGTGCAGGGGCCCAAGCACTAGGGCCATCCTCCACTGCTTTCCCGGGCCACAGTAGAGAGCTGGACTGGAAGAGGAGCAACCGGGACTAGAACCTGGCACCCATATGGGATGCTGGCAACACAGGTGGAGTATTAAGCAAGTGAGCCACGACACTGGCCCCAATTTTACAATATTTCTAAATTGCAGAACACAGGGTCTTCCATTTAATCCACTGAAAAGTTGATAGCTCAAAGGAACAGTCACTTTACAGGACAATTTGATGAAAATATTGGGAGTTGAGGGCTTTAGCATCCTTGGAGTCTCTTGAATGAGCAAATAATGCCTCCATGGAAATAGAACTGTCCAGTGTTTCAAGATAACCTGTCCACTATAGCATGACATAGAGAACACTACAGTAGAAACGCAGGGTAAAGTCATAAAGCACAAAGCAAAATAGAAATATGTGAGGATTTCTTTTTATTACTTCAAAAAGCTCATCTATAGTTAACCTTTAATGTTCCTTGAAAAGTGCTTGCAGAAAGCAACTTTATTTGGATTTTTTAGCACAACAAACCAAGGTAGCATTTTTCCAATGACTGACCTTGAATAGTTTACACAAGCCCACAGAACTTCTGTAGTGTTTTCCATCCACAAGTTTATTATCACTCTCACTACATTTGTAAATACTGTTCATTTGTCTTGACCTCCTTTTACTGCTTTAAACATAACAGTGCATTTGTTAGGTAGGAAGTCAGTTATGAGCTTATGTGTGTGTAACAGGCCTAAAGAGAAGACATCTATGTCCAGCATATGCATCTGCATCTCAAAGTCATCCCGATAATGTTTCAGGGACAGCCTGGCCTTCGCATCCTGCCCTGCCCACTTCTACCTGATAACCTGCCAGGTAGAGGTCCCCGCCCCTTCTGCCTGACAAATCTTCCACAATTTCCCAGATGCAGCCCAGTATCTGCATTTCAAACACCCTGCTCCGGATCCCGATTCTCTAGGGGGTCCTGCTCACCCTTCCTCTGAACCCAGGATGGCGCCAGCTAGGCTTCCTCCTGTCTGATACCTTCAAGGGAAAACTCAGATAGGAGCTTCTTAATATTTACAGCCATAAAATCCTTTGTTTCAGGAGGAGATGTGTGAAGACAGAGACCCATCTCCTTAAAAACCCCCAGCCTCAACCGGACTGTGCGCTCAGCCCTCTGCCTCTCTGCTGAGCCGCCCGCCTGGCCTGCCAGGTGTAATCTCTCCACTCAACCATGTAACCTCACTCCTTCTCCTCCCCCCCAGTCCAAGCGACGGCACTCTCTCCCAGGTCCTGTCTGGAGAGGTGCCCATCCGTTCTTACGGATGTCCCTTCCCTAATAAACCTTGCTATTTTACCTCCCACTACTGTCTGTCTCATGCCTGAATTCTTTCTTGTGTGAAGACAAAAACCCTGCAATTTCTCCGGTAACACATTCAGTTTGCTTCTAGGCAATGATATGAAATTTCAGGATCTCATATGATTACATTTTATGACATTTACTCCAGGGATTGATAATTATTTAAAAGTTGACTTGCATCGTCTGGTCTGCTTTAACACAAACCAGGAGGAAAAGAAAGCTAGGCATCAGAAGCAATGGGTGGCAGACCTATTAATGGCTGATCTGTACAGTGATCTGCCCTCAAGGAGACCCAACAGCCCAGTCCACTGCAGTGGCTTTCAATGTGGTAAGCCTGGGCTTCAGCAGAAGTCAGCTTGTGAAGAGCCCTGGCAGCTCTGCCAAGAGTTGGATCACTGGAAATGGACCTGCCCTGGAATCGAAGGATGCCCAGGTCAGAGCCACAGATCTTATTGGCTCCAAGCTGAAAAGCCCTTCACTCAGCCCAACTTCCAAAGTGACCACTGCAGTTGAGGGGACAGCCAAGTAGGGTCAGCAACATTGCAGGCAGAACTGTAAATTTCTTGTTAGAGATGCCCCCTGCCTTTACCTGGCCAGCTCTCCTCCCAGCCCAGCCAAGTAATGAAAGTCTACAGAGTGCCTTCCCCTAGGAGGTTCACACCTCCCTTAGGATATACCCCATGTGAAGAGATAGATAGGTCTGGGCCTCTGAATTTATAAGGCCTAAAGCCCACCAGATTATTATCAAGCCCCTTCTATCAGGTTCTATTTGCCTCTCAATCAGAAAACTTAATTGTAGCTTAGACAGCACCTTTCTTAGCTCCTCTAATAATGACTCTGTCCTTTGTTCTAGACCCTGTCTAGTCCACTTGGGCCTCATTCCTTTGTAATCATAACCTCTACTCTACCACCAATGGCTCTACTCCCAACCTGTGTGTACTGATGTTCCTCTTCCCCACTTAATGCTGTATAATTGTTCAGACCTGGTTAAGGCCACTCTTAGGATCATTGGTTACTATCCTCAACATGTCTTTTATGACCTTGTCTAAATATGATCAGAGTCGGGGAACTTGGAAGGCTTCCACAGCCTTGGCAACTCATGACGACAGCCTAGGGTGGTTACTGGCACCATAAACTAGAGTGTCAATTTGTTGGGTCAACAACAGGAGCCACTGTGCGCTTGCTCCTGATGTGGGATCTCTGTCCTTAATGTACTGTACATTTTGATTTAATGCTATAACTAGTACTCAAACAGTATGTTTCACTTTGTGTTTCTATGTGGGTGCAAACTGTTGAAGTATTTATACTAAATTGATCTTCTGTATATAAATAGAATTGAAAATGAATCTTGATGTGAATGGAAAGGGAGAGGGAGCGGGAGAGGGGAGGGTTGTGGGTGGGAGGGAAATTATGGGAAGGGGAAGCCATTGTAATCCATAAGCTGTATACTGGAAATTTATATTCATTAAATAAAAGTTAAAAAAAAAAGTTGTAAACATTGAAAGCCATAAAATATTTTAAACATCTGTGGTATCTTGATGAAAAGAAACCATGCAAGGCCATCACTAGGGGCAAGTAATTTGCCTGTTGGTTAAGAAACTGATCAGGACACTTGCATCTTAATTTTATTTTATTTTTATTTTTATTTTTTTTGACAGGCAGAGTAGACAGTGAGAGAGAGACAGAGAGAAAGGTCTTCCTTTTGCCGTTGGTTCACCCTCCAATGGCCGCCGCGGTTGGCGCGCTGCGGCCGGCGCACCGCGCTGATCCGATGGCAGGAGCCAGGGGCTTCTCCTGGTCTCCCATGGGGTGCAGGACCCAAGCACTTGGGCCATCCTCCACTGCACTCCCGGGCCACAGCAGAGAGCTGGCCTGGAAGAGGGACAACCGGGACAGAATCCGGTGCCCTGACCGGGACTAGAACCCGGTGTGCCGGCGCCGCAAGGCAGAGGATTAGCCTAGTTAGCCGCGGCGCCGGCCAGGACACTTGCATCTTATATCAGAAGGGGTGGGCTTGATACCCATCTCTGGTTCCTGATTCCAGGTCCCTGTTAGTGTGCACACTGGAAAGCAATGGTGAAGGGTCAAGTAATTGAATTCCTGACATTTACCTGAGAGTTCTAGATTGAATTCCTTACATTGAGCTTGGGTGCAGCCCATTCCTAACTGTCGCAGGCATTTGGGGAATAACCCAGAGGATGGAACTCAATCGATCAATCAATCAATCTCTCAAGTAAATAGAATTTAAATTTAAAAAACTATCACTAAATATATCTAGTTTTGATTAGATAAAACATTCTAATGATTAACTAAATTCTTTATAATGCCATGGTGTGTGTGTGTGTGTGTGTGTCTTTTTTCAAAAAGCCTTTGGATGGTCATTATTTGGTTTTAAAACTTTAGTTCATCAATTTCATGTCATCTCACGGGAACTTTGTTATAAGGATCTCCTAATATTTCTCCATTCACATTTAATTTACCTTGTTTGGAATACAATACCTCTATTTCTTATTCAATTTGAAGTATCATCTATTTCTACCAGTTTTTCAGATTTCCCTAAGACTGAACTACATAACACAGGGTGTCTGTGTGTGGTATATTTCTACTGTAACACATTTAAAAATGTATTTATTTGAAAGTGTGTGTGTGTGTGAGAGAGAGAAAGATGGAGAGAGAGAGAGAGAGAGAATATCAGTCTTTCTTCTGCTTGTTCACTTCTGAAATGCCTGCACCAGCCAAGACTAGGCATGATTAAAACCAGGAGCCAGAAACTCCATTTCGGTCTCTCATATTGGTGGCAGAAACTCAAGTACTTCAGCATCATCCATCGTCTCATGGGTACATTTGCAACAAGCTGACTTAAACACAGAGTAGCTGGGACATGGACTGGGCATTCTGATATGGGATGCATACATCTCAAGTGATCATTAACTTGATGCACCATTGTGACTGCCCCTATAACACACTTTTTTGCCTCCCTTCCATTAGAGTTGATGATGAGTTGAAAGAGGGTAGGAGTGTATTTTCACATACTTTATTCACATAATAAGACCCAATGTATGGAGTGTATCCACTGAATAATATAGCTGGAATGGCTATGTTAAGTGGAGATCACAATAATAATTATTACTATAAGGGATACAGAAGGACATCTCATTATGATAATAAGGTCAATTCACCAAGACAACATGATAAATGTGTATATACACTGACAATAGCACTACAAAATAATAAGCTAAGAACTGACAGATTGAAAGGAGAAAGAAGTTTGCAATTACAGTTGGATGCTTCAACATACCTGTCAGAGAGACATAAGTAAAGCAATACTAGAAAGAAGTTAGCAGAAAAACCCAGTGAAATTGAGAGATTTTCATTAAAAATAACAGTTTTAACTTGATCTGAGTTTGAGATCTAACAGAAGGACATGTTTTGTGACCTTGAATTGGGCACATTTTTGTAGATAGAATATAAATCATCAATATTAAAATCTCTGCTCTTTGAAAGTTGCTAGGATACACATACACAGACATAGGCCATAGACGGAAAAAAACTTCCCAATGCATATATGATAAAGATATTCCACAATATATAAAGAAGCCTCTGAGATATGCATTTGGCACAAATGGTAAATGCACCTCACGGGCTGCCTGTGTCCCACTTTGGAAAGTCTATGTTCAGGTTCCAGCTGCACTTCCAGTTCCAGTTCCATGCTAATTCCAGCACATCCTAATTCCAGCAGCAGGTGATGGCTCAAGTACATGGTTTCTGCCATTCATGTGAGAGATCCAGATTGGAATCAGGTGTTGGTTTTGGCATGCCCCACCCCTCTTGTTACAGGCATTTGGGGAGAGAACTAATTGATGGAATTTTTTTCTCTGTCTCTGTCCATCTCTGCCTGTCAAATGTGTAAGTTTTTAAAATAAAATTTAAAAAGCCCTTAAAAGTCAAAACTAAGAAAATAATTCAGTTACATTAGAGGCAATTTTTGAACAGATATTTTATCAAAGAAGATGTAAGGATGGCAACAAAATGCATTGAAGGGATGGTTGAATGTTCAACATCATTTATCTTCAGAAAAATGCAAATTGAAACTTAGGTATGATAACACTATATACTTGCTAAAATGTCTAAAGCTAAGAGAAATGGAAATAAATGGATAAACTTGAAAATACTTCATTTTGACAAATACAGGGAACTCTCACCCACTGATGCTGAGAATGCAGACTTTTACATGCATTTTGAAAAATCACTTGACAATTTCTTATTCAGTTAAACACAAATTTAACAAATGTCCTGAAATTGTACTCCTAGGTATTTCCTTAAGAGAAATGAAAACCTATGTCTACACAACGTCTCTCAGAATGTTTAAACTAACTTTGTTCTAAACAGCACTCTGGCCTCAGAATCAGCCCTTAAGGCATTGGATCTGGCTGAAGAACCCATGAGAGTATTTTAGGCATGAAAAGCCAAGACACTCTGGAAAAAAAAAATAAAAAAATAAAAAAAACCCTAAATGAAAGATCTCTGTGAGTGAGATCCCAGTAGAAAGAACGGGCCATCAAAGAAGGAGGTACTTTTCTCTGAAGGGAGGAGAGAACCTCCACTTTGACTATGACCTTGTCTAAATAAGATCAAAGTCAGCGAACCCTAAAGGCTTCCATGGCCTTGACAACTCATGACTGGAGCCTAAGGAGATTTCTGGTGCCATAAACAAGAGTGTCAAATTGTTAAGTCAACAACAGGAGTGTACTTACTCCTCATGTGGGATCTCTGTCCTTAATGTGTTGTCCAATGTGAATTAATGCTATAACTGGTACTCAAACAGTATTTTTCACTTTATGTTTCTGTGTGGGTGCAAACTGATGAAATCTTTACTTAATATATACTAAACTGATCATCTATATATAAAGATAATTAAAAATGAATCTTGATGTCAATGGAATGGGAGAGGGAGCAGGAGATGGGAGGGCTGCAGGTGGGAGGGAAGTTATGGGGGGGAAAGCCATTGTAATCCATAAACTGTACTTTGGAAATTATATTTACTAAATGAAGTTTGAAAAAAAAGAAAAAAATAAAGTAACTTTGTTCATAATTGCACTAAACTGGAAACAGAATATCCATCAATAGGAAAATGAATGAAGCATTGTGGTATGTCTATGTAAAGTAACTGTACACAAACTAGAAAAGAACTATTGAAACATTTAACAACATTAATGATTTATAAATAATGTTCTTAAATGATGTAAAAGGCCAGGCACTGTGTGACTCCATTTGTATGAAGTACCCAGAAGAAAGCATCTGCCGTAGGCACAAAATAAGTTGGCAGTTGCCAGGGTCTTGGGTGGGCAGAGAAACCTGACTGAACTTTCTGGGATGATGGGATTATTCTGTGACTCGATTATAGCAGTTTCAAAACTTTATGTATTTCTCAGCACTCATATACCTGTGCACCTAAAAAGGGTGAATTTTATCAAGACACATGTTTAATACATATAGTGTGTTCATTTTTACTTGTTAGTGTTTAAAATTTTTAAAATGGGAATGTAAATTTATTTTCTTTGCCTTTTTAGAAGTCTAAAAGTTTATCTAATATTTTATTTTCCTTTAAGATGATTATGAGTCAGAAATGGCATAATGATAAACAATGTGTTCTTTGGCTTTTATGAAGTTTAGTTGCTGTTGACAATATTAAAAACAATCTAATTCATCACTGGCTTGTCAGTATTTAGTATGATGACAACCTGTCAATTGACACAACAATAGGACACCATTTCCATTACTAAGTTGACATTATAAAGGGATGAAGCCTGTGTTTCAATGGCAGTCATTCTTTGCCTTTCAGCCAGTATGTTCTATTTGGAAGTCAGCACAAGACACATTATGATAAAGGTCATTGGTTTTAAAACTCTTTGCCCTTTTGTGATCTTTTCACTTTCAAACGGAAAATGCAAAATACTGTTCCTCACATTCAGAATCTTATGTGTTTAGAATACTTTGATTAGTTGGCTTTCATAGTTACACATATTCTAAAATGGTTGATAAAAAAAATGTTTTACTGTCCAGAATATTTGAAGGAATGTTTACTTTGAGAGTCATCAGCCCAGTGATTATTAAATGAAAACTTTATGAACAGAGGTAAACTTACTATAATGACACATTAATATTTTCACAAATAGGCTCAAATCCAAATTATATTAAAGCATTTATATGTAATATTGGCATTATCCAGAATAGCAAATAAAATATCCAGAACTGAGTTTACCCAAATTTCATCTCTATTATCAATACTTACTGCCTCTACCTTGAATTTGATTGGCTAGTTTGTATCTGACTCATTTTGATGCTAACTTCCAATAATACTATTTTAATTAATGTTATGTGAGATTGTTCTCATCCATCTTATTCCATGAGAACGAAAAAGAAATCCAAAAAGTCTAGAGATCGATCCCACCAAGTGACCCTGGAGATTTCACATAATAATTTTGACCCTATAAACCGCTGAGAATCAGGCCAAACATAAGCAGAAGAGAATGAGATGCTTATGAGATTTATACCTGACGAAATGTCTAAAGCTAAGAGAAACTGAAATAAATGGATAAACTTGAAAATACTTCATTTTGACAAATACAGGGAACTCTCACCCACTGATGTTGAGAATGCAGACTTTTACATGCATTTTGAAAAATCACTTGACAATTTCTTGTTCAGTTAAACACAAATTTAACAAATGTCCTGAAATTGTACTCCGAGGTATTTCCTTAAGAGAAATGAAAACCTATGTCTACACAAAATCTCTCAGAATGTTACATATTTAAGTATGACCTAATAGCAAAATCACCAAGGAAAGGTCAATACTCAACTTAATAAGTATCTCATATATCAGCACTTACAGGCATGTATTTGAACAAATCAGGGCAGTTTGTAGCTATTAAGAGCATAGACTTTGGATCCAAGAAGGTCCAAAACTGAAAACTGGCCACTTCTTAGCTATGCAAACTTGAGGAAGTCATTTCTACCCTGAGATGTTGTTTCTTGCTCTGTATATTTCTGCATTCCCCCAGCAATTATTCTCTGGATAATGGCCTGTGCCCAATGCTACAGATCATCTAGCTCCTTTTCAAAGTCTTCTTCCAATTATATTTTGAACCTGTGGGAATTTCTCAAAAATGCTTATAGAGAGAATTCTTATGTTCCTTGCCCTCTAGTGTTCTCATGAATTAGTATGGCAAATAACACAACATTGGTAAGCTTCCTGCTGGGGCACTTTTGCAGGACTACTTGCTTCTGTCCTGTCCTGCTAATCAACATTTTAGTCTCCTTCCCTCTACAGGCTTCTATCAATATGAAAACATCCTTTCAGGAGAATTGATTCCTAGTAAGATTCTTGTCACCCAAGTCTATAGAAAGAACCCTATCCTTAGTCCCAATTAAGGTCAAGTGAGGACCAAACTATGTATAAAACTAGACTAAGGATTCATATTGTTCAGGTGGTATGATGATTAATGAACCAACTCTTGGCATAGTTCTTACATGAGAACTTTAAAGTTCATAGGAAACTTGCTCTACCTTCCAATTCCCTTTTTCCACAAACTTTTCAAAGCCCCTCATACATCCCACATGCTGCAACAGGTATTTTGTATATTAAATCATTTTAAACATATGGCAACACAGACTAGGCAGAGTCACTATTTTTCCCTATTGCACAGATGAGGCAACTTTGAAAGTTAGAAAAACTTGTCCAAATGGAAACAGTGAAAACGTAAGCAGGATTTCAAATCTTGTGTGCTCTCACCTACAGCATAATCAACATTGTCTCTTTCTAAAGCTGTTTTTTCTACCAAAAAATAGACAATTTTAAAAATGTTTTAGTAGATATTACTGAGATGTTAACAATCCCCAAAAAAGGTATTATGTGTGGTAATGGCAAATTTATATCAGGATTATTCAAAAAACATGTTATAATACTAATCTAGAAAACAGAAAAAAAGTATGAATATCTTTGTTTGGAGGGATAAACATGTTTTAATAGTCCAAATAAAAATAGTTAATTTATCAGGGAATAAGTTATCAATAGGTGGCATGTAGTTCTTTATCTTATCCAACCTTTTCAGTGGTTTTCAAGGTAAAAAATATTTTTGTAATATTTATAATCTTCATTGAATTGATATGGCTAAATCACTGGTGAATGTGTTAGAAATTAACCACTCCAAACTTCAGTGACTTAAAACAACAATTTTCTTAATATCCAGTGGGTCAGGAATTTGAGAATGGCTTGTCTTAGCAGTTCTGGTCAGAGTTCACTATAAAATTTGATTAGATGTTGGTTAAGTTTAGGAAGGCCAAGTACTACGAAGGCATGATTAAGGTAGTGATCTTCTTATAAATGTACCATCCACATGACCACCAAGATGATGCTAGCCATTAGTAACTGACCTCAATTTCCCTCCAATTCAGGGTACCCAAAGGACAGTTTGAATGCCCTTCAAAACATTGGAGCTAGCTTCTGGAAAAAGCCTCTCTTAAACTTGCTTATAAAGATGCATACCATCAGTTATACAACATCTTATTTGTCATGCAGGCCTATTCAACAACCCTAAGTTATAGATGAGAAACATTTTGCAGGCTATCATGGTAAACTAATCAGCTAGTACCTTAGCATGAATGAAGGCAGTGGTTTTTCAAATTTCAATAGGTTTATGTTCAGAATTGAAAATACTCTAAGTTGGAAATGCATTTAATATACACACTTAACCTCATAACTTATCAACAGAGTACTCTATAGAGCATAGTCTATTTATCCTTGTGATCTTATGCCCGAATCGTACCTGGATTGCCGTTGCTGTCCATTGCTGAGTCAAGCCTTACGCCATTAACCTGGGAAAAGGTCAAAATTCAAAACTTTCAAATCTGGTTTATACTGAGTTATTTCTATACCACTATACATTTGAAAAATAAGAATCAAATCACGACCAATTGGGACCTCTTTACTAAGGATGGGGAGCCTTTTAACTGCCAATGGCCATTTAGATATTTATAACATCTGTGGGCTCTACGAAATTATCAGCTTGAAAATTAATTTGCTATAGATGCACTGAATTTTGAGTCCTGCCTGCAGGTGCTTTGGCAGGGCCAGACCAAATGATTTCACAGGACTTATGCAGCCTATGGGCCAGACATTCCCTACTCCATTGTGTTCCACAGCATGTATGTTGTAGCTTCCAATGACTGCACTGTAATGAAATACCCGAGACAAGCTACTGTGGATAAAGTTCATGTAGGACCCAGAATTGGAGGTCCAGAGTACAAAAAGCATGGCACTGTATTTGGCTCTAGAAGGGGGCTCATGTGCATGGGGGGCATGTACAGAGAAAGGATCACTGGATTATCCCAGAAGAAGAAACCCACTTGTCTGAGGACAAAGTCAGGTTGTTATTTTAATTCTCTCATGAGCACAATCTTACGAAATGATTTCCAGTGACCTATGTACTTCCCTACCTCCTTAAGGTTCTACCACCTTCCAAAAGTGCCACCTGGGGGATTGAAACTTTCAGAAATTGGCCTTTGGAAAACATTCAACATCCAGATCATATGACATGTATATGTTTTTAAAATGTACAGTTTCAATTTGGTTGTTTTGGACATTAAATAGAACATTGTATGTCATTTTATTTCATGTTTCTTCCACCCAAGACAATCATACATTCATGAACGCATCTTCTGATACAATTTCGCATGCTTTTCTCCCAGTTACACACCTAAAATGGGAATTGATGGCCAAGGAACCTGTGCACTTGCAGATTTTTTCAAGGTTTATTTGAAAGGCAGAGTTGGAGAGAGATGGAGAGAGAGGGAGAGATGGAAAGAGAGGCAGAGAGGGTTCCATCCTCTGCTTCACTTCCTAAATGGCCATGGCTGAGACAAGCTGAAGCCAGGAGTAAGGAGCTTCTCCCAGGTCTTTCACGTGGGTGCAGGGGCCTAAGCATTCAGGCCATATTCTGCTGCTTCCCCAAATGCATTAGCTGGGACTTGAACTGGAAGTAGTGCAGTCTGGACTTGAACCCATACCCACATGGGAAGCCTGTACTGCAGGCATGGGTTTAACCCACTACACCATAATGTCAAATATTGACAAATTCTGGCACTATCAAGTTTTTTCCAATCTTTTGAACCCAGTCAACATGTAATTTTGATGAAATATGATTTTTACCTTATAGGTGCAATTGAAAGTCTTTACATATGGTTGCTATGTTATCTTTTGCTAAATATCTTTTTTAAAAAGATGTTATTTATTTATTTGAGAGGTAGAGTTACAGACAATGAGAGTGAGAGACAGAGAGAAAGGTCTTCTGTCCGTTGGTTTACTCCTCAATTGGCCACAATGGCTGGAGCCGTGTCAATCCGAAGGCAGGAGCTTCCTCTGGGTCTTCCATGTGGGTGCAGGGGTCCAAGCACTTGGGCCATCTTCTACTGCTTTTCTAGGCCACAGCAGAGAGCTGGATTGGAAGAGGAGCAGTTGGGACTAGAACAGGCGCCCATATGGGATGCCAGTGCCACAGGCAGAGGATCAACCTACTGTGCCACAGCGCCGGCCCCTTGCTAAATATCTCAGTATGTATTGTCCCAATTTTTATTTAACTCCTTTGTTTAAAGTACAAAATAAAATGAGAGGCCAGCACTGTAGCATAGCAGGTAAAGTCAGCGACTGCAGTGCCAGCATCCCATAAGGACACAGGTTCGAGACTCAGCTGCTCTACTTCTGAAACAGTTCTCTGCTATGCCCAGGGAAAGCAGTAGAAGATGGCCCAAATTCTTGGGCCCCTTCATCCACATGGGAGATGCAGGAGAAGTTCCAAGGCTCCTGGCTTCAGATTTGCACACCTCCGGCCCTTGCAGACATTTGGGGAGTGACCCAGAGGATGGAAGACCTCTCTTTCTCGGCCTCTCTCTGTAACTCTATGTTTCAAATAAATAAATCTTTAAAAAAATAAATTACAAAATTATAGGCAGTTTTTATATACTTAGGGTATTATTACTTATCACAATATATTATTGCTTGGCTCTATGGCTTTTTCAGTTTAATATGCTATCTTTGAATGCACAAGATTTTTTTTTAAATTTTTATTAATATAAGCAGATTTCATAGGTACAGTTCCAAGACAACCATACTTCCCTCCACTAGTCCCACTCCCTCCCTTTCTTCCTTTTAATTCCTGCGAAGACATAATTCCAACTCACCCCACAATAACAGGCTTAATTTACCAGTAGTCAATAGGTTAAAAAGCAGGAAGACCACAGTTCCACAGGAGAATTAAACAAGGGCTAAAATCAACAATCATAGCTCAAAATGTCTGTTTCATTCCTATTTTTTTTGTATTCAATATTAATTGCCACATATCAGAGAAAACATGATGTTTTTGGGACTGGCTTTTTTCACTAAACATAATCAACATTTTCTTTGATCAATGCTTTTTTAAGAACTTTTCTTAAATCTATGTGATTAAAGTATCTTCCTAGTATTTTTGTTAAAGATGCATGTATTTATTGGGAGATGGGATTAGGGGAGTAAGGGAGTGGGAAAATGATCATCTGTTGGCTCATTCCTTAAATTCCTGCAACAGTGAGATCTGGGCAGGCTGAAGCCAGGAGCCTGGAACTATATCTGGGTCTCTCATGTGGGTGTTGGGGACAAAGACCATCATATGCTGCTTTCCTTGGGCACATTAGCAGGAAGCTGGATTGGATGCCAGGTCTTGAATCAGCTCACCAATATGGGATATAAGTGTCCCGATCAGTGATTTAACTCACTACAACACAACACAACACCTGACCGGTAGATGCTTCTTAAAAGCCTTATTATTGTGTCCATCACAGGCCTCTAATCAGGCCTACAGGCTTGTGATATTTTTGAAATTGGAGTTGGTGGTTAGTTCAGGGTCCAGTTTTACTTTCCCACATGAGTATCTTTTTATGCCTGGGCATCCTTTGTTGTATTCAATTTTTGAACTATTTGCCATTTTCATCATATTCCACTAAGTAACCATGGATGTTAGTGTCTTATTTGGTCTGTCATATGTAATTTTTAACTGCAAGGAAGTAAATTCTTCTACAACTACTATTATGTAAAATATAGCACAGTACATCTATTGTTCTACAGGGTTCTCATCTGAGGTCTGCTAAAGTACTTTTATTATTTTTAATAGTTACTTCTTGTTCCTTTATAGACTAGAATGTAACATACTATCTGCAGTTTTGCAGTCTATATGCTATACATTCAGATGATGTGAGATCAACTCTATGTTAGATTTGTCAATTATCAACTCTTGTATTGGTACCACATTTTGTAAATTATAATTTAAAACAAACCAGTATATGTATGAGCGAAGACTCTTTAGCTCTCTAACACCTGTGCTAACTGTAATTATGATCACTTTTTCACTTCAGTATTCATTATACTTTTTGATTTAATAGAGAAAAGAGGAGAAGAGCAGGAGGAGGAGGGAGAGGTGGGGAGGGCAAGACAGGAGAAGAGTGGGGGAAGATAAAGAGAACATCGACACTCATCTGTTCGTGCACTTCCCAAAGACCAGAAATGTCTGGGACTCAGCTCAGCCCAAGCAAGAAGCCAGGAAATCAGTACTGGTCCCCCACACAAGCAGCCTGAACCAAATTACTTGAGCTATCACTGCTTCTCAGGATCTGCATTTTTGAGAAATAAAGTTGGGACCCAGGGCCAGGAATCAAACCCAAGCATTATGGATTTGGGATTCTATTATCTTAACTGCTAGGCTAAATACCTGCTCCTTGTTGTTTAAACTTTGATTAAGTTTCCCAGAAATATATAAAAACAAATCCTTAGTTTTAAAGAAGTAGCTTTTTTATTATCTTATTTTCTGTTTAATTTTTATAGTTAGGCTTTTCTTCTGTGTTTAGATTACTGTTTGCTTTCTAATCCTTTGAAGCAATTAGTTTGCATGCCACTTCATAGCTTCATTCTCTTTCAGTTTTAACTTTAAAGCTATACCTTTCCTTGTAATTGAATTTTAGAAGCAATCCACAAGATGTATGTATAACATTTTCGTTATGGTTACAAAGTGCTTTCTAATGTTTTAAAAAAATTTTTTTTTCTTGGAGAGGGAGAGACAGGTAGCCTGACAGAGAAAGAACACTCTCTCCACTGTTCATGCCCATGAATGCTGATAATCTTGGCAGATAAACCAGCCTTGTGGGTGCCAGGGACCCAACTCCTAGAGCAGTCAACTGCTGCCTCCCAGGGTACGTGTTAGCACGAAGGTAGAACTGAGAGTGGAGCTGGGTATCAGATCCAAGTACTCTTATATGGGATGCTATATTCTCAGCCGGCCTTTTAACTGCTAAGTCAAATGCCAGTCCCTACTTACCTTTGTTATGATTCCTCCTTTGACTCTTGGGTTACTTAGATGTATATATTTTCAGGTGCATGGTGCTTTCATGACATTTTATTGTGCATTTCTAACTATCATATTATGGCTTTTAAACAGTGTCTACTTCTATAATTCTGTGAAGTTTGTTGAAACTTGCTTTTTGGTGTTAAATCTTTAGACAAAATAAGTTTTAAAAGACTATGAGTAAAAGAATCATTCGTGAATTGGGCAATACTCAAAATCCAGAGTGTCAGAGAGCTTGGCTCCCCAATAGGGGCAGGGAATATTAGAGGAAGAACATGGAAGTGCAGAAGTAGCCTGACTAGTCCAGCCAGACATCTGCCTTATTTGCTCATGGTCTAGGGCAGCTGACTTCCTGTGACGGTCTGAAACTTGACTGCTTGCGACTGGTTGAAATCCATTTTCTGTTATAATCATACATGCTTACTAAATTAGGTTTCAATTCCTTGTATAAGAACACAGTACACATCAAACCTCAAGACAAATCTAATTTACCAGTTGCCTAATATATTGCCAAGATTCATAAGTGCTTAGAAACAGTATTCTACAATTGCTAAGAGAATTCCAAGTAAGTTCATTAGGACTTGCTTTAATCAAGTTAATTAAAAACCCATCATGTTTCTTGAAATTTCTTCCCTCATTTATGATGTGTGAGATTTCCACTTGACTAACATTGTTTTTATATTACTGAGAGTATGTTTTTATTAAGATGTTATAGGTACATATAAATTTAGATGTGGTACATCTTTCTGAGGATTATTTCATCATATTAACAGGTCCCTTTTATCTCAGTTTTTACCTTAAAAATTAAGTCGTCTTGAAAATATCCACAATGGTGGAACTAGAAATGTGCCAGGGGATTTTAACTCAATATTACCAAGGAGGCAGGTACCAATGTCAGTGCACTTGGTAAAGTGATAAGTATAAATACACAACCGATCGAAAATATAGGGTATGTGTTGAAGAGATTTCACAAATAAGACCAGTGTAAGCAAATAATGAAGGATAGAATTAAAAGGGAGAGAATGATCCTGCAGGGGAAGCAGGACACACAGCAAACTCATAGAACAGCAAACGCCCAAAACAGCACTCCTGCCTCAGAATCAACCCTTGGGACATTCGGATCTGGCTAAAAGGTCCATGAGAGTCTCACAGGCATGGAAAGCCATGACACAGTGGCAAAAAACAATCTAAATGAAATACCCTGGTGAACAAGACCCCAGCAGAAGGAACAGGCCATCAAGGAGAGAGGCGCCTTTCTCTGAAGGGAGGAAGGAACCTCCACTGTGACTAAACAAGTTCAGAGTCGGTGAACTCAAGGGGCTTCCCTAGCCTAGACAGCTCATAGCAAGAATCTCAGGTGATTGCTGATGTCATAAATAAGAGTGCCAATTGTTAAATCAACAACGGGAGTCGCTGGGTACATGCTCCCCACGTAGGATCTCTGTCCTTAATGTGTTTTACTATGAAACTTAAAAACACTACTAGTGGAACAATACCCTATACCTTGTGTGGTTGTGTGAGTGCAGCCTGTTGAAATCCTTGCTTAGTATATACTAAGTTGATTTTCAGTATATGAAGGTAATTGAAAATGAAACTCGATGAAGGGCAGGATGGGAGAAGGAGGGGGGAGGGCCACAGGAGGGAGGGATGTTGGGGGGGGGGAAGCCACAACAATATAAAAGTTGCACTTTGTAAATTCACATTTATTAAATAAAAAAATAACTATATAACAAACAAAAAAAAAACAAGAAAAAAAAGAACTTAATACTTTACCCTTTTAGTATTTTTTATGTTCTACTTAAAACTATTGGTTGAACTCTGTAATTAATACACAATTGTTCTTAGGTGTTTAATTAATGCTATAACTAGTATTCAAATAGTATTTTACACTTTGTGTTTCTGTGTGGGTGCAAACTGTTGAAATCTTTACTTGAAATATGCTAAATTGATTTGTATATAAAGATGATTGAAAATTAATCTTGATGTGAATGGAAGAGGAGAGGGGGTGGGAGAGGGGAGTGTTGTGGGTGGGAGGGAAGTTATGGTGGGGGGTAAACTATTGTAATCCATAAGCTGTACTTTGGAAATTTATGTTCATTAAATAAAATTTTAAAAAGAAAAAAATTTTAAAAATCCACAAAAATGTTTGACCCATATCTATGTTTTAGCCTTGTATTTCAGAAATCAATGTTAGTTTTCTGTGCCATTTTATGTATGTTTTTTGAAATTTTATTTTTAATTTTGCTCTTAAGGACTCCAGTTTCAACAGATATTCTGCATTTTTCTAAGTTTTATTTGAAGAGGGAGGTGGTGGTGGTGGAGAAGGAGGAGGAGGAGGAGGAGGAGGAGGAGGAGGAGGAGGAGGAGAGGAGGGAGAGAGAGAGAGAGACTTCTATTTGCTGGTTCATTCCCAAAATGGTTGCAATGGCCAGAGACACCAGCTACACCCGGGTCTCCCATATGCATGGCAAAGGTGCCATCATCTGCTGACTTCCCAGGGGTATTAGCAGTAAGCTAGATTGGAAGCAGAACAGGCAGGTCTGGAACAGTTCTCCAATGTGGGATGCTGGTGTTGCAGTTAGCAGGCTAACCTGCTGCACCATGTCAGACTTTATATGACTTCTAAACTGCAGATACTCAGATTTAAATTTCTCATTTTGAAATCAGTTATTTGGGGAACAGACAGATAGAAAAACATACAGAGATCTCCCACATGTGGGTTCACTTTCAAAGCACTTGTTAGCAGAGGCTAGGTTAGAGCCAGAGTTGGGAGGTTCAATCCAAGTTTGCCACGTGGGTGGCAGAAACATAGCTACTTGAGCCATAACATACTCTCTGCCAGGGTCTGCACTGGCAAGAAGCTGGAATTAGGAGCTGGAGCTTGGTATCAAACCAAGGTACTCCAATGTGGATGAGGGTGTCTTAACTGCTGAGTTAAATGTCTGCCTCCGGATTCAGTTTTTCAGAGTCCGACAACCCTTGTCTTCAAAAACAATATTTAGGCTGTTAGCATTTAATCTAATTGCTACTATATGTGGATTTAAATCTATCATTTTATTTTGTGTTTGTTGGTCCCTCTGATACATTTTTTTGAAGTGCTTTAAGTCTTTCATTGTATAAATATACTAGTTTTTATTAGTGTAATATTCTTTAATATGTTTACCTAAACACAACAAACTTTCTATAGGTATAAAATTATCAACACTAACTGGAGATAGAACAGAGCTGAAGTTTTAAAATTTATGTTTCTCTTAATTTGATTTCTTCCTACTACCATAATCTAATTTTTAGTTTTTTTGAAACCCTAACTGCAATAACTACATTAAAATGTAATTCAAAAATGCATAAAAAAACAAAGAATATTTTTACATTATTATCTTAGACTATAAATCCATCTTTTCCCAGCTTTCCATTCAGATCCAGGATGAAGAGTACAAATGTAATTTACCAAGCCAAAAAAAAAAAATCACTTAAAAATTGGTCAGAATTTACAATATGCTTCTCAGTGTAGTGTTGAGTGTTTCCCATGCAAGGTGACTTTGTTGGATTTAGGGTCTTCAGCACTGCCCTGACCTTTGTATGATCCCTTATTTCTATTAAGTGAATGAATAATTCATAGTAAGTGTGATATGAGAAGAGCAGTGAGGAGTTCACAAGTGACTGATTCTTTTTGACCTTTGTCAAGTCTTATTACACCTGCGAGCCTCATTCCCAAATAGAAGACTGGAGTTGACTTTAAGCCCCCTGTCAGCCATAATTATATAACAGTGGAAACATTTTGAGGACTGGTAATTCAGTCCTGCTTTCAACTTTGTCCCTTGCTACCTCAGTGATTTTTGACATAGTTACACGAATTCTCTGGAATATGCTCTCCGTAGTATTACCAGGGTTATGCTGAGGAGTAAACAGAAAGCACTTTGGAAGAATCCAAATAAGTGCCACCCTATGGCAGATAATCGATGATTAATTTTCATTTTTCTGGTGGATAAATATGCACATCATTAATTTTTACTGTTTAACATCCTAGAATTGTATTAGGATTCCAAATTAGTTTTAGGGAGGTCCGTTTGGCATTGACTGACCTAGACTTTACAAGTGCTCCCTTCCCCAATACTAATTGACAGAATATTACTCTAACATACAGGACATTTTTATGAATTCTTAGACATTTATGACAGTATCTAAAGAAACCACAAAAGTATACACATTTAAACAATGGTATAGGGATGGGCAGTTGGCACAGTGGTTAAGTCGCCACTTGGTAAATATACATTCCATATCAGAGTGGCTAGACTGAGCCCCAGATACTTCACTTCTAATTCCAGTTTCTAATGTGCTTCCTGGGAAGCAGATGAAAGCTCAAATACTTGGCTGATACGGAAGATGCAAATTGAATTCCTAGTTCCTGACTTCAGCCTGGCGGATCCCTAGCTACTGCAGGTATTTGGAGATTGAACCAGCAGATGGAAGATTGTTTTATCTCTGTCTCTCTTCCTTTCAAATAGAATGAAAAACAAAACAAAACAAAAACTTAGTATAATCTTTTGAATAGCATATTGGCAAAACAAATATAGAGAACTTTGGAAAAGTCAACCAAGCAGAAAATTAAATGTAAAATTATGTCAGTCCTAAAGACTTATTAATACCATCTTTCAGTTGTTTTACACATGTCATTTCTGCATTTGTACAGTAGTGTGACACATGTAATAGATTTTCCTCTATAGTGGTCAATTCAGATTTGAAGGTCACTGGTAATTGGAGGTGAGAGTCTCCCAAAGTGATGACCAAAGGAAAGCACAACATTTTACTTTCATGAATGCAATGAGTTCATTTTGTTGACCTCTCATTGGTTAAGCATGATACATAAAACATTTCACTTCTGATATTTGCATGTGAAGCACTGACAAGCTTTTAAGGCGGAGTGTGGGTTTAAATTCCTGGATTTCCTCATTCTTCTTGAATATCACATAAGTTATTTTGAAATGCTTCAGAAAGAAAAAGGAAAAGGGAAATGATAGAAAAAAGAAAAGGGAGGGAAGCAAAGAAGGAAGAAAAAAGCAATTGGTTTGCTTATTTTTCTTTCTGCACAAATGGCATGCTAAAAATATTTTAAAGACCTTTAATGTAAACAGACAGCTATTTTAGACATCTAAACACGTGCAAATTTGAATAATGCATCATGAAAAAATATCTATGCTGAAATGTCAATTTAGAACTTTAAGAGAAAGGTCCCAAGGTTTAAAAGTTAAAAGTAAGTTAACTCCTTGCTTATTCGAACATTAACCTGTCATCACAGAAGTAAGTTTAAAACTTATGATGGTCTGAAAATGTGGTGCTGAATGAAGTCTGAAGACCCATTAACCTGCCTGAGATGTAAACCAGGAGCTACTGCACTCCTCTGTTCAGCATGTTTTCAAGTACTTCAGATTAGCACACAAGCCATTAAGAGTGGACAACGAATCTGACTAGAATTAATCTTTTACTAAACATGATGATAATGTTAGTTCTTTCTAGTATTCAGTTAGGAATTACTTGCATTTAGAAAATAGAATGCTGACTTGAAAAAGCCAACATTCCTTCACATTTTTATAACAGTAATGCAGAAGTTAGAAGCTTTAACAAATTGTCCAATAATCTTTCCTTTGTTTTAGAGCTTTATGCAGATTTAAAGAGAAAACACAACACTTGTAAACATATCTTTATGTAAGGTATTAAACACTTCATATAAAATTCTTTGGCTCCAATTTGAAGAGATGGAAATTAATTAAACCCAAAATACATAAATTAAAATGGTCAAATATGTCTATACCATTCTGAAAGAAAATTAACTTTGTTATGAAAATACTTTTCTTAAGCCACCTGTTTGTAGGTTCTTAATTTCAAATGTGAAAGACAATAACCTTTTTTCCTTCCATAACACACTGTTAAAGTATTTTAAAAATTATACTAACACATTTGAATAGGAGACTATAGTATTTTGATTCATATTCTAATCTAGTGGTAGGTCCTACTAGTGTAGTAGCAGGTAAAACAGGAAACTGCTGTGACATACACATTTTTCACTGAATGCACAAGCAGTCCGTGGAGAAAAGACAGAGCCAAGGGGAAGATAATAACAGATATTACAGTATTAGCTGCCCGAGTTTGTGGTGTACTCAATACATTCCAGACAGGCAAGAAGAGATCAGTCCAGGCCAGAGTGATGAAACCTTAAGAGGACTTTGATGAATGAATAAAAATGGATGGTTTTCTCCTCACCAATTCGGAAGATGGATGAAGATTTGGGCCACAATTTAATCTAGTTCTTGAAGTGAGGTTTTGCAAAGTAGTGAAAATGCAACAAGAAACCTTGTGCCACCTGAACTTCTATCTTGCGTCAGCCTCTGTATGTTATAATGAATATCTTGATGCATACCAACCAACAGGACAAAGAGACACTGTTAACATTTCTACTTCAGTAAATGGCTTTGGCATTTTCCACTTTTCTAATACTTGCTTATTTTGTATGAATAAAAAATGCACTTATTTGATTTTACATTTTTTAACTTATGTCCTGTGTTTTGCAAGAGTGACAAACTTTTAAAAAAATGTATAGAGTAGAACTATATAGAATGTAAAAATTATTAAGGACAGTTAAGGTTAGCAAAAATAAGACCAAATACTTAACACATAAAGTGACTTTTTCTAGGCATTAATGTAACTTTACAGCTCTCTACTTAAATTCTTTCTAAGGTTTTTCTCTCTTAGCAACAATTTATTTGATATGGAATTTTGACAACAGGGATTTAACTCTTACCCCTTCCCAAAGTGAATCAAGTTCAAGCACAATAGAATGAAAGGTTTCAGTTCTACTGGAGCCAGGGGTACCACAGGAATAAATTTATTTGTGTGCTATCAGACTTATAGATTCACTTTTGTCTGACATTAAACAAGTAACCTAGCATCCATACCTCAGTTTCCTCAATTATTATGCACATTGTTAATGTTGAAGTCACCCAGTGAAGTTGTCATCCATGGTAAATTAGGCAATGTATAACTAAATATAGTATCTGGTACAGACACTAAGCATACAATGAAGGTTAACACAATTCATTACACCAAAATGGAGTGAATTTGTTTGTCTAAGTTTGGCATCAGTATCATTCCAAATAGAGTCCTGCAGAAAGTGAGAATATGGATTTCAAAATGTCCCTGTGTTCTCTTAGGAGGCAGGTGGAGCAAGTGGCAACACAACTTTTCTCAGTCTACTTATTCCTTTATCTTCTTTGCTGAACTTTGGCTCTCAGGCCAGACTGGTCTAAATTCTTTCCACGTCTCCCTTTTCTCTACTTACAGTTCACAAAAGAACCATGGCTATCATGCCATTTTGATTCCATTATGGAAACTGAAGAGTACAGTATCACTTCTGTACTCAAAAAAGCAGTCCATTGACCAGCAACATTAGAATTCTGAGCTCGAGTGATCCTATCAATTCCTCTCAATACTTGCTTAATCAGAACATGTATTTACACAACATATTCAGTTGATCTTGTATGAGCAAATTCTGTGTTGAAAAGGATACTGTTTTAGATCACTTACTCCCATAATGCAGATTGCTTGTAATGATAAATCTGGAGTTCAGAATGAGGGTTATGATATTTTAAAATTTATTTTCCTGATAGGTAACTGTCATAAGGCTAATCTTTTATATTTCAATCTATCTGAAATTAAATCACACAATTTCTATCCTACTAGAAGGACAGATCCAATATCAACTTGAAGTCATATCTTCTTTTTCACTCTCCAGTGTTATCATAATCATTTTAATCAAACTTACTATCACCTTATAATTGTCTTTATCTAAGCACCTGGATCACAAACATTTTACATTTGAACCTCCCCAATTTGTAACTGCTACATTATTTTCACTCATTCCCATATACTCTGCCAATAACTAGTCATTTTTATTATTTTCTGTTATTATCCTATTTTTAAATTCCTGATACACACATTTTGCTAAACTGGGCATTACTGACCACCTGAAACCTCAGTGAGTTGGTTTAATACATGTAGGCTAAGGATATGAACAGGCATTTTTCCAAGGATGAAATCCAAATGACCAACATACTCCAGATTACTAGCCACCAGGGAAATTCAAGTCAAAACCACATTGATGTTTCACTTCACCCCAGTTAGAATGGCTCTTATATAGAAATCAACAAACAAAAATGCTGGTGAGAATATGGAGATAAAGGTACACTAATTCATTATCGGTGGGAATGTGACTACTAACAACCACTATGGAATACAGTATGGAGATTCCTCACAAATCTGAAAATAGACCTAACGTATGATCCAGCTATCCATCTCCTAGGAATTTACCTAAAGGAAATTAGATCAGCATATAAAACAGTTATGTGTACCCTCCTCCACATTTTTAGCTCAATTCACAATAGCTAAGATATGTAATCAACCCAGATATCCATCAACTGAGGACTGGATAAAGAAAATGTGATGTATAACACTTAGAATGGAATAATACTCAGCCATAAAGAAGAATGAAATTCTTTCACAACAAAATGTTTCAACTAGGGACTATTGCTCTTAGTGAAATAATTCAGTTCCCAAAAGACATAGGTTTTTCTCAATTTGTGGTAACTAATGCACAGAATACAAGAAAGTAATGTATATGAACAAAATCGACATTTTGGTTGGGGCCACCACTGTGGCATAGCAGTTAAAGCCACTGCCTGCAGTGCTGGCATCCTTTATGGGTGCCAGTTCATGTCCCAGCTGCTCCACTTCCGATCCAGCTTTCTGCTGTGGCCTGGGAAAACAGTACAAGATGGCCCAAGTCCTCCTGGGCCCCCCATCCATGAGGTAGACCTGGAGAAGGCTCCTAGCTCCTGGCTCCAGAAATCAGCATAGCTCCAGCCACTGAGGCCAACTGAGGAGTGAACCAGTGGATGGAAGATCTCTCTCTCTCTCTCTGTAACTCTTTCATATAAAAATTTCAAGAAAAAAATCGACATTTCGAGATTTCATTGTTGTTTATACTTTTTGTCTGTACTCTTAAGGAATAGATGTCCTTCTGCTTATGAGTTGTTTAATTCTTTAGTGGAGGGTCAAGCTTGTGATTAGAAAGTAAATTGAAATTATGACATAAAAAGAAATAAAGGAGGAAAAAGGAGAAAGGAGGATAGGGGTGAGGGGAGGAAGAAGAACAGGGTAGGAAGTATCATCATAGTTTTAAAATTGTATTTTTGAAAAACATGATTTGTTCCTTTTATATAAATAAAATTAGAAAATAAAAACACATACGTATATATTGTGTCAAATAGATAATCAGCTCAAATTTATAGTCTTTTGACATGAATGTCAGTCATTGTTCCATCATAGGGTCATCAATGTTCTCTTTTGCTTCTCTTGGTTGTATAATCCTGGCTATTTCTCTCATTCTCCCAAACTCCTGTTGGAGCCATTCTCATTCTTACTTTCCCAATATCATGTTTCCCATTTGAAATCATTACCCTCTAACAATCTCAAAGCTCATCATAGATATATAATTAGTTCCCCCAACTTATATTTACATGTTAGAATAACCCTTGTCTGGATAAGTACTGATCTATGAATACAGAATATAAATGCCAGACCTATCAATGCTAATGATTTTGTGGTTCAGGAAGTTTATTAAGATGTAAAATGTATTAAAATTTAACTTTGCAATGTAGATGAATAAGAAAACAGTCAAAGTTTAAAGGACAAAGCAAACTATTTTACAAAGCCCTAAAAAACAGCTGAAACATAAATGACTATTTATATAAGTATTAAAAAATCACCATTGGGATATATAGCCAGTCTATAAGCCTTTGAACTGTGTCCTTAAAGATATTGGTGTATTTTTTGATGTCAAGAAAGGGGTTAGAAACAATGAACTGGAACAATACCCAAAGTCTCTTATGTTTTATTACTATATAGTGACAAGATTTTGAGGACAGAGGCTGTTGGGGTTACCGTAAACTCTAATGGTTTTCAAATCTTGCTCATTTTCTTCCTTGGTCATATCATTGATTCACAAGGAATCAATTAACACTTTTACGCAGATGAATCACAATTTATAATTCCATCTCAAATGTTTCATTTGCCATCCTAACTGAATGATTATTTCTCTCCTCCTTGGCACCTTTTAGATGTTATAAGAAGTCATTAAAATTGACAGCTCAAATTTGTATTCATGGTATTTTTCTTCAATTATTATCCAATTTAAGTGTTCTTTAACTTAGTAGAAGCCATTATCATACAAACACATATACAAGCCAGAAACCTAAGACTTCAACTGAAGTCCATCTGATCCCTCATTTCCTAAATCTAATCCCTCATTCCCTAAATCTAATCCATTGCCATGTGCTTTTGGTTTTACCTTTTAACTGTCTCAACCAGTTTGCTGTCTACTCTGCTCTACCCTACCTTAATTTTCTCTACATGCAACTCAACTATGTACCACAGTAACCTTCTAAATGGTCTCTCCTTGTATACTTGCCCTTTAATTACTCCAGCTTCTTCTCCCATCTATAACCAAGAGGACTTTTACTAGAATACAGATATGATATGGTTACCCTTTTAAATAATTTGGTAACTTCCAGTTGTAACTATATGTTAAAGACAGAAACTTGAGCGTGGGTTACAAGATCTCTCTCTAGTCTTACCTCATATGGAAACCGACATTTTGTGTTACCTCCCTGTTTCAGACAAATGGCTCTCAGTTACTTGAAAAAAAGCCTCTTCCATATGACCACTGTACATTTGCATATGCTCTGTTCTCTCCTCAAAGATTGCTCAATGAATTTGAACCTGTACTCCTGCCTAGTCTTCACTTTTCAACTCAATCACTGCTCAGGAAGGCTACTCGGCTCTGATTTTACAGAGACTTAATATTTTGTGGTTTTTTTTTTTTCTACAAAGTCTCCTACTTTACAGTCTTATGAGAATTATATATTTTTATGAGCATTCAAAGAGGTAATACTCTTAAAGCACATCACAGAGACTGGAGCATAGAAAATGCTCATTAAATGTTAATGGTTTATTTACTTATTTACATTTCCCATGTCAGGAAATTTGTTGTACTTTAATAGATGCATGCATATGGTGCCATAGCTCTTTCTCTATGAGGACTGGATTTTCCTTAGGCAATAATTCAGATAAATTCCAACATCGTTGAGCTATGTATTATTAAATAAATTTCACTTCTGTGGCTTAGACAGACCTAGGAATCTATTGGTTCATTGCTTCCCTATGACTTTTTTCCTTTCCCATTTCTGGTACTTTGTAACTTCCAGAATTTCTCTAATCTCTTTCCTCTAGTCTTCTTAGTTGGATATTTTCTTTCTCTTCTCTATTGACTGTGTCCACATCCTTCTCCTCTTCCTTTTTATTGTTATTTATTCAGATACAGAAATAAATTATTCCCCAGTATCTTATAATTTAGGAATAATTCTAGGTTGGGCATGAGAAATGTATTAATTAGATCATTCATTATACAGAAGTATTGATGCCATGAACTAATGCAGTATCATTAAACATTTCCCTGTGTTGGTCCATTATTATATTTTACTATTTCTTGTGTAGTCATATATAATATAGACAATAGCTACCATGAACCATTTTACATTAAAATCAGTGGTTGCTTTAAGGCTCAAAACTCTAATATTTGTAATTGGAACAATGTCCTTAATGTTATGGAATAAATAACTTTAAGCAAGTTACCTTTTGTGAAACTACAAAACCTTGTACTTTAATAGGAAAATTTTGGACTTAGAAGAGTTGATTTTTAGTTACAGATATGAGACTATGGAGTCAGCATAACTTTTAAGAATTCACTTTCCCATTTCTTTTCCTCTATCCACCCACATGCCATACAATGTACTTAGGCTTGTTGATTAATTAGATAAATTCAGTGTCTCATGGCATGTTACTTAATCAAAAGTGATTGTTGTATAAAAATGTTATTTTCTTGATTATGAGATGTAATTAACACTGTGCAACTCATTACACTTTACATCAGTAACATTTTCACATCACCAAATATCAATATTTCTTATCCCTTCATTCTGGTTGGTGGCTGTCTCATGTTCCATCCTGTTTATCTAGAATTATAATTTTGGACAGTGTACATTTTTTAACTGCCGACACATTTGAGTGGGCCATTTGACTTTCTTATCTCCGTGAATATATTGCAGAGATAATGTCTGCTGTGCTGAGTTGGGTTTTAAAACATCATGATTTGAAAATGGGAATGGTTGATCACATATTTTGTAGATTCTACAGAATGAGTTCAAATCTTTGCCAGTGATCAAGAGCATGGCAATGCCATCATAATGGTTTTCCGGGTTTTCATGTGGATAAAAACATGTATCACACCAATGTTACCAATCTGTTATGGAACCAGCAATATGTATTAATTCGATCTCTCCAACATTTACTTAGTTTTTCATATACAAGTATACAGAACAAGCTCTTGCCAACACAATATTGTGAATAAGTACAGAAAACTATATCTGGAGTGAGATCTTAGTGCACTATGAGTTTAACATCAGGAAGTTTATAACCTGGGAGGAGTTGAACTATGAATTTCACAAAGGTTATAAATGTTGCCTGGGAATAAGTATTATTATTTTGGTACATAAGCATCCTATGGCTTTCCAAAAGGAATCACATGCACAAATATTTGAGTCACCCTTGTAAACAGATGCCTGCTAGGACAGGTTTTATTTCACACACTTGTTACATTAACATGATTTGCTGTTTTCCCTCACAGGAAAAAGTTTGAAAAGATTCAGAGGAAAAAGAATGAAAGCTAAGAATACTGAAGATAACATATAGAAAAATAATGTAACTCTCCCACAAGGAAAGCAAAATTAGGGGTGACTAGATGGTTTTATGTGATGTAACTCACCCTTTGATGATCTTGCTTTCAACTAAATCTCTCAGCATATATTTAAGCAAATAATAAATTTGGTCAAAATTCTTCTACCATGTTTATTTCCAATTTTCACTGATGAAATTATTTTTATTATTGAATGTACTAATTACATTGCATCATAAACAAAAAAGGAAAATACATAAAAGCACTTGTCTTCCCTCTTTTTGCCCCCTAAGCTCTTACTCAACACATAACAATACACAATACAACTTTCCAAAGTTTATTCTGTCCCTTCTTAAACTGTTTTCTATAAACTAAACTGGGCCATTAATTCATCTCTGGAATGTTAAATTTTAATCATTGCAATCCCTCCTTACCCTAGTACCATTCCTCAGAAATTCTTTAAATAATTTGTTAAGTCTACTCAGGCTGTTTGTTTCCATTCAAGTTGGAACTACTCTTTTTCACCTGTACACTCCCACCTGCAATTCTGTTAAACTGTTGCCTAGGATCCATCATCACTATTGCCCTTTTCGTAGTAGCTTCTGTGCTCCCTTCCCCTTCATACATTCCCTGCTTTTCTGGATTTTCACCAGGCTTATTTCCCAGGCTCCCTTGCAGGCAGGCTTATTTTATTTCTTTCCAATGGGATATAACAATGATGAGTATAATTGCTCGATTCTTTTCTATTTTTTTTTTTTTTTTGACAGGCAGAGTTAGATAGTGAGAGAGAGAGACAGAGAGTTATAGACAGCGAGAGAGAGACAGAGAAAGGTCTTCCTCCCGTTGGTTCACTCCCCTAAAGGCTGCCACTGCCCACGCTACACCAACCTGGAGCCAGGAGCCAGGTGCTTCCTCCTGGTCTCCCATGCGGGTGCAGGGACCCAAGCACTTGGGCCACAGCAGAGTGCTGCACTGTTAGAGGAGCAACTGGAGCCGGCGCCGCGGCTCACTAGGCTAATCCTACGCCTTGCGGCGCCGGCACACCAGGTTCTAGTCCCGGTCGGGGCACTGGATTCTGTCCCGGTTGCCCCTCTTCCAGGCCAGCTCTCTGCTGTGGCCAGGGAGTGCAGTGGAGGATGGCCCAAGTGCTTGGACCCTGCACCCGCATGGGAGACCAGGATAAGCACCTGGCTTCTGCCATCGGATTAGCGCGGTGCGCCGGCCGCAGCACACCGACCGCGGCGGCCATTGGAGGGTGAACCAACGGCAAAGGAAGACCTTTCTCTCTCTCTCTTTCTCTCTCTCTCTCACTGTCCACTCTGCCTGTCAAAAAATTAAAAAAAATTAAAAAAAAAAAAGAGGAGCAACTGGGACTAGTACCCAGCGCCAAAACCAGGACTAGAACCTGAGGTACTGGCGCCGTAGGCGGAAGATTGGCCAAGTGAGCCACAGCGCTGGCCTGCTTGATTCTTCTCAATGTAAAGAAAGTTTGTATAAAAACATGAAATCCTGACATTTGCAACAAAATGGATAGAACTAGAGACCAGTATGCTAAGTGCAATAAGCTAATCCCAGAAAGACCAACATTACATGTTTTCTCTCATCTGTGAATGTTAAGGTATACAGAGTATAAAAATCATGAGGATATCATGTCATCTGGTATATAATTACTATTGTTTCACTGAATTGTTCCACTTACATAACAATATACCCTTTTTTCCCCATGTTATGGTCATTGTTGTGGATAGCACATTTTATAGTAATATCTCCCTTTTCAAGTATGTATATGTATATAGTACCTACATATGAATTGAGAGTGCCAAAATGTAAAAAATGGTTACATTTTAAAAGTAAAAAACACAAAAATTTTAAAGAAGTTGTTTGTTCTGATTTTCTGCTTTATACTCCTCCTCTGGCCTGAGAGAATCGCCACCCTCAGAGCAAGTTTAGGTGCAGAAGAAAAGTCACCTTTTCATGCAGAACTGGCTGATCTAAAAGCAGAGTCCAGGTACAATAGCCTCATTGCATAATCACATATAAGCTTTCTTCCAGATTTTCACACCACTCTATTTTTTAGGCATCATTTACCTAGTAGCTGACTTTATATCCCAACTTATAGCTATGAATAAATTTGTAATAATATTCTGGAGTTCCAAATTATTCATGTATACCAGTGTAAACAAATAGAGTAAGGTATTTTTAAAAAGAGGAATGAAAAGGAAAAGTAGCTTTTTTCCCTTTCCAAAAATCTTCTGAGCAGCTTGCACTCTTGGTTTCTAGTAACAAGCATCATATAGTCACCATAAAGTGTACCTCCTGAGGGTAGTACTACATATTTCATGGTTGAGCGCATTAAGCAATATGTACTATACAATATGTACATAATTAATAAAAGCTGACTATTGATATGAGATTTTTTTTATAGCATCAAATAACTATTCCTTTGTGTTTCACTCTATCATGGAAAATTCAAAATCCTTCCTATCAGTGTATATCAAAATGCAGCCTCCAAACCAGCAATGTCACCTGGCTACTGTGTTAAACACCACACAGATATATCGTATTAGAAATGCAGGCTATAAGTGTCAAATTGTTAAGTCAACAACAGGAGTCACTGTGTACTTACTTCTCAGGTGGGATCTGTCCTTAATGTGTTGTCCAATGTGAAGTAATGCTATAACTAGTACTGAAACAGTATTTTACACTTTGTGTTTCTGTGTGGGTGCAAACTGAAACAGTATTTTACACTTTGTGTTTCTGTGTGGGTGCAAACTGATGCAATCTTTACTTAATATATACTAAATCGATCTTCTGTATATAAAGATAATTGAAAATGAATCTTGATGTGAGTGGAATGTGAGAGGGAGCAGGAGATGGGAGGGGCATGAGTGGAAGGGAAATTATGGGGGGGGGGGAGCCAAAAAAAAAAAAAAAAGAAATGCAGGCTATAAATCCCAAAGATCCTAGGTTCAACAATCTAGCCATGTGATGCTAGTGTATGACAAACTTTGAGAACGGAATAAGCAAGGTTGTAGGTAAAGGAGAATCAGGAGTTATTAATAGAACAAACTTAAGCAATTATAGTGATTAAAAAGCAGTGATCACAATATGAATTTTGAAACATCCTGCTGTTATTCTGACTTGCCATACAATCTATCCTACTCATTTTTTAAGAAGCACTGTTGTGATTTTTATAGTATTTTTTTTTTAATTTGACAGGTAGAGTTACAAACAGTGAGAGATAGAGACAGAGAAAAAGGTCTTTCTTCCGTTGGTTCACTCCCCAAATGGCCAGCACTGGGCCTATCTGAAGCCAGGAGCCAGGTGCTTCTTCCTGGTTTCCCAGGCGGGTGCAGGAGCCCAAGCACTTGGGCCATCCTCCACTGCCCTCCAGGGCCACAGCAGAGAGCAGGACTAGAAGAGGAGCAACCAGGACTAGAATTCAGCGCCCATATGGGATGAGGATTAACCAAGTGAGCCATGGTGCTGGCCTTGTTTTATTCTAATTTGGTTTTCAGGTCTCTGTCTTGAGAGTGGCCAAAAGCCAAGATAGCTGCTCCCTAGAATTCTGACGGGAGGAAAGTTAGGTTGTATGGCACTGGTCAGGTAAGACAAAATGAGAAAGTGTAACTAAAATGTGTGAAACAGAAGAAATTACTTACGGGTAATTCCCTGAAGAGTACAGCGTCACTAACCAAAGGGAGGTTACGGGCACCATTGATCAACCAGGAAGTTAGACACGAGCTGGGAGCTGGTCTTATACCTCTCAGCCCAATTTTAACCAATAAGAACCTTCACTCCTAATTCCCCTGAGAGCCCAATAATTAAGCCACAGCTGCCTGGCTCCTTGCTCTCTGCTTTGCAATAAATACCTCCTTTCTTCCGCTACTCCTGTGTCAGGGCTAGATCTGAGTATCAGGCAAATGGACCAAGCTTTGGGAGTTCTATAATCACACCTCCAACTAGTTTATGGAGTTGCACTTTTGAATCCAACTCAATCATTGCACTCACTCAATAAATAACACACAAGTTCATTCTAAAAGTGATATGGTCCCTTTAATTGGTGTTGCAAAGAAGCAGTTTATTAGAACAGGCAGAAGAGCCTGGGCATTGCTGAATCTCCTTTACATCTATCGCAGATGAGCTGCAAACCAGCTGAATGGTCTTAGGCAATTAACTTTTATGACTTTCTGTATCTGGAAAAGGAAGTGAATCCTGGGGCAAACTATGGGGAGTGAAAGAAGGAAGATCTCAGTTTAGGAAAACACTTTATGTGAAATTACATACTCTTTGACCCAAATCCTCCAATTCCCCTACTTCCTTGCCTCTTGCAACCATCATTCTACTTTCTGTTTCTATGAGCTTGACTTCTTTGATTCCACATATAGATGAGGTCATGTAGTACATTTTTCTTTCTGAAACATGTAGAATTTAATTAAAAAAGTAGCATTCCAACTGAAGATGAACAAATTCAGTCATGCCATCCATGTATAGAAAAGTGAAAGATGATGCTGATAGAACTGGTGTCTACATTTATTAAGAGACTGCCTCCCTCCAAAATACCACTTTTGGATGTTGAATTTTAACTTCCTGCGATGATGGTTTGCAAAAAGATTTCTAAGCAATGTTAAAATGCTCTGTGTAAAGAGTGAGAAGTTTGGTCCTGGGTCAAAGAATAAGAAGGGGGAGGAAAGAAGGTGGAAGAAAAGGAAGTCTCCAGGCTGCAGAAGCGAGAGCCCATGAAGAATGTTAGCTAATGAGAAAATCATTACAATCTGGCTAAAGGATCTTTAAGAATCCAAAAATTTAATTTTCAGTATTAATTTATCCATACTGATGCAAGGTCAACCTCTTTGTCCCAAGCTTTAGTGAAGTATGCCAAACAAAAATGATAATTTGGGACAAATCAAGGAAAACTCTTGTATTTCAGCAATTCTTGTGCACCTGCAATAGCAGCATCCACACCACCTGAGACTTTGTTAAGTATGCAAATTATCAGGCCCTAGTGCAAACCTACTGAATCAGAATCTCTGGGATTAGGGCTTAGCAGTCTGTGTTTCAGACCACTTCAGGTTATGTTTTCAGAAGCTAAATTGTGAAAATTGTTCTTTTATTTCATATCTAGATTTAGAAAGCTCAGAGAAAGGGAACAGCAGAAGGACAGGATGTGCTGCAGAGATTAAAAAAGTTTCCAAGTATGAATTTTTGTTCAGTTAACTAGGAGATACATAAATGAGGTAAGAACTTCCTGATTCTTGGGAAAGGTATGACATATCCATCTATGTAGGAGGTGTCTTAAGTCTTTATAACCAGCTGTTACATAAACTTTGAGAAAATTACCATAGCTCATAGTTGGGTTACTTTTTTTCCCCACAAAAGTAAAAAGTTCAATGTTAAAAAGTCTCTTGTTGTACGTACTACATTTTAGGAAAACTTCCAATAGTATCAGATGATTTAACCAATAAGAGCTATCTAACTCATATTAATTCTTACACTATCTCAAAATACAGCTGACAACATGTATTAAAAATGCTGGAAGTTACTTTCAATGTTTCATGATTCATATCTTCTTGAATTTGTGCAATTACAGACATTCAATGTCCAAGGCTCAGTTAAAATTGCCTTAAATATTTTGATGAGATATTTTACATGGGAAAACATCTTAACATCTAGGATGTGTGCTCTCGGTAGTAAGTGATGTCTTTATGTGTAAGTTGAGAACTAAATGTCTATTGTAATGTTCTCTGATACTGTTACAAGACTAAATGATATATTAATTTAAAAAACAGACTAAAATGAAGGATTAAAGAGATCTAGATTTCTTCAGCATTTATAAAGGCGTTAAGATTTTCCTTTTAGTTTGATTCCACTGATAAATTGGGTATCATCTTTGGTGTGTAAACCACACCCACAATTCACTCTTCTTAATTTCTTTATATTACTTTGCATTAGAGCAGTAACTTACAGCAAAATATAACACTTTCATGCAAAATTATTTACATGTTTTACCTTTTTCCCTAAACTTTCTGTTATCTCACAACTAGTCAAATAGCAATTTTCAAAAGTAACTCATCTCTTCTTAAGCCTTTCCAAATCGATTTAGTTACCATAGAAATAGCACATACTTTTCTTTTCAGTGTAAGTAGTGTTTAATTGCATTATATAATTCAAACAACAAGTTCATCTACTGTAGCAGAATTTGAGGCGCACACACAATTGTCTCTTGATAACATTCAGCTGCTTAGGTCACTGAGTCACAATGTATCTCACAGGATGGTATTTGTTAATCTAGTAAATTAGGAAAGTATATTAAAAAGTGAGCCTTCTATACTAATATTTCCATGAATTAAAATTTTGATGTTTGCATTATTAAAAACCTTTTTAAGTAAAAGTCAAGATTTTGAAAATTATATTTTGATTATTTACACTAATTAGGTTTTCAGTGGGGAGACAAACAGGCTGTTTGCATTTGCAGCAATCAGGAATGGAGCTGAGACTCAAACCCAGGCAGACTAATATATATCAAGGAGTCTCCAGTAATGTCTTAACTGCTATGCCAATTGCTTGCCCTATACTAATTATGTTTTAAATAATTCATGTTTAATTAATATTATTTCTGAATTTTAACTTCCATGGAAATCATACTGAGTTTTTGCATTATAAATAAGAAAATGGTTATGGAATAAACATTCCACAGCCTTCTGGGAAATCTGTGCTACCATTTAAAATGCGTCAGAAGACACAGCCAGATAGTCTCCTGACCAGATGGGACTAGAAGGATCAGTGTGTTGTTTGTGCTTGTTTTGTAAGTGCCTAGCAAAGCAGTAGCATTGTAGGCACTGAATAGTTGCTGACTAAGAAAGAAACTTGGAAATGTTGTGATGGGATCTTTTTTCTTACCTTACTATCCTTTCTTTTAGTGTTCTTTAGTCCTGATCTCTCCCACACTTATTTCTATGTACTATCTTAACCTTACTGTAAAATTCCTGAAACCCCAATCACAAGACAATCATACACTTTTTTTCTGTTACTCCTCAGAGAAAAAAAAAAGTGTAAGCCACTACTAGGCTTTTGTATTTGAAAGATAAAATTAATAATTTTCATGTATATCCATTTATGTCACATTGTACAAATGCTTTCCCTTGCTCTGAGGGCCAAAATTCGGTAATTCCATGTTTATTTTGAAAAAGCCTCATTGGCATATTAAGGCATTCACTAATTAACTTTGAATATTTGTAGGCTTAGAGAAGATAAGGAGTAATATATTTTTAATTAAAAGTATATTATTTTTATTTTTTATTTTTATTTTAATTTAGTTTTTTAACAGACTCAAAGTACTTTGTAGATACAATTCTAAGAACATAATGATATTCCTTTTTCCCTCCTTCCCCCTCTGTCTCCCTTCCATCCTTCTTACTCCACCTTTTCTTTTTTTAAATTTTTGAGAAAACATATCTTAAATTTACATTACAGTAAAAAGGCTTAATATTTCCCAGAATAAGAAGTTTAACAAGTGAAAAGCAAAGGGATCCTAGTTTATTAGGAATACAGATAATGGCTACAAACCATAATCGAATGGAAAAATGACCATTTCACCCATATACAGTAAATTTTAAAGTAATCACAGATCATTAAAACTACAGTAGTATAACATTCTTTACCATTTGTTTCACAAAGATATAAAATGAAGTTTAATAAAATTATATTTAAAGTATATATTCTCAGGTGATTTATAAGACAAACCAAATTTTGTTTTATGAGATGCCAAATATCTGGCTTCTGGAGCTTTCTACACATTTCTCTATTTTCATCTCATAGAGAGATCCACAGAAAATTATTTTTCAAATATATCTGGTTTTCAATATTCATCTTGAAACTTCATTTTTGCAAATCTAGTCATCAAGCAAAACAAGCTCAACTTTTAAATTTCTATTTTGTCTCTGTCCTTTAAACATGTAAATAATAAATCACATGCAAATTCTCATATGCCATCTATTTCCATATCATACCTTCCTTCCATAATTGTTCATGTTTTCTCTTCTTTTTAATATTCAATTCAGTAACATTCAATTTGAATACATGTAACAATTTATAAAATAGATTTTGAGAACTATTAGATTTTTTGAGACTCAGTTTGAAAAAGTTTTGAGAATTATTTCACATAAGAATCAGTGCACTGATTGAAAAATGCCCGCATATATAATCTAGTGGGCCAGAAAGGCCCTCACAACAAGCCTTTTTAATACACCTGTACTCTGAGAGGTAGACTCCAAAGCAGAGGAAATGTATCATGCAGGCCTTCTGCTGCAAAGATGCACCAGTGAGGCCTTTTGGGTATTCACCCTGTCTCTGTGCTTACAATTTGTCCAATTTGTATTCTATTTTCCCACCTAGGCAGTCTCTAAAATTTGCAAAGTCCAGTGCAAAATGAACATGTGGTACACATGTGCAAAACACATGCATAGTAAATATATTAAAACAATTTTTTCCTTTAAATGTATATCATCACTTGCAAAAAGTAAGGTAATAGTTGTACATGAAATAATAATGTAAGTTAACCAACATAAATACCACATTGGCCTTTGGTGTATGTATTGAATTCATTGTCTTCTTCCTAACTAGAAATCTTTGCTCAAATCTGTGTTCTTTCCCCATGTTACTGGCACCTACATATCCTCCAGTTTCCATTATGAATGTTACTTCCTCAGGGAACTTGTTTTAATTCATACAAAATAACTTTAAAAAATTCATGGAAAATGCTCATTGTCTGACTTGATCAGCCCTTGTCTTGACTGTCGAGGAAAACTTAATACTTTATCCCTTTTAGTATTTTTTTTTTGTTCTACTTAATACTATTGGTTGAACTCTTTAATGAACACACAATTATTCTTAGGTGTCGAAATTTAACTGAAAAGTGATCCCTGTTAAATATAAGAGTGGGAATAAGAGAGGGAGGAGATGTATAGTTTGGCACATGCTCAATCAGACTTGCCCCAAACGGTAGAGTTAGAAACGTGCCAGGGGATTCCAATACAATGCCATCTCACTAGTCAAAGTGATCAGTTTCAGTTCATAATTAATCATAATGATAGGATTAAGAGTCAAAGGGTTCACATAAACAAGATTATGGTCTGCTAATATTAACTGATAGAATTAAAAATGAGAGAATGATCCAACATGGGAAGCGGGACACACAGCAGACTCATAGAATGGCAGATGTCCTAAATAGCACTCTGGCCTCAGAATCATCCCTTAAGGCATTTTGATCCAACTAAAAAGCCCATGAGAGTATTTCAGGCATGGAAAGCCAAGACACTCTGGCAAAAAAAAAACAAAAACAAAAACAAACAAACAAAAAAAACCTAAACGAAAGATCTCTGCAAGTGAGATCCCAGTGGAAAGAATGGGCCATCATAGAAGAAGGTTCCTTTCTCTGAAGGGAGGAGAGAGCTCCCACTTTGACTATGGCCTTGTCTAAATAAAATCAGGGTCACCAAACTCAAAACTCAAAAGGTTTCCATAGCCTTGGCAACTCATGACAAGAGGCTTGGGTGATTACTGACACCATAAATTAGAGTGTCAATTTGTTAAATTAATAACAGGAGTCACTGTGCACTTACTCCCCATGTAGGATCTCTGTCCTTAATGTGTTTGATATGAATTAATGCTATAACTAGTACTCAAACAGTACTTTATACTTTGTGTTTCTGTGTGGGAGCAAACTGTTGAAATCTTTACTTAGTATATACTAAATTGATCTTCTGTATATAAAGATAATTGAAAATGAATCTTGATGTGAATGGGATGGGAGAGGGAGCGGGAGATGAGAGGGTTGAGGGTAGAAGGGAGGTTATGGGAAAGAAAAGCCACTGTAATCCAAAAGCTGTACTTTGGAAATTTATATTTATTAAATAAAAGTTTAAAAAAAAGAAAGAAAATGCTCATTGTCTTCTAATATTCCATTTTCAGGAACTTTTGAAACCCCCCCCCCTTTTTTTTTGACAGGCAGAGTGGATAGTGAGAGAGAGAGACAGAGAGAAAGGTCTTCCTTTTCCGTTGGTTCACCCCCCAAGTGGCTGCATCGGCCGGTGTGCTGCGCTGATCTGAAGCCAGGAGCCAGGTGCTTCCTCCTGGTCTCCCATGAGGGTGCAGGGCCCAAGCACTTGGGCCATCCTCCACTGCCTTCCAGGGCCACAGCAAAGAGCTGGACTGCAAGAGGAGCAATGGGGACAGAACCAGCGCCCCAACCGGGACTAGAACCCAGGGTGCCAACGCCACAGGCAGAGGATTAGCCTAGTGAGCCACAGCGCCAGCCGAAACCCCTTTTTTAAATAAATAAATAAGTCACTCTTGGGGCCGGTGCTGTGGCTCACTTTGTTAATTCTCTGCCTGCGGTGCCTGCATCCTATACGGGCGCCTGTTCTGGTCCTGGTTGCTCCTCTTCCAGTCCAGCTCTCTGCTGTGGCCCAGTAAGGCAATGGAGGATGGCCCAGGTGCTTGGGCCCCTGCACCCGCGTAGGAGACCAGGAGAAGCACCTGGCTCCTGGCTTCAGATTGACGTAGCTCGGACCCTAGTGGCCATTTTGGGGGGTGAACCAACGGAGGAAAGACCTTTCTCTCTGTCTCTCTCTCTCACTGTCTAACTCTATATGTCAAATAAAAAGAAAAAAGAAACCCCTTTTTAAAAGCATCATTAACTTTTCTTTCAGATATATTATAATCAAATTTTTTCATAATTATTTAATATCTACTCTTCTTGGATTGGCGTGTTCATGAGAAGTGAATGGTACTGCTGAGCTGAAGAGATTCAGTCATACATCTGATAATGTCACTTTTTTGTACTGTTACTATGTATTCTATTATATGTAAATAACTGTTTTCTGCCCCCTAAAATCTTTTATTTAGGGAATAAAAACTTCATGCATTTCATAAGTACAATTTTAGGAACATGGTGATTCTTCCCACTGTACCTGTCCTCCCACTCACACTCCTACCTCTCTTATTCTGTCTCCTAGTCATATTCTTATTTTTCACAAAGATCTATTTTCAATTAACTTTATACACATACGATTAACTCTATACTAAGTAAAGAGTGCAACAAATAGTATAAAAAAATTTCCTCCATGGTCAAGACAAGAGCTGTTCTAAGTCATTGCAACTCATAGTGTCAATTTCACTTCTATAGATGACCTTGTAGGTGCTCTATTAGTTATCACAGATCGGGGAGAATATATGGTATTTGTCTTTTTGGGACTGGCTTATTTCACTAATTATGTTTTCCAGTTTCATCCATTTTGTTGCAAATGAGAGGATTTCATGTTTTTTACTGCTGTGTAGTATTCCACAGTGTACATATCCCAAAATTTCTTTATCCAGTCATCAGTTGATGGCCATTTGGGTTGATTCCATACCTCAGCTATTCTGAATTCAGCTGCAATAAACACGGGGGTACAGATAACTCTTTCATATGCTGATTTCATTTCTCTTGGATAAATTCCCAAGAGTGGGATGGCTGGGTCATATGCTAGGTCTATATTCACATTTCTGAGGTATCTCCACACGGTCTTCCATAAGTGGCTGTGCCAGTTTACTATCCCACTAACGGTGAATGAGGTTACCATTTTCCCCACATCCTTGTCTACATTTGTTTGTTGATTTCTGTATGGAAGTCATTCTAATGAGAGTGAGGTGAAACGTCATTTTTAAATTTTTTAAACATTTTATATATTTATTTGAGGGAGAGAGTTACAGACAGTGAGAGGGAGAGGCAGAGAGAAAGGTCTTCCAACTGCTGGCTCACTCCCAAAATGGCCGCAACTGCCGGAGCTGTGCCGATTCAAAGCCAGAAGCCAGAAGCTTCTTCCAGGTCTCCTATGCAGGTGCAGGGGCCCAAGGATTTGGGCCATCTTTTACTTATTTCTTGGCCATAGCAGAGAGCTGTATTTGAAGAGGAGCAGCTGGAACTAGAACCAGTGTCCATATGGGATGCTGCCATGGCAGGAGGAGAGCCACAGCGCAGGCATCTCTCTCCACTTTAACTATCTTCCTCTAGACTAGAGCAGTAAGCCACTTCCCTATTACACCACTTTGAATACACCCATAAATTGCACTTCTTTAAATTTCAGCTCTAACCAGATGAAAAAAGAGATTAGATTAAATTGTAAGATTAGTAACATTTTAACTATTGTAAGGTCAATTGCTAGTTTTACTTCTGTAATTATGAGATGTTTTTAATTTTTAAAATTTATTTTATTTATGGTAAACTAGTTCCATGATTTTTTTAATGGCTGAGTAGTATTCCATGGTGTATAGATCCCATAATTTCTTTATCCAGTCATCAGCTGATGGACATCTAGGTGGATTTCATATCTTAACTATTGTAAATTGAGCTGCAATGAATATGGGAATACAGATAATTAATTGATATTCTGATATCATTTCCTTTGGATAATTTCCCAGGAATTGCTGGGTAGTAAGGTTTATCTATTTTCAGCTTTCTGAGGTATGTCACTGTTTTCCACAATAGGTGTACTAGTTTACATTCCCATCAACTGTAATTAGAGTACCTTTTCCCTCATATTTTCACCAGCAGTTATAGATTCTTAGTTTTTTTTCTGTGAGCCATTTTAACTAGGGTGTGTTGAAACCTCATTTTGGTTTTGATTTGCATTTCCTGGAGAGCTAGTGATCCTAAGCATTTTTTCATGCATATGTTAGCCATTTGAGTTTACTCTTTTGAAAAATGCCTGTTCATATTTTACACTTTGTGTTTCTGTGTGGGTGCAAACTGATGCAATCTTTACTTAATATATACTAAATTGATCTTCTGTATATAAAGATAATTGAAAATGAATCTTGATGTGAATGGGATGGGAGAGGGAGAGGGAGATGGGAGGGGTGTGAGTGGGAGGGAAATTATGGCGGGGTGGGGGAAGCCATTGTATCTATAAACTGTACTTTGGAAATTTATATTTACTAAATAAAAAAAAATAAAACAAACAAAAAATGTCTGTTCAATTCCTTTGTCCATGAATGGGGGAAATGTTGTAAGGTCTCCACTAAGATCTGGAACCGGTAAGAATGCCCATTTACACCATTGCTATTCAATGCAGTTCTGGAAGTTTTAGCCAGAGCTGTTAGGGAAGAAAAAGAAATCAAAGGGATACAAATTGTAAAGGATGAAGTAAAATTATTCCTCTTTGTAGATGACATGATTCTATATAAAAGGGAAACAAACACTCCTCCAAGAAATTATTGGGACTCATAAGAATTTGGTAAAGTTACAGGATATAAAATTAACACATAAAAATCAGTTGCCTTTGTATACACAGACAATTCCATGGCTAAGAAAGAACTTCCAAGATCAATCCAATTCACAATAGCTACAAAAAGTTAAATATCTTGAAATAAATTTAACCTAGGAAAAATCCAGAAATCAATCCACACGTATATAGCCAGCTAATCTTTGACTATGTCATTTTTTAATTTACTCTTAGCCAATACAGAAATGTTGATGCATAAGTAGCTTTACTTTCTCCAAAGGAGAAAAACCAAACTACTGGCATGGGCTTGCAGCACTGAGAAAAAAGTAACTTCATGGCAGTGATTTTGGTTACTGTGGAGGAAAAGCAGGCTCATTAGTAAATTCTATATGCAAAGTCATGGGAAATATATGTTGTGGGAATTTGCAATAGGCCTTTTAAGCCAAAGTCTAATGACCTCAGCTATAGATAAACAGATCAAGTTGATAGATTAAATGTCCCAGATATGAAATTAAAATTGGGAGAAAAGCAATGAGAAGTTATGAAAAGCAACTAGAATTTATGAAATAAAATAATTAGGTTATATAATTTATGTTTGTTTAATAGAATTAGATCTCAGTAAGAAAAAATATCAGTTAATCAGTTGATACCAGCCTTTGAAAGTAATTTTGTCATTGAGGCTAGGTATATTATAAAGAAAATGATAATAAAATTTACTTTCGTGGCTAGCACTGTGGAGGAGTGGGGAAAGCTACTGCCTACAAGTGCTGGCATCCCATATGGGCACCAGTTCGAGTCCTAGCTGCTCCACTTCCAATCTAGCTCTCTGCTATGGCCTGAGAAAGCAGTAGAATATGGCCAAAATCCTTGGCCCCTGCACCTACAGGGAGACCTGGAAGAAGCTCCTGGCTAAAGATCAACCCAGCTCTGGCTGTTGCAGCCATTTGGGGAGTGAATGAGAAGATGGAAGACTTCTCTCTGCCTCTGCCTCTCTGTAACTCTACTTTCAAATAAATACATCTTAAAAAAAAAAAACTTACTTTGTAACATTCCCAATAATTTGCATAATTTTGATACATACGCATGTGACACATTTTATGTATTTACGATTCCATGATTATTTGAAAATAAATCGTTACTTTAACTTTATTTTTATAAATTTTTTGGAACCATTATCACATGTAGTACCCCATTTGTTCACAGAAAAATAAAATGTTTCTCAAAGAAATGGAAAATGTTGAAATATTTTATATTTATAGCATCTAAAAATGAAAAGGTTAAGCCTTTCTCTTACCTCCTATTCAAAGAGAAAATTAACCTAGGAAACAAAAGTATTAATTTCTGATCCCATTCTTTTGTTTACTGCAATAGGGATAGCTGTGTAAAAGAGATTCTTTTCTTCACACATCACTTTTTGACCTCCATCCACCTCAGCTGTGCTGTGCCCTTAGGTATTTTAAATTCAGTTTTTTAAGGGCATGCATTTCTGCTTAGTGTTTAATTGTAACACAGCTCTGAGACTGAACTAACATAATCTACTTCATAATCTGATATCCTCTTACCAAGTGATAAGAACAATAAGCCAGATCAGACCTGAACTGATGAATCAAGAAGAAAATATGTAGCCTGCAGCAGTCTTTCCAGTTGACAGCACAAAGTGATTATTTTAAGCAATTAAGACCTCCTGATTCTTGGTGTTTTTAAAAATTTTCTCACTTTTTCCATTGTGTATTATATGTAGGGTATACTTGTTTCTTAGTTACACAGATTGGATTTTCCCATGTGTTTAGAAGGATCATTTACAACCATGCTAATTAGATAATTTAATTAGGGAATTAGCTTTGGAATCTGGGGATATGGCATTTAGACCTAGATCTCATTTCAACTTTTTCAACATTGTTGTATTTATAGTTTAATTACTTTATTTTCCAGTGTCAGCTTTTGAGTCTTATGTAATGACATCAAAGACAGAGGTCCCCAACTGGCCTTGGACTTCTGTTTTTATGGACAGGGCCATGACTTGTGTATCCACTGGAAAGGATTCATGCCATTCATAGTCTCCATAAAAGTTAATTCAAACTTTCTACAAATAATGTTGCTACATGTTGCCACATCTTGGTCTCGAAATCACAGACTGGAAAGGACTTCAGAGTTTGTGTGACCATCTGTATTTTGTTGGCTGAGGGAATTCAGGTTTACAGTTATTGCCCTTCATACATACGAACTGCTCTCATTCACTATCTTTCAGTTTTCCCAGTTTAAATGAGAAATTATTTGGTAGTTAAACATCATTTATTTCCTTCTTCCACTTCTCAGGAATGCCTTTCATTTCATTGCTGACAGTTAATTTTGCTCAAAAACAGCTAGAGATACACATTACTATTTATAGAGAGTGGCCCTCATTCCTTTAATAGCCCCATTTGCAGTTATTTCTATTGAGTTTGTGTTAAGCTAATTCCTGTGGGGTTTGCTTTTAAGCAAAATAAGTATTTAAAATAGTGAATAAAGCCACAGAAGCAAAATTGGGGTATCTATTTAAGACTTAAAAATTCCTTATCCTATGTGATTCTGAAAGAATTTGATATTTTTAGAATGTGGTATTCAAATATAAACACCTGCATCTTAAACTTGTTATATGTATTAATTGCATTATAAAAAAGATAAGGGTTACTTAGTGTTGCTTGTTTTAACCTAGTGAGAATTTCATTATTGGACATTTACACAAAACAAAATTCTTCAGAAAATAGATTTCTAGCAAAATATCAAACAAAAATAAATATATTATGCATATAATGTGATATTTGATTATCAAAACTCTATAACAAGAATATGGAAGCTGAAATGCCATCAATTTTGAAATATTTGGAAATTTTTAAAATGCCAAACTTCCATACTTTCTTAAACAGAAAAACAGTATATGAAAGTCGTATAAAGTTTGTGTTCTAAGTACTTAATGTAATATGAAAACATATTTGGCTGGCGCCGTGGCTTAACTGGCTAATCCTCCGCCTTGTGGCGCTGGCACACCGGGTTCTAGTCCCAATTGGGGTGCCGGATTCTGTCCTGGTTGCCCCTCTTCCAGGCCAGCTCTCTGCTGTGGCCCGGGAAGGCAGGGGAGGATGGCCCAAGTGCTTGGGCCCTGCACCCGCATGGGAGACCAGGAGAAGCACCTGGCTCCAGGCTTTGGATCAGGATGATGCGCCGGCCGCAGCGGCCATTAGAAGGTGAACCAATGGCAAAAAGAAAGACCTTTCTCTCTGTCTCTCTCTCTCACTATCCACTCTGCCTGTAAAAAAAAAAAAAAAAAAAAAAAAAAAAAAAAGAAAAAAAAAAAAGAAAACAAATTTAAAATCAGGATAATTCCGATGAATTTTTTGGAATAGAGATTTATTTGACAGTGTGTCCATTGCATGAGTTAAAAAAACTTTTTTTAACTTTTGCAGTGTTAAAAAAATATATAACATATTCATACAATGAGATTCACAGGATCAAGTTCTGAAAGGGTGATTACCCTTTAGACTTTTACATTAGTAATAGTAAACTTTTCTATTTTACAAGTGCCTATTTCCCCATATTAGAGATTTTAACAGTCTACTTATCTTCACATTGTTAATTCTTCCTTCCATTTTCAAGCTCATATATTTCACCAATTCAGTGGGGAGATTGGATTGTGATATTCGATAATTATTCATTAAAAATACACATATCATCATTCTGTCTAACATTTATTACCATGCTTCATTTTCGATTTTGTGCATAGCTAAATTGAGAATTTAATACAATTTAAATGCACTTCTCAAAGTGTTCAAGTGGATTTTTAAAGATGACTTAAATTCAATGTCTGAAAAATGAAAGTTAAACACTGAGGCTGGCACTGTGGCTTAACAGGCTAATCCTCCGCCTTGCAGCGCCGGCACACTGGGTTCTAGTCCCGGTTGGGGCGCCGGATTCTATCCCGTTTGCCCCTCTTCCAGGACAGCTCTCTGCTGTGGCCCGGGAAGGCAGTGGAGGATGGCCCAAGTCCTTGGGCCCTGCACCCGCATGGGAGACCAGGAGAAGCACCTGGCTCCTGGCTTCGGATCAGCGAGATGCGCGGGCCGCAGCAGCCATTGGAGGGTGAACCAACGGCAAAAAGGAAGACCTTTCTCTCTGTCTCTCTCTCTCACTATCCACTCTGCCTGTCAAAAAAAAAAAAAAAAAAGAAAGAAAGAAAGAAAGAAAGTTAAACACTGTAAAGGAACACCTAGGACTTCTTGTGCAGACAATGTGTAGTGCTTTCTTTAAACATTGCTACTTTTTTTTTTTTTCATCTTGTGATAGCAAAAGTCAAAGGACAGTATAGATAAAACTCAAATATTTAAATTAAAGCTGGAGCAGCCATGAGGAAATGTAATCTCAGCAATCATTCATGCATTTTTTTCTTGTTTTAGGAAAAGGGTTTGTATTTTAACCCCAAGCATGGTTATACCAAAAGAATATTGCTCCTTCCTACTTCAGGTATCATTCACAATGCCAATGTGTCCTCTCTAATCCTTTTCAGTTCATCCATGTATCGGTGCAGGAAATAATTTCTATTTCTATTTTATTCAAACATATTTTTGTATTATGTATTTCTCCCTTATTTTGAGATACTTGAATGAATTTATTACCTTCATAAAGTGTCAGCAATCTTGCTTGCAGGAGGCTTTCTTTAGGGACCCTAGTAGTTAACACCACGAAACATATGAATGAGAGTTGTTTGAGCTAGTAATAGTTATTTGTTCTAAGTCCTGATGCAGGCCTACGGTGTTATTTGGGAATTATCAGAGGACAGGAAAACTATGAAGGAAGGAAGTAGTAAGGAAGTACTTGCTTTACTTGTAATAAGTAGTAAGATTCCTCATGGTGCAGTCCAAATAAATATGATTAACTTATACTGCTCTTTTAATGCTTATTTAATCCTTCTTTCCTTTTGTCAAGTATTTATATTTATTTATTAAAGAGGCAGAGAAAAGAAAGGGAGAGAGAGAGAGAGAGAGAGAGAGAGAGAGAGAGAAAGAGCTTCTACCTGTTGGCTCACTCCCCAAGTACCCACAATGAATGGAGCAAGTCTAATGCTGGGTATTTCATTCGGGTCTCAAACTTTGGTGGCAGGGACTCAATTACTAGATGTATCACCTGCTACCTTCCAGGGTCTGCTTTGGCAGGAATCTGGAATCTGGAGCCCATATTGAATCCAGCCCAGAAACTCCATTATAGGACATGAGTATCTTCAATGGTGTCCTTAATGCTATAAGACCTTTTCAAGTATTTTGTTTAAAGATTTATTTGTTTATTTGAAAGGCAGAGTTAACAATATTTTGTTTAAAGATTTGTTTATTTGAAAGGCAGAGGGAGGGAGAGAGAGAGAGAGAGGGTAAGAGGGGGGGGGGGAGGGAGAGAAATATCTTCCGTCTGCTGGTTCATTCCTTAAATGGCTGCAACAGCCACTGCCAGGTGAGTGGAAAGCCAGGAGCTTAGCACTCCATCCAGGACTCCCATTGTGGGTGCAGAGGCTCCAAGACGTGGGTCATATTCTGTTGCTTTCCTAGACACAATTATCAGGGAGCTGGATCAGAAATAGAGCATCTGAGACTCTAAACAATGCACATATGAGATGCCAGTGTTCATATGGGATGCTGGTGGTGCAGGCAGTGGCTTAACCCATTGTGCCACACAATGTCTGCTCCACCCACCCACCCCCACTCCACACACTCCCTCAGCTTATATTTTTAAATAACCTTGACCAAAGAAAGCTTGCAATGGTTTTTGAGTATGTGAATTTTTAAATACCCTTGTATTGCCATAATCTTTTGTTTCACCTTACCATGCTCTTAATTTCTAACTGTATAGTTATAACAGAAATTTAAAGAGGAAACTGAATCTCTGATGTGATTGAAGTAGAAAACACAATTTTAAAAAGTAAAGTGAGTGTTATTTTCAACAAAAATGTTAGAAAGCCAACTACATGTTGTTACCACTGACTATTTGGAGCACTCTACTTAATGAGATCTTTGCATTCCAGGTGTCTTTCTTTAAGTGCAAACAAATATGAAATAGTCTGTAAGTGACAGCCAATCAATAACTGCTTTCAGGAAACAGAGGTAGGACAAACGTAATTCTGTGAGAGAAGTTTTGTTCAGTAGTCATTGCTTTCAGAAGCTATCAAACAATTGTATCTGCACATAATAAACAGCTGACTGTAGTATAGTCTGGTTTATTAAAGTGTGATGGAACTGGCACACATGAACTTTGTCCTTTGTTTTCCTTCTTTATTCTACCCATTTCTTCTCCTCCTCCTTTCTCTTGCCTTTTCGCCATTATTCCTCTACCTCAGGCTGTCTTGTGCTGCTTGCCTTACCCATGTGTGGGAAATTTCTGGTGCTTAGCCTCAACTAAGTGCCAGACAGTAGAGGGTTGTAATGAGAATTGTGATACCACAAATTGAAAATTTATTACAAGTCTTGATGCTTTTTAAATTCAATTTAATTTTTTACCCTAGGAAAAGCAATTAAACTATCTGTGCTTGAGGTTCCTCTAAGATGGAAGTGTTAGTAGAATCTACTTCAAGGGATTTGGCAGGAGTAAACAGTTTAGTGCTTCATCACTCAAAGTGGGTTCTTCCGACCACAGACATTAAAACATTGGGAGCTTGTTAACAAGAATCTCCCTCCAGACATTCTGAATCAAATCTTCAGTTTTACAAGCTCCCTAAGTGTTTTGTTTGTACAGTACATTTTGAGAAGTACTGGTAGTACTCATATATGTAGAATACAACAGTACTTACAAAGAGTGTGTCCTCTGAAAATGCCATTTTTTCTTATACATTAAAAGAAATATATCAAAAATGTATTATACAAGTTTGATCTTATTTTATCAAATAGCTCATCTGCATTAAAATGATGCAGCTTGAAGTTTTAGTTTTGCATGCATATGTGTTACTGAAATGAGTAGAGGACAGAGTAAAAGAAAGGTGAAAATATTATACATCTGTGACCCTTAGCCTGTAAGAGGAAGGAAGTTACTTTGATTCCAATTGTACTCCTTAGAAAAAGAGTAGGTGAATGTATTTCAAACCATCATTTAAAGTGCTATTGTAGTACTTCAAAAGGAATTATCTTATATTTGTGTTGTCTTGGATGTGTAGAATCAAAAGATTTGCTCTGATGATTACGTTGAGGAAACTTATCGAGCAGAAAGTATTCACACATTTTTCTTTTTGAGATAAAATATGTTAATTTACATTATAGTCAAATGTTTAATGCTCCACTAAAAAAAGAGTTCAACAAGCAAAAAAGTAAAAGAATTATAGTTCAGGAGGAATATAGGCAAGGCTTATAAACTGATCAAAGGAGAAGATGTTCAACTGCACATCTATAAATTTTAAAATAATCCTAGACCATTAAAACTAAAATAGCATATTTTTATAACATCCTGACAAACATATCAAACAAAATTTGACAAAACTACATATTTAACAAAGCTGATACACACAGGCATTTTTTTTCTTTTTCTAATTTTAATTTTTAATTTTTAACAGATTCAATGTGCTTTGTAGATACAATTCTAAGCACATAATGATATTTTTGTTTTTAAAATTCCAGCTCCCACATAAAAGGGAGAACATCAGATATTTGTCTTTCTGTGTCTGGATTATTTTACTCAATATGATGGCCAACATTTTTATACAAATAATACAATTTCATTCTTTTCTATAGCTGAAAAATATTCCAGTGTGTGTGTGTGTGTGTGTGTGATGTCATATTTTTTTTATTCATTTGTCTGATTGATGGATATCTTGGTTGACTCCATATTTTCAGCTATTGTGAACACTACTGATATAAACATGGCGGTACAGGTACTTTTTTCATAAAATGTGCTTATGACTTTGGGCATATACACAGAAGTGGGACTACTGGATCATATGCCAAGTCTATTTCTACATTTTTTTTTAATATAAAGGGAACAGAGTTCATGTGTATTTCACATGTAGACTTCTAAGAAGATAACCATATACCCTCTCTCCCTCTTTACCTCCCTCAATCACCCTGCTTCCTTTTTTTGCTTAAATTTTTACAAAATATCATTTCAATCTATTCTATAGTCACAGGCTTAGTACACCACTAAACATTAACATTCAACAATTAAAAAGTAGAAAGATCAAAGTTCCACAGGAGTACTAAAAAGGGCTAAAAGCAGCAATCGAATCAGATTTCCATTTTGTTCCTATACATTTTTTGTATTCTGTATTAACTACTACATATCAGAGAAAACATGATGTTTGGCTTTTTGGGGCTGGGTTATTTCACTAAGCATAAAGGTATCTAATTGCATCCATTTTGTTGCAGATGACAGGATTTAATTCTTTTTTAAGGCTGAGTAGTATTTTATTGTGTGTGTGTATCACATTTTCTTGGCTGCAGAATTTATATTCCCATCACCTTTCTCCACATCCTTTTCAGCATTTTTTGCTCTCTCTCTCTCTTTTTTTTTTTTTTTTTGACAATATCCATTCTGAGAGGAGTGAAGTGATTTACCTCATTGTGGTTTTGATTTGCATTTCACTAATGTCTACTGTTTGAACATTTTTTCATGTATTTGTTGGCCATTTGTATTTCTTTAGAGAACTGTCTATTGAAGTCCTTTGTCCACTTCTTAACTGGTTTTGTTGCCTTTCTGTTATTCAATTTTTTTGAGTTGCTGATATATTCTGGATATTAATCCTTTGCTATGTAAGTAGCTTTCAAATATTTTTCCCATTCTGTCACGTGTCTCTTCATGCTATTGATTATTTCATTTCTTGTGTAGAAGCGTCTGAGTTTGATAAAAATCCCAATTGTCTAGTTTTGTTGTTATTGTCTTGCTTTGGGAGTCTAAGCCAAGAAGTCATTGCTTATACCAATGTATTGAAGTTTTGCATACATTTTCTTCTAGCAATTTCAGTCTCAGATCTTAAATCTATGTCTTTAATCCCTCTTGAGTTGATTTTTTTGTATGTGGTGAAGGTAAGGATCTAATTTCCTAGTTCTGTATATATACAGTTTTCCCAATACCAATTATCGAAGAGATTGTCCTTTCTCCTTTCTCCAATGTGTGGTCTGGGCGCTTTTGCAAAAAATCAGTAGACTGCATGGACATGGACTCATCTCTGGGCTCTGTTCTTTTCCACTGATTTATGTGTTGGTTTACCAAGTTTCCCCTTTAGATTTTTATACCCTGAGACTATTTTCAATCCCAAATAGACATTCAAAACCCAAATTATTAAGTGACACAGTACTCTAGTCATTTATAATTTTGGTTTTGAATGACTACTTGGGATTGAAAATAGCCTCAGGGTATATAGATCTAAAGGGGAGACCCTTGTCCCCTTTTATCATTAAACAAATGTATTCTCTTGTTATCACAGTGTATAAATAAAAACTTACTTTAATGAAGCTTTAAAAAGTCACTTATTGTGCATATGTATCCACTGCCACAAAGATTTTTTTTAAAAAAGGAACACATCCTCTTTTTACATTAAACTTTTCAGAAACACTGTTCACACATGTTACAGCATTAGAATGCAGTCTTTTCAAATTAAGGCAAGGGAAATATGATAAATATTCATTTTCTCCTGTGCCTCTGACAGCAAGATGTAAATATAGCTAATCATGGCCTCCTAAATACAATTACTAATCAGTTTTGTAGCAACATGTTATTTGTTCCCAGATGTATGCAAATGTTCAGGTTCCTATTCCTCCAGATGGTGTTTATTAAGTTAAATAATAATAAAAGCTGAAACAAGTGCTCTATGATGTTATTCTATCAGTTCACATGAAAGGAAAAGCAAAACAAAATTAGCACTGGACAGTCCTGAATAGATTAATATTTTTGAAACACTATAAAATTTAAGAAAAAAATTTCAAAATCCAGGGAAGTTGTCTGAAATTTCCAAGGATACATCATAATAATATTTGTGCAATAAAATTTCTGATTTACCTGATGAAATTATCATCATATTACATGTGGCAAATGGTCATATTTGTGTGTCTTGGGTTTAAAATCGCATATTTTTTCATCTTTAGTTTGATTTTATTTGTCCTCAAAGTACTACATTATAAAAACAATTTCATTACTATTTTTATCTGAAAGGAGAAGAAATTAATCCTTTCATCTGTGTTTTAGAGAAAATATAAAGAGCATGAAGACCTTCAGTAATAAAATAACTCAGGTTTTCATAATAAACGATATGCACTTCAATCTACAAGAAAATTTCTCACGCAGATAATTTTATTTTTCTATATTCATTTTTCCTATTATTTGTAACTTAAGAATATTTTAAAAATTGAAGATATTATAACCAAAGAACAAGTAAATATGTTTTTTATATATACATATATGTGTATATATATATGTTTATTGTATTTTTAATGACTAATGGTCAGGAGAATTTTTAAATGACTGATTCTGTTATGCATTGTGCCTAAATTATATAGGCTTATCTTATACTCATGGGGAAAAAAATCACATTTCTAATGTGATGCTCCATGAGGGTCATGATTCTTTATTGTTGCAAAACAACCTTGGGTTTCAGAGAAATAACTTTCTAGTGTCAAAAGATTAATACAAAACAGAAACAAATTTTAAGAGGAGAAGGTGTACTCTTAATGGTGTCTTGAACCAGATCACTACTTAGTTCTGAATATATAGTTAGTATATCAATGTTTGTATTTGCCTTAACCTTAGGGTTTTCCTATAAAGCATGTACTGTTTCTGTTTCACATGGGAGGAAACTTGAGGCACTGAAGGTTAAAGAAACAGATGCCTTAAGAAAGGCAGTGGCTTAGCATGTTTGTTTTATAGCATATATTTACTCTTTTACTTGATCAACATATTGATTTTGTTACATAAAGTTATTTTTAATTTCTCTTTGTATTATTAATCTGTTTCTGGTATCAGAATGTACTCACCACTGATATTTAAACAGCACATGCACATTCATTTTTATAGAACAAGACTAAGACCATGTGATCACAACAAAATGAATTTGGAAGCATGAAGTAGCTAACTGAATCAAATGTAAAACTTCAATGTCCTTGTATTGACTAGTTTTTAGCATAATTTTTTGAAGTTGATAATAATAAGAAATCATGCTTTGATCTTATGCCTTTATTTTATAAGGTGTCACTTCTTTACTAATTTAAATAATAATAAACATTAATACAAATGTAGGTCTCCTTTGTGCTAGACAATGGTCTGAGGGTTTTAAATATGTTATTTAATTTTCACATGACATTTTATGTTTATTATTATTAATATTATTCCCATTCTAGAGGTGGATGAAGAAGTAGACTTTTAGGTTGAGAACAAGTCTGGTAAACTAAATGAACATTCAGGGTCTACAAGCTTTCACAGCCACATTTTCTTTAATAGCATTTCCAGATATGTGTGTGTGCTGGAATTAGCAAAAAAAAGTGCTACTTAAAATTTAATTATAAAGTAAAACATAGAATTATAAGGAGTTTGACAGACTGTCAGGAACAAGAGAGCAATGCTGTTTTACACCCCTCCTAGGGGCTTCCAGGGCGAGCACCCCACCCCAGCTTTAGTCCCAGCACCTCAACCCTCTCTGTGACCTACCTCAGGTTCCAAACAGGAAGGCTTTTGAAGAAGGGACTCAACTCCCTCTATCTTTATAGACAGACTCTCTCTCTCTCTCTCTCTCTCTCTCTCTCTCTCTATATATATATATATATATATATATATAATCATTATGTGGAAAGAGGCAGTTACTTGCCCAAGTACACACGGCCAGGGGCAGGTGTGCAGCCCAGGGCCCATCACTGATGCACAGCGGGCTGTCTGATCAAAACTGCAAGCCCAGGCGAGTCAACAATGTCATTTGCTATCTGTTGGCAAGTCTGCGAAGGGGAGCAGGACAAGGCCTCATCCCACCGTAGAGTGAGGAGTGTTCTGGGATGGCGGCCCTCTGGGAGCACTAGGTGCTGGGTGGCGCGCGGACAGCATGCGGCAGGGGGCAGGAGAGCGACGATGCCTTACCCCGGCAGGCAGCGGGGCCCCTCTTGGGAGACGTCCACGCAGTCGGGACAGGGGAACACACAGCTCGGTGCCCAGGTAGTTGTACTCACTCAGCTGGCTTCGCTGGGCTTTTCTCTGTGGACCTGGGAGCAGACGGAAGTGCTGACGTCACCACGCTGGCCTCCGTGGCCGTCCTGAGGAGGTGGCGATAAGAGAGCGCAGTTTCCGACACACACGTTGGAAAGATCTCAGGAGGCCTCCAGGGCCGGACCTGGGAGCAGCCACGTGGAGGAGAGACTGGGCCCTCAGCAAAAGTCCGCTCCCCAGTGCCCCAGCCGTCCGCGCTCAGGAGGCGGGCCGAGGTCAGCGGTCTGAGAGAGCGGAAGGCCGCAGAGTCCAGGGCGGGAAAGCCGAATGCTAAAAACACCGCCTTCCCGCGGCTCTGACACTCAGCCTGGGGTCGACAGAACTCAAAGTGACCTTCGAGAACTGCATCAGCATGGTTAAGTCCTCTGGAGCACCTGGAATACGGCTAATTCAAACTGCAGGTAAAGAGGCCCGCGTTGTGCTGTGGTGGGCTGGAGCTGCCACCCGCAGCACCGGCATCCCATATGGGCAGGGGGTTGTGTCCGGACTGCTCCACTTCTGACCCAGCTCCCTGTTACTGGCCTGGGAAGGCAGCAGAAGATAGCCCAAGTCCTTAGACCACTGCCACCCAGGTCGGAGATCTGGAAGAAGCTCCTGGCTTCTGGCTTTGGCCTGGCCCAGCCCTGGCTGTTGTGGCCATCTAGGGAGTGAACCAGCGAACGGAAGATCTGTCTCTCCTTTACGCTCTGTAATTCTAACTTTCAAATAAATAAATCTTGAAAGAAAATTGTAGTTTAAAAAAGACACTGGATTTTTAAGATTTAACACCCCCCTCCAAAAATAAAAACGGATGCAAAAGATCTCCAATAACTTTATTGGGACAATATATGGAAATTATATCATCTATATATATTGCCTAAAATCAAGTATTCAAGTTAATATCACCTGTTTTAAATCCTTTTTTAATGTGGTTATTGACAATCTCTTAAAAAATTATTTATTTGAGAGGCAGAGAAAGACACAGAGGACACAGAGCCTATCCACTTGTTCATTCCTCAAATGCTCTCCATGGCTGGGGATGGACTGTGCAAGGGTTGAGAGCCAGGATCTCAATCCAGGTCTCCCATAAGGGTGGCAGGAACCCAAGTACTTGAGCCAGTACTGCTGCCTCCTCGGGTGCTTATTAAAGGGAAGCTGGAGTCAGAAGGGCCGGTATCCAACCTGGCACTTGACAATGGAACATGGGCATCTGTGTTAACTGGTAGGCAAAATGCCCACCCCACTAGCAAATTTTGAAATTGCATTTGTGATCTGCGATATACTTCCATTGGCAGTGCTAGTCTAGACTTCCAAACCCAGGGCAGCAGCCTGATGGAAGGCTCTAGAAATGGTCCAAGGTTGTGGCCAGCTAGTGATGTCTCTGGGACTTCCTTTGTTGTCAGAGGTTGGATGCGAAGAACATACTCCCACCCATGGGCCACTGTTTAGGCAGGGAGTGGCAGTGAGTGTGTGTGCCTAGGTAGGAGTCCACCTGCTCAAGTGAAGGGGCGATTGTGTAGTAAGGGAAAATCAATGTGTCTGTGTGCTGGTGCTTCTGGTGTCAGTATGTGAATTTCCTTTTCCTTTTGTGAGCAGTTCTGGCTTGTGTCTGTGTGTGTGTGTGTGTGGGGGGGGTATTGGAGAGTTGTGAGGGGTCTGTCCCAGTGCAGGCTATGTTTCTGCATGCAGGGGAAGTATCTATGCTTCAGTGCCCAAGTGGTCTGTGCTTTACTCCTACAAGTCCAGGAAGTATACCTGATGTGAACAGCCGGGGGCTTGCACCAAATTAAAGCATGGACAAAAAGAGCCGGAATAAAATTATAAGGAGTTTGTCATAGCATATATACTTTATCTAATTGATTGTGTTATATGTCCGTTACTTCCATCTGCAGGATTACAGCTTTTTGGCTTGTTAAAAGACTATAGATTAATACAAATATTTGCTGGATGAATTTGCACAAATAAGTTGCTGTTTCCTAAGTGACAAAAATGAAATGGGTCACCCATCACCCGAAGAAGACATACTCATGTAAGTTGTAAATGCTTTGCGAATTAATATTTCTAAGTGGAGCTAGATCCTTTTTGGGAAGCAGTTCAAGTAAATTATTTAGGTGATCTGAATGCTGTCAGCTTTAATGACAGGATATTCTGGCACAGCTTTGCCAGTGGTTTGCTGTTGATGTCACCAGCAGGCACAGGCAGGTTGTCTACACCTTTGGTTTTCAGCAAATGAAAAAGTCGTTTCTCCTTTGTTTGGTTTGGAAAATTTGTTTGGGAAGTCGGGAGGCTACATGAGCTCTATTCTCTACGTCATAGTGTTCAGGAGTCCTGAAATCCTTTGTTCATTCCTTGGTCTCAGTTCTTGGCTACTCACATTTCAATCTGTGTTTTCCACTAGATTGCGAGCATTTTAAGAATAGGAGCTCAACTTTTCTTCCTCTCTTATTTGAGCACTTATAATAACTTCTGGGCAACCAACTCTCAGTATTGAAAACTAAATATATAAATGAATTGTCGATCTTGTAAAAGTATAAAAATTACATGAATATAATCAATTAATTAATGTAAACTACATATACAAATTCAGCTATTGTAGGGATCTGCATGAGCTCATAAATAACACGAATGAGCTCATTTATTCCTTAGCTATTTAGTCCCAGTTTTGTTTACATGCTATTTGTCTGTCCTCTCAGTTTTCCAGGTTTCTATGGTATACTCTTATTTTCTCCGTATTTTCTCGGAGTCTACATACTAAAGTACAGTATTTTCCCTTACCATAAAAGGTTCTGTATTTCATTTGTACAACCTTCTCTAGTCTTTGCAAATTTTGGTTCATTGAATACCATATAATGAGGTAAGTCCCCCCCTTATTTCATTTGAGAGTTTGTTAGACATCTGTGCTCAAGTTTAATTTTTTCCTTGATACTTTTCTTCCCTAATGATAAGTCTTGGGTTACTGTGTGTTCTTTAGAGTATCCTGGTGGTCCTATGGGCCAGAAGTACTGACTTGACTGCTCAAATCTTCTGGTGTGGTCTTATAAGATGATGCAGTTCAGTGGAGTATTGTCCAACTCCTTTGACTAGCCATAACAGATAATGGAAATATTGGCTCTCACACCAAGCTGAATAATTTTCTAGTACAGATGAGACGCTTCTGTCTGAGATCTACCTATAGTCATTTCTTGTCTTTTTAACTCACGACACTATATTTTCTCTAAAAGTGTTATCTTTTCCTTGTGATTTGTAAATTGTGATTTGCATTTGCATGTAGGAAGACTACTACGAGAAAGGTAAATTTCTTTTAAAATATTTTTTTTTGACAGATAGAGTTAGAGAGAGATCTTCCTTCCGATGGTTCACTCCCCAAATGGCCGCTATGGCCGGCGCTGTGCCGATCAGAAACCAGGAGCCAAGTGCTTCTTCCTGGTCTTCCATGCGGATTCAGGTCCCAAACACTTAGGCCATCCTCCACTGCCTTCCCGGGACACAGCAGAGAGCTGGACTGGAAGAGGAGCAACCGGGACTAGAACCCGACGCCCATATGGGATGCCGGCGCCACAGGCAGAGGATTAACCTAGTGAGCCATAGCGCTAGCCCATAAAATATTATTTTTTTTTCTTAATACACCTTGGCTACTTCTGACTCCTTTACTAATTATTCCACCACTTCTAAATCTGGCTAAAACTCAGACCATGTGATAGGCATAGGCTGATGTGTGTCTCTCAAATTTATATATTAAAACCCTAAACTTCAGTCTCTCAAAATGTAACGTAATTTGGAAACAAGAATATTGCAGTGATCAGATGGAAATATGGTGAATCCCTAATTTAAAATGCCTGATGTCCTCATAAAAAGTGGAAATTTGTGGGGCCGGCACTGTGGTGCAGCGGGTTAACGCCCTGGCCTGAAGCTCCGGCATCCCATAGGGGTGCCGGTTCTAGTCCTGTGTGCACCTCTTCCCATCCAGCTCTCTGCTATGGCCTGAGAAAGCAGTGGAAGATGGCCCATGTTCTTGGGCCCCTGCATCTGTGTGGGAGACCTGGAGGAAGCTCCTGGCTTCGGATCAGTGCAGCTCCAGTCATTGCGGTGATCTGGGGAGTGAACCAGTGGATGGAAGACCTCTCTCTCTGTCTCTACCTCTTTCTCTATCTCTGCCTGTCAAATAAATACAATTTTAAAATATGGAAATTTGGTCAAAGATGTTCTTACAGAGGGTGAATGCCATGTAAAGATAAAAGAAATACTAAATGTTGAGAGTACACCATCAGAGGCTGGGGAAGAGGCAAAGAGCGGACTGTTTTCTCCCTGTCCTCAGGAGAAGTGAATCTTTTTGACACCTTGACCATGGACATCTTGCCTCCAGAACAATGGGACAAAAGTTAATGTTTTGAATTTTAAACTATCTACGTATCCTTTATTATGGCAGTCCTTGCTAATTACTACAAAATTACACACATATGCAGCTGTCTAGTGTTTAAAAAGAAAGCCTCATCAACTTTACAATATTCTAACTATGTTCTTATCTCACTGTGGAAAATGGAACTCTTTTGGTGGGACTAAACTGAATCTTTACTTGTCTACTCCATCAGTCATTCGATAAATTGTCAACTATTTTTAGGCAAGATATCAAAACCTAAAGGAAAAATACATAGTTTTTTAGTTAATTAAAATGTATATTAATTTAAAATTAAAATTGCATATCTTATTTCATATGTGCTGAAGAATGAACCTCATATTTTAATATGACCTGTGCAGCTATTGCTTTGTCTTAAGTTGTGTAACTAATATTAATGTCATATATTGCATCTCCATATTGCTACAGGTTTATTACTTCTTGAATATAACTGAATTTAAAAAAAAATTTACATAAAATTTTGTGGGGAGCATATCTAATTTATTGTACATAGAAAAGTATATGCCCTTGTAAATTTCCTACCACATAATTTCAGAAATGCTTTTTAGTACCCTTATCTCTTTTCATATATCTATCTGTATAGTTTTTACTTTAAAAATTAAGCATAGGTCAAGCCAGCACCGTGGCTCACTAGTCTAATCCTCCGCCTGTGGCGCCGGCACCCCGGGTTCTATTCCCAGTTGGGGCGCTAGATTCTATCCCGGTTGCTCCTCTTCCAGTCCAGCTCTCTGCTGTGGCCCGGGAATGCAGTGGAGGATAGCCCAAGTCCTTGGGCCCTGCACCCACAGGGAGACCAGGAGAAGCACTTGGCTCCTGGCTTCTGATCAGTGCAGTGCGTCGGCCTCAACAAGCCAGCCGTAGCAGCCATTGCGGGGTGAACCCACGGAAAAGGAAGACCTTTCTCTCTGTCTCTCTCTCTCTCACTGTCTAACTCTGCCTGTCGAAAATAAATAAATAAATTTTTAAAATATTAAGCATAGATCATACAACAAAGCAAGCTCACATACTCTAAAATCTATATATTTGCTTGATTCTGGCTTTTGCTGCTTTCAGTTGCCATATTTCTATATGTTCCACATAGTAATCCAGCTAGCAATTACTCAGTGATGGTTACCTGGGAACTCTAGTGTAAAAGTTCATCTTATAAAGCAGAAATGAGTGTTTTGGACGACAAATTAATATCAAACTATTTGTCCCACTCTATGTATTTGCATTAATACATATTAATTAGGTTAAATGATATTTTATTTTTTTTAATAAACTAATTGTTCCAGCAGTTCGTATTTCATTTTGAAACAGAAAATAATGTCATGTATTAAAATAAAACTTACAGCAAAGTTAAACTGAGAACTAATTTAGGCAACTCATTTGTGATGTTATTAGAGGAGCATACACTGCTTGATTTAGGAGGGCTAATTATTATGGTCATTGTTAATAAAAAACAAGAAAGACACTTATTATCACTGTCTAAAAATATAATATGTTTAATAGATAATGGTATATCAAGTTCATAGTTCCCATACTAGAATTCTAAAATCCAAAATATTTAATGTTAGAAGTTGTCCATGGTAGCAAGTTTTAAACTGTATTTCAAAGAGCCTAGGAGATTCTGGGATATCCTACTTATGATATTTAAGCAGATATTAAAGGACCTGGAATCTCCTTACTCCTTTGATAGGAGTAACCCAACTTCTGTCTATTTTTCTTTGTTTTCTGTTCTGTACTAAGATTTCATTTGAAAGATGACATCTACTCTAAAACACTAAAATCAATACTTTTGTTATTTACATTTGTTATGTTATAAAAATGATATAAAATATAAGCTTAAAAATAATTCATGAAAGTATATTTTCCTGGATGTCCATGTTAATTTATGGACTTTCAGAGACAAATAAAATCATGGGAATTATTTACAATAAATACAGATACCTAGCAGAAGAGTAAATAGAAGACCAAAAGTTTTAGTTATTTTGTTTGAACTAACAGAGTTAATGATGAACTAAGGATCCAGTCTCAATTTTTCTTTTTCTTTTCTCACGTGCAATACTTAATTCTATAGAAATTACAGGATCCTGTTACATGATTTGGTCTTTGCCAGTACCAATTTCGTTACTTCCTGTGTTTACTTTTACAAAGAAGTTATTTTAGAAATAAAACATTTATTTCTTTATTTTGACTTCCCTGAATAAAATGTTTAGGATGTTTTTCTAGGAAACATCTTCAATATAAGTAAGTATTATGTCTTCTATGGAATATTTGGATATGTTCTTAGCTATCAATAATTTTTATAAGCCATCAATTCCCCTTACTAGGAATTAGAAGAGATTCATTATTTTAAATTATAGGGATTTCAATATTTAATTTATTATTTTTATTTGGCAGAGCTAAAATTGGACTTTTATAGAGATTATGATTAAATTTTAATATACCTCAACTGCCAAATTCCTTTAAAATATATAACTTTATGATGTTTACTTATAAATAACAAGAAACAAAGTCTCCTGATTAAAATAATGTCAAGAAAGCCGGTTGATATGCTAGGTGACATATATGAACGCAGCTCAAAAAGTCTGTGGAAAATGGGATTAAAAGATGAGCTCATTTTGTTGCAAAATGTTTTTGAATTCCATGCATAGTTTTTTCTTAAATGCATTTTCCATGAACTTATTAAAATCCTTTTGTGATGATTCTTGCTGTCATTTGAAAATGATGTAATTCATACTTTTAAGACTTTTTCTTTTTCACAGTGACATTTTTTTATAGTTCACACATAGAGTTCTGAGAGCATAATTGTCGGAGGCCACCTGACAAACCACATGGAAACACGCAGCACTCAGTCAATTCATCACCACGTTTATTGCCTCATCGCGTTCCAAGCCAAAGTAGGGGGCCCGGCGATGAGGGACTGGAGGCAGTCTCCCTAAGGAAACCCTTCAGTCTCCAGCAGCGAGCACACAGAAAGACAAGGTTATATACCCCAGACCCCATACAGATAACATTCATTGTGTGCAATCATGCATAGCACAGGAACAGAGCAAGTTTACAAAGTAGCAATGGTCAGGGTACAATCTCTGCAGATAGAGCAAAGAACATCATAAACCTTCATCAGAAGTCACATCCTGCCTGCAGGAATATGGGACGAAAAGTCTTGGAAACAGGATTAGATAAGGGACAGCCTCAGCCTGCTGCATCTCATGTCGGGCCAGGGCCACTGGCCCCGACACATAATGATACCCACTATACCCTTTTTCCCTCCCTCCGTCCCTCCCAGGATTTCATTTTTTTAGCAGCTGAGTAGTTTGCCATTGTGTTTTTATATACTACAACTTCTTTATCCAGTCATCAGCTGATGGACATCTGAGGTGTTCCCATATCTTGACAATTGTGAGTTTAGATACAGATAACACTTTCATATGATTTCATTTTTTTGAGTAATAGCCAAGGAGTAGAATGGCTATATCATATGGTAGATCTATTTTCAGATTTCTGACAAATCTCCATACCATCTTCCATAATAGTTTAGTTTACATTCCCACCAACCCTGTATTATGGTACTTCTTTCCCCACAGTCTTGTCAATGTTTGTTATTTTTTTGAATTTTGCATGATAGCCATTCTAACTGGCATGATGTAAAATACTATTTTGGTTTTTATTGGATTTTCCTGATGGCTATTGATCCTGAGCATCTTGTCATATGTCTGTTGGTCATTTGTATTTATTTATTTATTTATTTTTTATTAAACTTTTATTTAATGAATATAAATTTCCAAAGTACAGCTTATGGGTTACAATGGCTTCCCCCTCCCAAAACTTCCCTCCCACCCACAACCCTCCCCTTTCCCGCTCCCTCTCCCCTTCCAATCACATCATGATTCATTTTCAATTCTCTTTATATACAGAAGATCAGTTTAGTATATATTAGGTAACGATTTCAACAGTTTGCCCACATATAGCAACACAAAGTGAAAAAAAATACTGTTGGAGTACTAGTTATAGCATTAAATAAGAGTGTACAGCACATTAAAGACAGAGATCCTACATAATATTTTTTTTAAATTAATTAATTTTCTATGCCATTTCCAATTTAACACCAGGTTGTTTTTTTTTTTTCATTTCCAATTATCTTTATATACAGAAGATCGATTCAGTATATAATTAGTAAAGATCTCATCAGTTTGTACCCACACAGAAACACAAAGTATAAAAATACTGTTTCAGTACTAGTTATAGCATCACTGCATATTAGACAACACATTAAGGACAGATCCCACATGGGATGTAAGCACACAGTGACTTCTGTTGCTGACTTAACAATTTGACACTCCTGTTCATGGCATCAGTAATCTCCCTAGGCTCTAGTCATAAGAAACAATGACCTAATCAGCTCTTGTCCTGACTCTAGACGTACAATGTAATACTTTATCCTTTTTAGTATTTGTTGTTGTTGTTGTTGTTGTTCTAGTACTAGTGGTTGAACTCTGTAATTAACACACAATTATTCTTAGGTGTTTAAATTTTAACTGAAAAGTGATCCCTGTTAAATTTAAGAGTGGAAAAAGAGAGGGAAGAGATGTACAATTTGGGACATGCACAATCGGACTTGCCCCAAATGATGGAGTTAGAAATGTGCCAGGGGATTCCAATACAATCCCAACAAGACTGCATGTACCAATGCCATCTCACTAGTCCAAGTGATCGATTTCAGTTCACATTCGATGGCTCTGATAGGTCTAAGAGTCAAAGGGATCACACAAACAAGACAAGTGTCTGCTAATACTAACTGATAGAATCAAAAAGGGAGAGAAAGATCCAACATGGGAAGTGGGATACACAGCAGACTCATAGAATGGCAGACATCCTAAACAACACTCTGGCCTCAGAATCAGCCCTTAAGGCATTCGGGTCTGGCTGAAGAGCCCATGAGAGTATTGTAGGCATGGAAAGCCAAGATGCCATGGAAAAGAAAAAAAAAAAAAAAGACCTAAATGAAAGATCTCTGTGAGTGAGATCCCAGTGGAAAGAACAGGGCCATCAAAGAAGGAGGTACCTTTCTCTGAAGGGAGGAGATAACTTCCACTTTGACTATGACCCTATCGGAATAAGATCAAAGTCAGAGAACTCTAAAGGCTTCCATAGCCCTGATCATTTGTATTTAATCATTTGAAAAATGCCAGTTCATATCCATAGCCCGTTTCTTTTATTTTATTTTATTTTTTATTTTTTTGACAGGCAGATTGGATAGTGAGAGAGAGTGACAGAGAGAAAGGTCTTCCTTTTTGCTGTTGGTTCACCCTCTAATGGCCGCTGCGGCCAGCGCATCTGTCTGATCCGAAGCCAGGAGCCAGGTGCTTCTCCTGGTCTCCCTTGCGGGTGCAGGGCCCAAGCACTTGGGCCATACTCCACTGTACTACCGGGCCATAGCAGAGAGCTGGCCTGGAAGAAGGGCAACCGGGATAGAATGTGGCGCCCGGAGCGGGACTAGAACCCGGTGTGCTGGCGCCACAAGGCAGAGGATTAGCCTGTTAAGCCATGGCGCTGGCATAGCCTGTTTCTTAACCAGATTGTTTTGTTTGTTGAGTTTATTGAATTCCTTATGTTTTCTGGATATTAATTCTTTAACAGACAATAGTTTGCAAATATTTTTCCTATACTGTTGGTTGCTTCTTTGTTGAGTGTTTCCTTTATTGTGCAGAAGCTTTCTTAGCTTTATATGATCCCATGAGTCTATTTTTGCCTTGATTGTCTGTGCTTCTGGGGTCTTATCCATGAAGTGTTTGCCTATGCTGATGTCTTACAGCATTTCCCCTATGTTTTCTTCTAGTAATTTAATGGTTTCAGGTCTTGGATTTAGAACCTTGATCCATTTGGTGTTGATTTTTTTATAGGGTGTAAGGTATCGGTCTTGTTCTATACTTCTACACCACTGTATACAACTCAATCTACATGGTAGTAAGTCTAATAACAAATGACAAAAAAGTTTCTGTTTTACCTTTTTACCAATTTTTAAAAACTTTTTTATACACCATATTTTTTTTTGTAAGTGAGCTGGTCTTCCTGTGCTAACCATCCATCCATTCATAAACACAATGTAATCTTTATGTAGCTAGCACTTTCCAAGTGCTGCATTCAATTATGTCATGATTGACATCATGATAGGTAGAGTAGTGTCCCCCTCCCTCCAAAAATATGTTCACATCCTGTGAAAATGTCATGTTACATTGTAGGGACAAATTAGGTTTGCTTATCAACTGACCTAAAATTAAAGAAATTAGACTGTATTATTGGAATGGACCCAATATTTTAATGAGTATCCTCAAAGGTGAAAAATTAGAACCAGAGAGAGAAGGTCATTAGGAAACTTGATAAGCTGTTCATGACTTTGAAGATGGAAAGGGGTGGGGCAAATCTGAGAAATGTAGGCATTTCCTGGAAGCTAGAAAGAAGTTAGCACATGGAATTTTCTCTAGAGCCTCCAGAAAGGAAAGTAGTTTCCCCCAACACTTTTATTTTAATCAACCTCATTTTGTACTTCTGACTTCCAAAACTTTAGGAACATAAATTTGTGCTATTTTAAACCATGCTGTTTGTTGAAGGATTGTAATTGTAGCAAAAAGAAAATGATACAAATCTTGATTACTTGAAGTAGAGTATTATGATAATAACCTTAAAATATATAAATGATTTTGGGATTGGAGAGCAAGCAGAGGTTGGAAGAATTTTGGAAAGCAAGATTAAAAACAAACAAACAAACAAACAAAAAACCTTGATTCCCTTGAACAGATTATATTTAGCAAGAATATATAGATGTCAAGTGACTCCACTACTGAGGACTAAAAGGTGAATGGATTTTATATTCTAGTCTATTTGCTAGGTTAGAAATTGATCATTGAACACTGTTCTTTCTGAACACTTGTATTCCCTTAGGCTCTTTACAAATTTCTTTTGTGTTTCTTCCTCAAATCTGAATATTTACCTTTGTAAGCCCACAGTTTCCCTAGAGTCTGCTATGAATGATTTCTGTTCTTAAACAGAAATGATTCACAAATATTTATCTTTAATATGGACTTCCTCACTGAAGTCCTGATTAAAATATCCAACTGCCTTAATAAGCACACTTAATGAGATATCCTTCTGGAAATTCAAAATCAACATGTTCAATATTGAACTCTTCATCCCTCAAATCGGCTTGGCCTTTTATTCCCTCTCTAAATTGGTGTTAATATCAATCAGTCTAATTAAACAACCAACTTAAGGTCATCTTCAACACATTCTATTGTGTGTTTCTCTATATCCCCTAAACTGACATATTATGTTGTTTAGTTTTCTTCTAATGTTTATTAGAAAAGATATTTCTTACAACATGTCAGGTACTCTTAAAAGCAAAGAACATGTATTACTTATTTTAATCCTAGTAACAATCATATGATCTATATTCTATCATCATCTTCATTTCGTAAAACAATCTCAGGCAGAGGAAGATATTAGCCAACAGCTTACAAGAGTAAGTAGAAAAAAGGAAGTGGGAGGAAGAAAGTCCGACTCTCCAGCTTATGAGTAGAAGTATTGCACTGTTTTCTCATGAACTCAGCCCCTCTCTTTCACTCACAAAAAGTTTTCTTATGTGCTTCCCCTACCTTCCATTCTTTCTGTCATTTTATTCTCTTTTGTTTACTACCTACAGGCTAAATGAATATTATTTTTTCCCTCCTGTGAGACAATACGGCACTACTGGTCAAACAATTGTTTAAAAATATAAATCTCAGTCATTCCTGTGCTCTATACCTTTCAATAGTTTCACAACACATTCAGAATAAAAATCCACTTTCACCCAGCATTGAAAAAAGATGTAATGGACTTTACCCTACTTATTGCTCATCGTGTCTACTTTTCTCTACCTTTTCCTTGCCTCATGTCATTGATTTTCTTACTATCTACTAAATGCAACCTTGGTTCCTTTTCAAGTTGTTTTAGTATTAGTTATTAATGCCTCTATAATACATATCACAAGATAATATAGTTTGTGTGTCTATTGTATCTCTCTTCTAGTAAAAGGCAAGTAGCCTAAGAAAAGGTATGGTATCCTTGTTCATTTTCTGTGTAAAACAGCTCCTTGTATGAGTTGCTGCTCAATAAATACTTGTTGGATTAATAAAAATAATAAAAGTCAAAATGACTTTTATCTTTATATAAAGTCTCTGAAATAATGAGTTAGTCACGTGGTTGCAACTTCTGTCTCTAAGCACTATACATCATACCTAATATCTTGATCACATTCTTTGAGATAGTTAACATTTCTTTCCAACTATTTCTCTTCTAGTTGATAGAAAACATCCTAAGGATTCAATTTCCTTTTTTCTCTTCTTCCTCCCTCCTCTTTTTTTCTTTATTTTATTTACTAATCACTACTTTAAAAAATCTTCCAATATTTGACTTTTAATAAGCAATTCATATGCATAATTGAAATAACAATTATATTGAATTTTAGCAACGGGTGTCTTCATTTAACTTCAGGAAATTGACTTTACACCTAATTAGATAGTAGTAGAATCTGATTGTTTTTCAAGAGTGTTTTTTTTAAATGTTTGTTTACTCATTTTTTTGAAAGGGAATGATGGGGTGAGATAGGAAGAGATTTCCATACACTAATTCACTCCCCAAATGCCTGTAATAAACAGGGCTATGCCAGGACAAAGGCAGGAATCCAGAACTCCATTTAGCTTCCCCACGGGAGTGACCTGGGCCCAAAGCAGTTGAGCCATCTTCTGCTGCTTACTTGGGTTCATTAGACGATCCGGATCAGAAGCGGTGCACCCAGGAGTCGAACCATTCTTATATGTGGAATGCCAACATTGAAAGCATTGGCTTAATCTGACACTGGCTGTGAGTGTGTGTGTGTGTGTGTGTTTAGGTCAATTTGGGCTGTAGTGACCTTTCCTAATTGTTATAATTTTAGCAAGTTGACCAATTTTCATAAGAAAATGTTTTTTTCCTAAATCTCTAGAACTGCTTGATGTTAGGAAAAGAGTTGCAGATTGGTGCCTCCTCACACGGCACACCAAAATGTTAGGAAAAGAGGCACAGAATAGAGAGGAGGCAGTGTACGAATTTACAGCCACATCAAATTTATTCAGAGAAAATGAATTCGTAGAGGTGGGTGACCTACTGCCCATGTGCACATTGATGAAACGTGTGGCAGAAGGCCCGCCCCCAGGGGCCAGGCCTTTTTATATTTTAGGAGGGCTAGGGATGGGAGTGGGGGTAGGGGTAAGCAGGCAGAGGGGAATTCCTGAAACTGCTCTTTCAAGTGTACCAAGCAACTGCTCTTTCAGGTGGCCTTGGGGGGTACGGTATGAAGGCAATAAGGTATGAGACATTGAGATTCAAGGGCAAGAGATACATTTCAATGTTTATGTATCTTTTGGGCAATGAGAAAGAATGGCTGAGACTTTTGTCCTTGTTTGATCACTTGATATTGAACTTTTACAGCAGTGATAAAGAAAACCATGTTAGAAGGCATTAGTGCTGGGGCTAGAGTTGTGACATAGTGGGTAAAATTTTTGCTTGAGATGCTGGTATCCAATATGGGCACTGGTTCCTTTCACGGCTGCTCCACTTCCAATCCAGCACCCTGTTAATGTTTGGGAAAAACAACAGAGGATGTTCCAAGTGCTGGGTCCCTGGCTACCCACGTGGGAGACCTGGAAAAAGCTCCTGGCTCTTGCTTTGGCATTGCCCAGCCCTGGTCGTTGGCAGCCATCTCAGGAGTGAATCAGCAGATGGAAGATCTCTCTGCCCCCTCTCTTTCTTTTTGAAAAAAAGAAAAAGAGGGCCGGCGCCATGGCTTAACAGGCTAATCCTCCACCTGTGGCGCCGGCACACCTGGTTCTAGTCCCGGTTGGGGCGCAGGATTCTATCCCGGTTGCCCCTCTTCCAGGCCAGCTCTCTGCTATGGCCCGGGAGTGCAGTGGAGGATGGCCCAAGTGCTTGGGCCCTGCACCCGCATGGGAGACCAGGAGAAGCACCTGGCTCCTGGCTTTGGATCAGCGTGATGAGCCAGCCGCGGCGGCCATTGGAGGGTGAACCAATGGCAAAAAGGAAGACCTTTCTCTCTGTCTCTCTCTCTCACTATCCACTCTGCCTGTCAAAAATAAAAAATAAGAAAAAAGAAAAAGAGATAATGTATCAATGCTGTGCTTCTCCTTTCCATTGTCCAAAATGACTATTTGAAACCCTCTCTCCTCTAATGCTTCTTTCCCTCTTACTCCTTTGTACTGAAAGTTAATAAGGCAGGCAGTCTTGCACTCCGCAGTCATCCCTGTGTGGATTTTGCCAGCTCACCAGCATCTATACTCAGACTCCTGGTCTACCTCCCTTTCCCTTACAGCTAATAGCCACTTGGACTCTGGTCCCCTCTTTCCTTGTGTTCTCTTGTGATTACATCTGATCTCTTTCTTTGCTTTATGGATTTCTCATTTTCTAATATTTATTGTCTTCAGCTTATGAAATTGCTCTTGAAGCAGTTTATATTTTAGTCCTTCCTTGACCTCTAATTGTTGTTCAAGTCGTCCCTTTTGAAGTAAGATCTCTTAGAAGAACTGGCTATAAATACTATTCAGTATTTAACATTCTCAAATCCAGCTGTGTCAAGTTTTGCTTTCACTGCACTATCAGAATGTACTTGTCATCCTGTTAGTGTTCTTGTTGTCTTATTACCAAATCCACAAAATTTCCTGGATTTATTTTGTTTAGCCTAATTCATGGTATTTGGCATGGTTCAATATAACTATCCTTTAAAAAGCACTCAAAACTATATATTTTTATCTCATTATGATGTCTACACATCATAATGCTTCAGAATTTTTAGAAAATCTCTGCAAGAACTTTTGCAAAAAATATGATTGCAAAGTTAATGTATAATCACAAATTTAATACATCCTTGTTTCACCTCACCCAAGTGAAGAATCAAGATTCAGCCAGCAATTTGAATTTTTTCATACCCTCTCCCAGTCATTGTATCCTACTTTTTCCTTAAAAATCATCACTAATCTGGCTCCTCTAATAATAGTCTAATTTTTTCTGTTTTTTGAGTTTCATATAAATGTTAATAAACTGAGTATTTTCTACAAGTGGCTTTTTTCCCCCAACATTTTATTTAAGAGATTAATTGTTCATAGCATGTTCATTGCTTTTCAATGTGTGCAATATTCATCACATACAATGTTCCAAAATTTATGTATCCATTCTATTCCTGGTGGAAAGTGTAATGGTTTGAAGTTGAAAGTAATTGTTAATGACAATGTTATGAACATACTTGTAGGTATCTTGTTTACACATATGTGCTTGTTTATGTTGAGTACACATTTAGTAGTAAGATGGCTGTGCCAAGGGATATGCTAAAAGTTAGTGCAGCCATCAAACAGTTTTCCAAAATGATTGCACAAATATACATTTTTAGCAGCAGTGTATGAATTGCAGTTGCCCTACATCCTGGCCAAAATTGATACAATTAAGATTTTTTTTTTATTTTAGTCTATCTGGTACATGCATTTTCCAATAGCATTTAACTTTTCCACAGTCATCCAGTTTCTGGACTAGGTTCTTGCTTGCTTGTTTTTTGTCGTTATATCTTATATTCCATTATTCCTGATGGCAAAAAAAAAAATTAAAAATAGCTTGCTGTTATATATTAGGGTTTTAGCAAGAAACTTCTAGGAAGTAACTTTTTAGCAACTTTTTATCAAGGTTTTAGCAAGTTAAATATATGTTTACTATTCACCAACTTTAGTTAAAATTTTATGTAAACCATTTCCAATTCAGAAGAAAAGATGCAGTAAAAATCCACTGATCAAAAAGCAATTCAGGTGCTATTCTTAAATGAAATACTTAACATTCAAAACTCTTCGTTCCTTGCTCAAGAAAAACCCATTATGTTTTATATATATATATATATATATATATATATAAAATACCAGTTGGATGCACTAGATGCACTAGTTAGTATAGTATACTAGATGGAAATATTAATATTACTTAGTATATTTTAGCTACTCTATTACTATTTTAAGCCTATTCTAGGCAATGGGAATGTTTTTCTCCCATGGGTTCATTAAAATTATTATATTTTAAATTTAAGAACTTTAGAATTTGATAATGCAATATTTCTTGTTCCTCGTTTTAACATACTTAGACTTTGTTTTTAAATGAAAATGAATTATTTCAGATTCAATTCTCTATTCAACAAATACAGTATAATTAGTTAATTTAAAATAACACAAATAAGCAATATTTTGATTTATTGAATTCAATTAGCTAGATGCAATTTAGAGTCTATTTCTGGAGAATATATTTAATAACACTTAAAGTTTTAATAATATGGCCTTTAACGTGACAAAAAAATTTCCTAGTGAGTGACCAAAGCAACTAGATTTTTGTCCATATTAAATAATATATTTAAGATTATAATAGAAAGTTCAATTTTAAGTATTCTAACCTGTATGTTCTGCAAGTACTCCACGTTCCTTTTAATAATATAATTTTAGTCATTCATAATCATATGGAAAATTCATGTTAGATCTTTAGGGTAAGCCTTTCTTTTAAAGCAGATAATTGTTGTGCTAAGGTATTGAAGTTATTGTGATAAAGTTCATCTGCTACTCTTTTTCCTCTTCCAACTTTCACTGAGCCAATACGCAGACATAAAACAAGGAAGATAATGCTTTTATAAACCACCAAGCAAATTCTGTTACCCTAAATTCCAAATGCAGAATTTCTCAGGCTGGATGGGAGGATACAGTTCAAAGGAGAATCCTAAACATGTTGTTCTTTTATTTTCTTTTTTTTTAATATTTATTTTTTGATTTATTTGAAAAGTAGAGTCACAGAGAGAGAAGGGGAGATACTGAGAAATCCTTCTGCTGATTCACTGTCCAGATGAATACAATGGTCAGGCCTGGGCCTGGCCCTGGCCCAGCCAGGAACCCAAAGCTTCTTCCAGGTCTGGCATGTGGGTTCAGGGGCCAAAGCATTGGGCCATCTTCCACTGCTTTCCCAGGCACATTATCAGGGAGCTAGCCACACGGTGTCTGGCATTGCAAACAGACTTTACTTACTATGCCACAATGCCGGCCCCCTAAACATGATTGTTCTAATTTCTGCTCCTTTAAAAAGAGAATGACAACACATTTAATGTGTTGTCCAATGTGAATTAATGCTATAACTAGTACTCAAACAGTATTTTACACTTTATGTTCTGTGTGGGTGCAAACTGATGCAATCTTTACTTAATATATACTAAATCGATCTTCTGTATATAAAGATAATTGAAAATGAATCTTGATGTGAATGGAATGGGAGAGGGAGTGGGAGAGGGGAGGTTGGGAGGGAAGTTATGGGGGGGAAAGCCATTGTAATCCATAAACTGTTCTTTGGAAAATTATATTTACTAAATAAAAGTTTTAAAAAAAGAGAGAATGAATGCATCTGAGAGATGGATTTGAATTCCTTTTGCTAATCAACAGCATGTGTAGGTATGATCACATTTCATTGGAGACCAGATATATGTCCTTACTATAAGAAATTTTTAACAAAGACAAAAGAGGACTACAATGGCTTTGACTTGAGAAATCTCACCTATTAGTAAATCATGGCTTAATGAGTGTAGGAACATTCAGGACCAAATCAGTAATTTTCTCCTAGGAGACAAAGTTGTGGGCAGTAAATACAAGAATGATTGGAGAAAAATGTATTCCAATTATTTCCTCCAAATAAGAAGATAATGTTAATTGCTAAGGTTTCTATAACAAAATACCACAGCCTAGGTAGCTGAACCAACGTAAGTTTATTATCTTACAATTCTGGAGGCTGGCGTTCGACAATGTCAATGTTTTTGCAGGCTTAGCATCTTGTGGGATCTCTCTCCTTGGCTTGCAGATACCTGCCTTCTACCTAACATGGTCTTTTCACTGTGCATAAGAATGTATGGTCTCCTTCTCTCTTCTCAAAAGGACACAAGTCAGGTTGGGTTAGGGCTCATCCTAATAGTCCCATTAAATTAATATTACTTTAAAGATCTTATATCGAGGTTTACTCATAGTCTAAGTTTCTTAGAATGAAGACTTCAACATAGGAACTTAGGGGGACATAATTCTGTTCATAACTGAAATTTGAGAATCTAGATTGATTATTCATGAAGAACAGACATGTCTCTTCTCCTTTACACCTAATATGTACCTTATTAATACATGTTAGTAGTATAGTTAGTACAGATTAATAACACAATCAGCTTGAACAGATTCCATGAATAACATGTAGATAAATACAATCCAAATGAACTCTGAAACAATTGGTTTTATTCCTTTAACCAATATATCATTCTGAAAACAAAACAATGCAAAATTAATCCATAGCTAAAGAAATGTCTTCTAATAGTCTTAAACTGTGGAGGTATGCAAGGGTTTTATAACATGATTATATAGTCTATGATTACATAACATGAGCACACAGTAAGTACTAATATTTTTATTGGTAATAATCAATTTGAATTAGAAGAATTATTTTTTTCTATTTAAAATATGTACCTAGTTATTCCCACAAACACTTCAAAATCACAGTTTCAACTATTTTTCTCTGCTCCTACTAAATTCTTTATCTTGGAGAGCGGTGTCATGATTCCCTCTATCATGCCTCATGGGAACTTCGGATTTATTACTAACTTATGTTAATACTTCAAGCCATCAAGGGCTATGACATATATTTTCAAAAAACTAACGTACTTTGGTTCCATCATGTTTGTGCCCAATGTTTCTTACTGTTCATCTGTGTATCTGTCTCTCCATCCATCTTTTAATCTGTTTAGCCAGACTGTTTAATCTGTTATACCAACCTCCATATTAACTATAATCATGCCAATAGCTTAATCTGTTTCAAGTGAGATCTTTGCAAATACAAAATTGACAGCATAAATAATTGGTAGAAAATTGTACAGTTTCTCATCACCTGAAGGATGTATTTGACACTTCTCAAAATGGCATATATGTATTTTACCCCTGTTTCCTCTCTATATTTAAGATCCTTGTCATGGTCAAATACCTACATGTATATTGTTCTGAAAAATTTCATAGATGGTTGCGGGTGGGAGGGAAGTTATGGGAGGGGGAAGCCATTGTAATCCATAAGCTGTACACTGGAAATTTATATTCATTAAATAAAAGTTAAAAAAAAAGAAAAAAAAATTTCATAGATGTTATGTTGTTCAGTAGTCTCTAGAAAACCGAACCAATAAGAGATACATACACACACACACACACACATATATATATATATATATATAATACAAATGCACAGTATGCAGTATAACATAAATACTTATAGGCTGTACTATATATTATAAAATATAAATATCTTTTCTCTGGAGAACCTTGAAATAGCAGGAACTTACTCACAAGTATGAAGGCAGACAAATCCTTCCATTTGGCCTCTGAGGGCTGAGAACCAGGAAAGTCAGTTTAATTCATTCCTAATCTTAAGAACCATAAGAGCTGATGTGTGAGGGCAGGAGAAGATGGATGTCCCAGTTGAGAAGAGAGTGCACAACTGGTTCTAGCTTCCTCCTAAAGCACAACCTGGGAGGCTACAGATGGTAACTCAAGCACTGGGTTTCTGCCACCTACCTGGGAGATCAAAATTGAGTTCCAGGACTCTGGGTTCAGACTGATCAAGCCCCGAATGTTGCTGACAGTTCAGGAGTTAAACAGTATACAGTGGAGCTCTCCCTCTCCTCCCTCTCCCCATCCTGCTCCCTCTCTCTCTCCCTCTCCCTCTGCCTCCTCTCCCTTTCCCTACTTCTTCCTTACAAATAAATAAAACATACAAATAAAAATTATTGCAAAACATAACAAAGATACTGAGAGGTGGAATTTGGGGGTAAAGTGAATAATGCTCCTGAGTTTCAAGGGTGTTTGGATTGAACCAGTATTACACATACATATGCAGTCAATGAAGCTTTTTTGGATCATTAACTATGTCTGTTATCTATTGGTACATCCAAACCACTAAAATCTCAGTTACTTAAAATAATGCTTTCCACTTGTTATCTGTGACAGCTTCTAAGGTTGGCTAGCTTAGGTGGGCTCTTTTGATATGTTTCCTGTAGTTCTGGCTTTAGAGGCTTTACTGGGTCTGGGCCACTCAGGAGGATTCACTTGTAAAACCTATATTTGGTGCTGGGTTTTAGGTGGGTGTGCAGGTAGAATTTTCTCTGAGAGAGCCTTGATTTGCATAGTCAGAATGAGATAAGGAAATGAGAAATCTGAATTGAAGAAATTAGCTTTTAGAAAACATGTTGAGAAGTTTTTTTTAGGAATCATTGGATGATAATAAAGATACTAAGTGGGAGACACACTTTTAAAATTTCTTTTGCCATTTCTTCATGAAGGTCATTTTTTGTGACTGGATAAAATATAGGGATTACCTAGGATATTGCTGTGTATTATAGTTGAGGGTAAATGGAAGAGACATATAAAACAATAGCGGGCTTAGAGGAGAAGAAACAGATGTGAAAGACATTGATGATATAAAATTAATAGGACTGGATTGATTGCCATGGGGAGAAATATTCGAGGATGAGCTTGCAGCTTTAAGCTTGGAGAACTAGAGAGTTCTGACATCATTCATGGAGTTTGGAATCAGGAAAAGACATAAACTATCTGGAAAGGTAATGAGTTCAGTTTAGTTTCTACTAAATCTAAGATAGCTTTCTAACATACAGATGCTTTGAAATATGGCTGTCAGTATAAAAGACAAAAAAGGGATGGGGATATAGATTTTGCAGTCATCAAGAACATACTTTGGAGATGGCATTACTCAAGATGAAACTTGCACTATTATATAATATTGTAGGGTAGTAAATCAGTTCAAAGATATTTTCAAAGAACTAAATAGAATGAGAAATGTTCCCACTAGGATAAATTAAAGGAAAGTACCTCAAGCTGGTTATATAATATCTTTTCCATAATTATATTTTATTTCATTGAGTGCTTAAGTTGCATACTGACTTCCTCCTTGCTGCCTCATTTTGAGCTAAATCACAAACTTAGCATCAGTGTGGATAATGAAAATATGTATGACTAAATTATATGATTTTCAGGTCTGCGTTTTTCAGTTTCTTTGCATTAAACAGAATGTAGATTTTTACAAACCCAATGAAGGGGTAACAACAGACTCTTTCAGTTTCAAAGTAACCACTGAAAAAAAATATTACCTTTTGATTTTTTATTCCTGTTGCTAGACCCTTGATGATCCATTCAAAGGTTAGACATAAGAGATTCAGTAACCATTTTCAGAAAAATTTAAAACAGTATTTCCTGAAGAATTTTGATACAATAGTTTGAAATGTTTCTAGCAGTGAGCAGAAAATCTTTTATAATATTCCAAATAATACCTGCCTTGAAGCCAGGTTTTGATTGTAACATGAGAATCAGATCTCAGGATGTAAACCACAAAGCTAAAAGCCATTGAAAATACTTAAAGAGAGAACATAAAATAAATTTAAAAATTAATAAGGATGAAATTGTAAAAACATAGTAATAACTTTTCTATGATATAAATACATCTTATAAAGTGAAATATATAAATGTTAGTTGTTTTAATCCTACATCTATGAAAATCCTGAAATTAAAGAAAAACATAGGAATGAAATTAGTCACTTACAGGCCTACTATTTTAATAGTAATAATAGTAATAATTTCCTTTTAAAGAAAGCTCTATCAAGATTTAGGTACATAAATTCTTATCAATATATTTATCTTCTATAGTAAATACCTATAAAATTGTGTTTTATATTTTATAAATAAAAATATCAATTATTGGATATGTTTTTCTGTTACTAAATAATACCTTTATCTGCATGGAAGTTAATTTTATGAATCCATCATAATTTATCCTTACTCTCAAGAAAAAACACTATTGGACTTTGAAAGTCACATCTACTAGATTCAACTTTTCATCTTAATGGTAAATTTGCATACAGATTCATATTTCAATAAAATCAGTTTTTTTGAAAGATTAATCAAGTGGCCATTTGTGATGGGAATGGAGTAAAGAGAGACTGAAGACAAGAACAGTAAAGATTTGTATTAATTCCAGTAAGACATAGGAGGAATAGTGACAAAGGAAAGAAGAGATTAAGAGATACCTTCTAAATATCAAAATGTTATAACAATCACTTTGAACAGAGATAAAAAATTATATTATCTTGATTTTGAATAGTAAGTTTGAAGCTTCAGCAACACCCTTCCCCCACTCCCTCCCCACTGAAAACTGTGGTAACCATTTGGGGCATAATAAAATTCTGTGTTATAATTCTAAATAGGTAGCACTGAATGTAACTGTACATCAAACTTGTGCAGTCTTGCGGTTTCCAGTATGAAGCAGCTCTCTTAAGAAAAATGGAATGTGAGTAAATCGTAAAAGTTTAAGAACTACATCTAAAGGAATGTTCACAGTTAGGAAAGCAAGCAGAGAAAATATAACTAGCTAGAGAAACAAACTGAAAAAGCAGTTGAATTTGGACAACAGTATGAAATTATGGGAAACAATGAGAACTGGGAAGACTAGTGGAACTGACAAGGCATTCTTGGCTGTTTAAGAAGACAGTTTCAGGCAACGCATGAGAGATTCGAGTCAGATTGCAAACTAAGGAAAATAATGAAATGACATGGCTGTCTCCACCCAGCCTAAGACAGTCACTAAAGTAGGGAGAGAAAGAAGAGTTACAGAATTTAATAGGGAGATAAGTATTGAAAATCATCAAGGCCCTAATCCTCTCACAATCAGTTGATTTTGTTTTGAGAATTTATCTAAAAGAAATCTGGGGCCCAGGCAGAGTGTGCTTAACTTTTTTATCCTTTTGCCACTTCAAGGGCACATGAAAGACAGAGAACTGATTCAGTGAGGTTAGTGTAGGGAAAATCAGGCATATTCGTAGTATGTGCAAGGAGCTCCACATCTAAATGTGTCCAGAGATTTCCTGCACTCTTTGGTCTCCTGTCTAGTCCTTGAACTCTATTATAGTATATAGTGGCTGGATAATGAACACATTGACATTTACATAATAGCATTTGTTACAATTTATGAGAATTAATATGTCCTTATATTTCTAATTATGGTAGAATGTCCAGTAACCAAAGCTGTTTAGTGACAGATAAGTATACTTAATGTGAAATATGTAGAATATAAACCAACATCTTTCCCTTAATAACTGGCAGTTTATCCCTTCTGAATGTTTTATTTCAATCCCTATTCATTGTGTTTGTTATTCTCCTTCCTTTCTTAAGTTTTTTTAGACCTTTTCATGGTTTATACTTTATAAATTATCATTATGTTATGACAATTTGGTAGATTTCAATGTTGAAGGTTCACCATTTTTTCTGTAGTACATATCAATTATATTTTAGTACACTTCCTCTCTGTTTGTTAAGTGATACAGAAACTATGGTAAATTGGTCATTGTCATGAATATCTGGAGGTTAAAATACTGATTTTCCCATTGTTTTCCAAATTCTGTTTTATATTGCAATTATTTGTAAATCTTTTTTAAAATTTTATTAACATAAAGAGAACAGATTTCATGTATTTCATAGGTATAATTCTAAGATAACCATACTTCCCTCCCTCCTTCTCTCCTCCACACCAATCCCCCTACTCCTTTCTTTTCTTTTTTTAATTTTCATAAAATCATAATTTCCATTTACTTTATACTCACAGGCTTAGTGCACCACTGGCTATAATTTTCAGTAAGTAAAAAGTATCTTTAAAAAGTACTGATGCTGGGCCAGTGCCGTGGCTCACTAGGCTAATCCTCCGCCTGCGGCGCCCTGTTGGGGCGCTGGTTCTGTCCTGGTTGCTCCTTTTCCAGTCCAGCTCTCAACTGTGGCCCGGGAGTGCAGTGAAGGATGGCCCAAGTGCTTGGGTCCTGCATGCTCATGGGAGACCAGGAGGAAGCGCCTGGCTCCCGGCTTTGGATTGGCGCAGCGCGCCAGCCGTAGCAGCCATTTGGGGGGTGAACCAATGGAAGGAAGACCTTTCTCTCTGTCTCTCTCTCTAACTCTGCCTGTCAAAAAATAAATAAATAAATAAATAAATAAATAAATAAATGTACCGATGCTGTCTTTCACTACATGTATTATAATTTAATTTGTGTAGCGTGTTCCTGCAATATCAAATTAAAAAAAAATATGTAGGTAATCTCATATGAAGCAAACTTTAGAAATCACTGATTATCTTTTTGTCTCTGTGCTTTGTTGCACACATGCACCCTTCTTGTATCCGAGAGATGGATAATACCGTCTTATTTCCACACTTTTAGCATTCCTCCTTTTTCTCCTTAGATATGGGAACCCAATTTACTTGAAGAGATCCTAATATCATCATAGCATACACATACAACTAGAACAGACCGCTTCACACATTCTGTGGCTCCTCCCAAGGCATTTCTTGATGGGTTTGGGAATTACGGTCCTAGGTCCTCTGGAGGTTGGGGGAGCAGGTTGCCCCTAATAGATGCATTCCAACAATACTCTTCATAATCCTGAGATTTTGAATTTGCTGCATTTCAAACTCATTTTCTTCTAAGTAATTTTTTATTCCATGCTTTGATCAGTAACATAACAGATTAGTAATAATATCACCTGATTAATCACAGGTGCAGAAGACAACATGTGTAAACACAAATTCTTTTGAGTATACACATATTTATAATTTTAGCCTCATAAAGTTATATATCTATTTCTTTCATAAAGCCCAATGCCTTTAGAATATACACCACAATCTTGGGAGGCGGCACATGATGACTCAAGTACTTGAGTCTCTGCCACCCACATGGGAGACCTGGAAGGAGTTACTGGCTTCTGGCTTTGGCTTGGCCCAACCCTGGCTGCTGTGGGTATTTGTGGAGTGAACCAGAAATGGAAAAACTACCTCCATGTGTCTTTCTGCATCTTTTTCTCTGTTACTCTGCCTTTCAAATAAAATGAAAATAAATGAATACCAACTAAAATAGAATGTACTCCAAAAACATTCCTCAGGATCTGCTGAAACAGATATTAATTTTATAGAACATTTTTGGCATCTCTTTCTGTACAGGCTTAGTATCTGTTTGAACTAAGTAGAATTCTAACTGTATGTGTACAAACCTTTGTGTAAGATGCCGTAGGAAGAGATTAGGATCCTGGAGAAAACTGGCCTTAGCTTATGAGGTGAACTTCTCAGAAAGAGCAACTGGAAGGCTTTTTAAAGAAAGGGGATTCTTAGGGGAAAGAGAAATGCTGTCTTGTCCAGCAACAGCTCCTGGGAATTTGGAAACCCAAAGGCTTCTGGCTCTCCTATGTATATAAAAAAACCCAATCTCATATCTCATGGTCCAGTACTTTCCCACTAATGCCCCACCTGGGATCTCCTACATTCTTAGTGCTGTAAATATGCATATAATTCAATGTAAAGATGATCTTCAGGGTCCAGCAGAGTGGCATAGTAGGTTGAGCCTCTGTTTGTGGTGCCAGCATCCTATATGGGTGCTGGTACGAGTCCTGGCTGTTCCACTTCTGATCCAGCTCCCTGCTGATGGTCTTGGAAAGCAGTGGAGGATGGCCCAAATGGTTGGGCCCCTGTACCCATGTGAGAGACCCAAAGGAAGCTCCTGGCTCCTGACTTCAGGACAGACCAGCTTCAGCCATTGGGGCCATTTGAGGAGTGAACTAGCTGATGGAGGACCTCTTTCTCTCTGTGTTTCTCCTTTCTCTGACTGTAACACTGCCTCTCAAAAAATAAATATATCTTTTAAAAAACATGTACATTTTTAAAAAGATCACCTTTAATTATATTTTGTTTTTCAAGTAAATTAATTTTTATGACTATAGATTTAATGATCTTCTCTCATATGTAAAGCATCTAGAGCCATGGGAAACATCCGTGTACCTCTATAATTTATGTATCTGATATTGGTACAGAGATGTGCTCTCTCAACCCTATTTCTTTAACATATATTTCAACCCATGTTTCAGCGATGCTATTATGAGTGAATGAGAAATCACTGCTTGCATGGATTATCCATAACTCTTTTCTCCTCCACACTCTACTAGTAAGGAATCTATCCCTATTTATTTTCTCTTTAACCAGCCCAATGCATTTTAAGTATCTGTTTCCTGGGATCAGTGCTGCTAAGAGTTATTCTATTAATCAGGACCTTAAGAGGAAGTTGGCAGATTCAAGTCAGATACTTTGAGGAACATCCACTTAGAGATACTATTTATAAACATTTACATGTAGTAGAACCCTGAGGATGTGCAAGGCTTTATAGCAATGAACCTCTTAGCATTTGCAGTCACAGTGGAAAAAAGGGGTGATATTATGGTTACAAAAGCCCAGAAGGAAATACAACTAGAGTCATGAACTGTCAATCAAGGGAAATAGCCAGCTCAAAGCTCCCTGCAGGGAAGAATCCAGTGGAAAATGACCTGGCCACTTTGTTCTGTATTCCTTAGTTCTCCTATTGATCAGACCAAACCTGAAGCCCAAGGACCTTGTTGGGTTCCTATAACAGAATGTAAGGTTAGGAAGAATGGTGAGCAGATTTAAACATCTTCAATTAAGATGACTGAAATGCGGCCGGCGCAGTGGCTTAATAGGCTAATCCTCTGCCTTGCGGCGCCGGCACACCGGGTTCTAGTCCCGGTTGGGGCGCCGGATTCTATCCTGGTTGCCCTCTTCCAGGCCAGCTCTCTGCTATGGCCCGGGAAGGCAGTGGAGGATGGCCCAAGTGCTTGGGCCCTGCACCCGCATGGGAGACCAGGAGAAGCACCTGGCTCCTGGCTTCGGATCAGCGCGATGAGCCAGCCGCGGTGGCCATTGGAGGGTGAACCAACGGCAAAAAGGAAGACCTTTCTCTCTGTCTCTCTCTCTCTCTCACTATCCACTCTGCCTGTCAAAAAAAAAAAAAAAAAAAGGTGACTGAAATGTATACATTTATATAGCTAACAAACATACATATTTTTAAACAGGAACGAATCATGCCTGTTTAAATAGTATAGTTATTATTCAAACTTGCTTTTTTTTCCGGTTGCTCCTCTTCCAGTCCAGCTCTCTGCTGTGGCCCGGGAAGGCAGTGGAGGATGGCCCAAGTGCTTGGGCCCTGCACCCGCATGGGAGACCAGGAGAAGCACCTGGCTCCTGCCTTCGGATTGGCGCAGTGCCATCGGGGACCATTTGGGGGGGTGAACCAACGGGAGAAAGACCTTTCTCTCTCTCTCTCTCTCTCTCTCGCACTAACTCTTCCTGTCAAAAAAATAATAATAATAAAAAAACTTGATTTTTTTTTAAAAAGGTTTATTTATTTGAAATGAAGAGTGATAGTGAGAGAGGGAGAGATGGAGATTTTCCATCTGATGGTTCACTCCCAAGTAGCTGCAATAGCTGATAGGCCAGGCTGAAGCTAGGAGTCAGGAACTCTATCCAGGTCACCAATGTGGATGGCAAGGTCCAAGGGTTTGAGTCATCTTCTGCTATCTTTCCAGGTGAATTAGCAGAGAGCTGGATGGGTAGTACATCATCCAGGACTAGAATAGATACTTCAAAATGCTGGCATTGTAACAGTGGCTTAACCCACTTTGTCACAATGCCACCCACCCACCCCCCTTCTTTAAGATTTATTAACATTTTTCAGACTTAGTTTTTGTTTTAAAGATTTATTTATTTATTTGAAAGGCAGAGTTATGGAGAGGCAGAGAAAGAGATAAAGAGAAAGAGAAAGAGAAAATCTTCCATTGGATGGCTTATTCCCCAAATGGCTGCAAAGGCCGGTGCTGGAGCTTCCTCTGGGTCTCCCACATGAGTGCAGGGGCCCAAGGACTTAGGCCATCTTCCACTGCTCCTACAGGCCATAGCAGAGAGCTGGATCAGAAGTGGAGCAGCAAGGGCACAAACCGACACTCATATGGGATGCTGGAACTGCAGGTGGTGGCTTTACCCGCAATATCACAACGCAGGCCCCAGATTAGTTGATCAAGGGTTTTTCACCTAGACTTACTGGGTATTTTGAATAAACTTCAATGTATGTATTTATGGTTTACTACATATTATTATGGGATACATGGAGTTAATCAAAGATTATAATCTTTAATTATTATGATAATCTATCTTCTTATATAGATATTTTTGTGGCAGTAATAGCTAATTCTACTTTTTCACAGAAGACGCTGCTACAATAAAGTTGCGATAACTTTAGTTGTCATACTGTAAATTATGGCTCCTGACTTCTTCATCATACTCTTCTACTGTTTGGTATCCTTTGATCTACTTCTCTTCATTTTCCCTCTCCTGCTCCTGCCCATATCAACTACTGCTTTATTCTATCTGTGTAATTGAGCTTCTAAAATGTTTCACATTACACATGTAATTGAAATCATGTAATATTTTTCTTTCAGTGTCTGCTTTATTTGACTTAGTATGGGGAACTAGGTCTTCCGTATTGTAGCAAATGGCACTGTGTCCATATTCAAGCCTGGATATTATCTCATTTTATTTATTTTCTACATTTTCTTTATGTATTCATCTATTGATAGTCATTCAGATTGTTTCTGCTTTTTGAGAATTATAAATAATAAGAATTTGAATAATAATAGTGCTATATTGAGTGTGTTCTATAGATTACATTCTGAATGTAGTGCATGTATTACCTAATTTCTTCTTCAAACAGTCTTATTGTTTGAATATTATTATACCAAAAATTACTATTATAGGTGTTATACCAATTTCTTGGGAGATGGGACAAAGGGAAAGTAAAAAATTAACTTTTTCATGTATACATGGAAATTGTATAATAGTGTTTACCAAAATAAAAAATAAATAAAAATTCCTAATTGCAATGGATTGAATGTTTGTGTTCTCCCACAATTCCTATGTTGAAATTCTACTCCCCCACCCACAATGTTATAGTGTTAAGAGGTAGAGACTTCAGAGACAATTAGAATATGAAGAGTGGAGCCCTCAAGAATTTGATTATTACTCCTATAACAGGTACCCTAGGAAGCAATCTTGCCCTCTCTCCACCAGGTTTGGATATACTAACAAGATGTCAACCCACAACCCAGAAGTCTCACTGAAACATGACCATACTAGCAAAATGAGCTTAAATTTCTGTTTCTAGAACTCTGAGAAATAAATTTCTGTTGTTTATAATCCATGGTACTCTGTTACCACATTCTGAGCTGACTAGAACACCGAGAATTACAAAATATGTGCTAGGGAAAAGAAATTCCAAGCTCAGAGGTACTGTTTATTGTTTGAATCATAGATTCAAAAAAAAAAATTCAAAGAAAAGTAGATTACTTTCTATTGAAATATCTCCTAGGACTGTGAATGTTAGTTACTTTAATGATATAAATGGACCAATATTGTTTTCTAGGCACTAGTATTTTACATTTCAATATTATCTATGTTTATAACTTTCTGAAGTGACTAAAAGTTGAATGGCCAAATTTTGCCCTTAGTCTATGATTGAATCATTCTGGAAATCATTGTAATATTACACAGTTTGAGGCTATGAGCAATTCACAGCATTCTAACTAAGCATAAGTGGTAAACAGAGATGAGTTTTATCACATTGAATGCATAAATAAATGAGGCTATTTGACTTCTTTCATGGTTTCATTTCATTTTCATCACTTTCAAATGGCTAATCATCTCTTTTCTATTACTGAAGTTCATTTTGAAGACGTTCTTCAATCTGTTAAATAAGCAGCACAGGCTTACTCAGGACAATTTAGTTTTAGTTTTGTTTATACTCAATGTCAACTTCAAGGGAGATTCTAAAAACAGTACTCATTACTTAAAATAAACAGGATAAGAATAATTTTCTAACAAAGACAGACACGTTGAGCTACTCTCTAAATAGTTCTTCATAAAATATAACTAAGAACACATCCAGAATAAATAAGTAGATGCTACTAAAAACATTATTGTAGTCCATAAGATTAAGCTGCATATCTTGTCGTTTCTTGCAACTCTTTGTTTCAAATTAATAATTATATTATTTTGCCTTAGAAACCATCTAATATTTATTTTCTCTAACCAGAAGATAGATACTCCTAGAAAAAAAAATTCATTGGAGTATTTTGTGTCTTTGACATATAGTATTTATCAGTTTACTTTTCAGAGCAAAATATAAGATAAGAAGCATCTTGGATTTATCTCTTGGTAAGATGACAACAATTTAAATATTTACTAAAACCACAAGCATACACACATACACGTACACATACACATACACATACATATACACAAACACAATAATAGAAATAAAGCTTTCCTCAAATAGCATGGTGTATTGGTGAGTGGGACAGACATATAGGATGGGGAATGCTGTGGGAGATATAACGTGGAAGAATCATAATGTGGACCAAGTCAGAGAAAACTTGTTTGAGGAAGTGACTTTGATGATTAAATGTGGAGAATAAGCTAGAATTCATTAGAAAATGCTATAGGAACCTTATGATGGTGTCACATTTCCCAGTTGGATTCAACATAACAAAATGACTGGCTGATATTTGTGTTTTACACAATTCATATGCTTGAAATAATGTAGGTCAGTTATGAATGTAAGACTAGTATTAGTATATAAGACTAGGTCTTGGATGAGAAAATGAGAAGATACAGAATTAAAGTAAAACTAAATAAATATTACGTAGACAAGAAATAGTGATTGATTCTGTGAGATAATTAGATGGTAATTTTGAAAATGGCAATTATGAATTAATATTGAATTTGAAGAAATCACATTGGCACCAAGGTTTGGGAATATTCATATTGGATACATGATTGATTTGACATCCCTTATGTTAAAGAACATAAATCAAAATAAAAATTCCTGTGACTTCTATGATTATTCTATATAAATAACATGTATCCAAAAATGCTAGAAAGATAGCTGACTCAACTATTCACAAATAATATAATCAACGAAGCACACACTTATATTTGAAAATTTTTTGAGGATTGAATGAAATTTCCTGTTGTAGCGAAACTTGATGTATAACCTTCATCTCTATACTTTGGTATTTTCCTGAATATCCATCAGGTACTACTGTCTAAAATAATGATGCATAAATTATGTGTCCTAAAGGTGACACATTATTTTCTGTAAATTTAAGTCAATTTAGTTATGGTATAGAGGTAATTTTGGAGAGTTCCGAGATTTCTTAATAAGCTGTCAGGCTCTGCCAAGGTCATAGTACTATTTTCTGTGAGATACTGTCTGACATAGATAAACCTTAACACCTATTCACAACTTACCCATCCCTCTTTTTTATTTCTCTTTGATGTCGCATTAAAAAATGACTTATAGCTAAAAGTTTTCTCATTTGATTCCTGGGGTTATAGTAAATGCACAAACTTATGAATAATATGTATGTGTGAGGTGATAGGCTATATAAGTTCCTTTAAATTATATTTTGTCTTTTAAACCAAGGTCATTGACACTCTGTGCCCATTATTTTATCTGGACATCATTTGGTAGAATGATTTCTGTAATGGTAAAAATTGTCCAGCCCAATTTGTATTCACACATTTTGCGATCTGCGTTTGGTGTTCTTCTCATTATGATCTGGAGTTTACTTTGCCACTTGAGTCTGGGCTATGACATGTTTTGGCTGATAGAACATGGCAGAAGTTACATTGCACAAGCTCAAAGTCTAAAGCTCAGATATTTGTGTACACTTCTATTCCTTTTCATTCTTCTGCCCTTATTTGAAATAAACTTGAACTAACCTTGATAAGAAAGCACATGAAGGGTAGCTGATTTCCCCTAGCAATGTCAGACTAACCCCAAATATATGAGTGATCCAGACAAAATTAGCACAGTTATCTGTTTATTCTGCAGTTGAGTTCAGATGCATGAGGAAGCTCAGACGAGATCAGAACTGTAAGCCACAGTTCAGACTTGTAAGCAACAGGGCACAGAAAGCATTTTAATCCACCAAGTTTTGGAGTGGTTTGTAGTGCAGCAAATGCTAACTGATGAAGTGCTTCATTCACTGTGATTCAGAAATACCATCTTGGAATCATCACCCAGTTGGATGAGGAAATTGCTATGACTTTATAGGTGGCTATATCCTGACCAATGTTCTAAACTTCGTGAATCATAACTTCTTGGTATATTTGATCACTCATCATAGGTCTCATAATGGACTCAGCTCAGATACTTCAGGACTTAGATACTTCAGCTGAGAGGTTAGAACAGTGGCCAGCAATCCAAGCCGATTTATAAATGTTATCATGAAAATACCCTTTGCTTTTGTCTTTAATGAAGTAACATTAAATGCATATACAAATATTTCTTTTTAGTTATGATTTCTACATCTATGTCATTGAGCAAAAGAAATGTACCTGCTATGGCCAAAAATATAATGTTTTTAAAGATTGATCTTATTTATTTGAAAGGCAGAATTAGAGAGAGAGAGAGAGAGAGAGAGAGAGAGAGAGAGAGAGAGAGAGAGAAAGGTAGGTCTTCCATCAACTGGTTTACTCCCCAAATGACCACAGCTTTCAGAGTTGGGGAGTTGGGCCAGGCTGAAGCCAGGAGCTAGACATTTCTTCATAGTCTGCCATGTGGGTGCCCAGACCCAAGCATTTGGACCATCTTCCACTGCTTTCTCATGGGCATTAGAAGGGAACTGGATCAGAAGTGGAGCAGCCGGGACCTGAACCAGAACCCATATAGAATGTCGGCACTGCAAATAGTGGCTTTACCAGCTACACCAAAATGCCAGCCCCCCCCCCCCAAAAAAAATATAATTTGAGTAATAGGCTCTTGTATTCCCTTTAATTCATTACTAATGTTTTTTAACAAATGGATTTAAACCACCTTCCATCTGAAAAATGATTTCCAAACTCAATCCAATGTTTGTTTCATTTTTGTGAAGGTAAGAAGGCCAAGTAACTTATAGAAAATTAAAATGACCATACTTTGAAAGTTCATCTTCTTAAGCATCTATCTTTATCAACAGGGTGATAACTTTTGTGAACTAAATCAAGCTTTCATTATTCTTTTTCATTGCATTGTTTTTATTTTAAAAATCATGTTTGTGTGTGTATGTATTCTAAAATATGCTCAATCCCAAAACTTTAAACTACAAATATATATATATATATATACATATGTATATATATATATATATATATATATATTTGTTTATTTGAGAAAAAGGGCAACAGAGAAAGCGGTAGAAAGGATAGAGAGAGAAAGAGGGGGTGGGGAGAAAGAGAGTGAGCTTCTGTCTGCCAGGTCACTCCCCCAGTGCCCTCCATGGACAGGTCTGTGCCAGGCTGAAAGGAGGAACCAGGAACGTCAACCTGGTCTTTCAAATGGGTAGCAGGAGCCCGGATACTTGGGTCATCTTCTGCTTCCTGATTAGGTGCATTGATAGGAAACTGGGTCAGAAATGGAATCACTTGTGCTCAAACCAGGGACTCCATTGTATCGAATGACATCCCAAGTGGAGGCTTAAGCCATTTGGCCACAGTGTTGGCCCCATGATCACCTAACTTCTAACTCAATTACATATAAAAAAGCATCTCTTCTAAATTTAATAATATATCTCTAGTGTTGTAAAATGTTTTTTAAATATTACTATTTATCAATGTATTGTTTTTCTTCATCTTAATAAAGCATAGGCATTTTCTGATATAAACCATGAATATTTCTATTCCTTAGAACCTGAAGAAGTTTATGTTATAGCTTTATTTTCTTAATTTAATCTAAGTAACTAAGAGTGTTTTTTTTTTTTTATTGCCAAGTAGAAGTAGTTAAATTGAATACAAGGAAAACCTATGCTTTGTTGTGAGTACCTGTGTGTATGAGAGAGAGACTGAGAGAGAGAGAGAGAGAGAGAGAGGGAGGGAGAGAGAGAGAGGGAGGGAGGGAGGGAGGGAGAGAGAGAGAGAGAGAGAGAAGCTATTGAGAATTGTCTAAAAGGACATACTGAGTGAGGCAATTACTAAGGGGAAATGTTCCAAACTGCTGGTCCCCCCAGATGAATTTTGTATTCAGACCTACAAATGTGTTTTATTTGGCACACATCACGTTTAATACAAACTTGAATCAACTGCTTTATTTTAAAAATGGAGACTTTCTTTAAAAAATGGCATATTCTCTTGAAAAGTCAGAAAATAGATCTATAATGGGTCCATATGCTGGAGTCAGCAGTCTGTTGTTGCTATCTTCCGCTGTTTTCCCAGGTACATTAGCAAGGAGCTGGATCAGAAATGTAGGCCGGCGCCGTGGCTCAATAGGCTAATCCTCCGCCTTACGGCGCCAGCACACCGGGTTCTAGTCCCGGTTGGGGCACCGGATTCTGTCCCAGTTGCCCCTCTTCCAGGCCAGCTCTCTGCTGTGGCCAGGGAGTGCAGTGGAGGATGGCCGAAGTACTTGGGCCCTGCACCCCATGGGAGACCAGGAGAAGCACCTGGCTCCTGCCATTGGATCAGCGCGGTACGCCAGCCGCAGTGTGCCGGCCGCGGCGGCCATTGGAGGGTGAACCAACGGCAAAAGGAAGACCTTTCTCTCTGTCTCTCTCTCTCACTGTTCACTCTGCCTGTCTAAAAAAAGAATAATAATAAAAAAAGAAATATAGCAGCTGGGAGTAGAAAATAGAGCGGGCATCCATATGGGGGGCCAGAGTCACGGGGAGGCATATTTACCTGTTTGAAACAATGCCAGCTCATTAAAATTCTTTTATGTGATACAGAATACAGAATTTTGAGGGCTTTGGGAAATACAGAAGTATGAATGTAGGAACTATTTACTTGATGTGTGTAACACATTTGCTTGCCTGGCCCTTGTATACCTTTGTTCTAATCACTGTTTTTTTTTTTTTTTCTTTTCAACTTTTATTTAATAAATATAAATTTCCAATGTACAACTTTTCGAATTATAGCAGCTTTCCCCCCCATAACCTCCCTCCCACCCACAGCCATCCCATCTCCCACTCCCTCTCCCATCCCATTCTTCACCATGATTCAGTTTCAATTATCTTTATATACAGAAGATCAATTTAGTATATACTAAGTAAAGATTTCAACAGACTGCACCCACAAAGACAAAGTATAGAGTACTGTTTGAGTAGTAGTTTTACCATTAATTCCCATAGTGCAACACATTAAGGGCAGAGGTCCTACATGGGGAACAGATGCACAGTGACTCCCGTTGTTGATTTAACAATTGACCCTCTTACAAGAAACACATCTTTCCAACAAAGATGCATGCAGACTGAAAGTGAAAGGTTGGAAAAAGATACTCCATGCCAACAGAAACCAAAAAAGAGCTGGCGTAGCCATCTTAATATCAGACAAAATAAACTTTAACACTAAAACTGTTGAGAGACAAAGAGGGGCAATATATAATGATTAAGGGATCAATTCAACAGGAAAATGTAACTATTATAAATATATATGCACCTAATTACAGGGCACTGAGTTGTTTAAAATATATGTTAAGAAACTTAAAGTGAGACTTAGATCCCAATACAGTAGTATTGGGGGACTTTAATACCCCACTTTCAGCAATAGACAGATCAACCAGACAGAAGATCAAAAAGGAAACAGCAGATTTAATCGACACAATAGTTCAAATGGGTCTATCAGATAGCTACAGAACTTTTCATCCTACACTTGAAGAATGCACATTCTTCTCAGCTGTACATGGAACCTACTCTAGGATTGACCACATACTAGGCCATAAGGCAAGTCTCAGCAAATTCTAAAGAATTGAAATCATACCATGCATCTTCTCAGACCACAGTGGAATTAAGCTGAAAATTAGCAACTCAGGAATCCCTAGAGCATACGCAAACACATGGGAAATCTATTAGAAATGGATAAATTCCTGAACACATATAACCTACCTAAATTGAACCATGAAGACGTAGGAAACCTAAACAGATCCATAACCTCATCAGAAATTGAATCAGTAATAAAGGCCCTCCCATCAAAGAAAAGCCCAGGAACGCATGGATTCACTGATGAATTCTACCAGACATTTAAAGAAGAATGAACTCCAATTCTTCTCAAACTATTCAGAACAATCGAAAAAGAAGGAATCCTCCCAAATTCTTCCTATGAAGCCAGCATCACCTTAATTCCTAAGCCGGAAAAGATGCAGCATTGAAAGAAAATTACAGACCAACATTCTTAATGAACATAGATGCAAAAATCATCAATAAAATTCTTGCCAATAGAATACAACAACACATCAGAAAAATCTTCCACCCAGACCAAGTGGGATTTATCCCTGGTATGCAGGGATGGTTCAGTGTTCGCAAATCAATCAATGCAATACACCACATTAACAAACTGCAGAAGAAGAACCATATGATTATCTCAATAGATGCAGAGAACACATTCTATAAAATACAACACCCTTTCATGATGAAAACTCTAAGTAAATTGGGTATAGAAGGAACATCCTCAATACAGTCAAAGCTATTTATGAAAAACTCTTGGCCAACATCCTATTGAATGGGCAAATGTTGGAAGCATTTCCACTGAGATCTGGTATGAAACAGGGATGCCCACTCTCACCATTGCTATTCAATATAGTTCTGGAAGTTTTAGCCAGAGCCATCAGGCAAGAAAAAGAGATTAAAGGGATACAGATTAGGAAGGAAGAAGTCAAATTATCCCTCTTTGCAGATGATATGATTCTTTATTTAGGGGATCCAAAGAACTCTACTAAGAGACTATTGGAACTCATAGAAGAGTTTGGCAAAGTAGCAGGATATAAAATCAATGCACAAAAATCAACAGTGTTTGTATACACAGGCAATGCCACGGCCGAGGAAGGACTTCTAAGATCAATCCCATTCACAATAGCTACAAAAACAATCAAATACCTTGCAATAAACTAATCACTGATTTAAGATTTGAGAAAGATCAGGATACTTAGCACTGGTCACAGAAAATAATTCAGATTTCCTTTATAAATAAAGAAAAAATGAGAGATGATTAACTTACATTCTTTGGATGCAGGGATAAAAAAATAATGTCCTCAGAAATTTGTTTCTTTTATTTTCTATCTCTTGAACCCATTAGCCTCTGTATTGATCACATTCTGAGGCTATTTTCAGCTATGGATTTCAAAGGTCATTGTTTCTCCAGATTTACTTAGTATTTAATGTCGATACTTCTAGAGAAAAGGGAGAGTGTATTTCCTAAATATTCTAATGTAATACACAGAGAGAACTTATGTTAATAATATGCCCAGCCTAACTAGTCACCATTGCCTTCCTTGGGATTAATGTTTTTCTCATGATACATTTTTCCTCCTATTGGTTGTAACTTAAAAAAATCATGTTGAAAATTATACATTCTTTTGATATTAAACTCTAAATATAATCAGCATCATTGCTTCTTTCCAAAACATATAACAGCAACAGAATGTTTTAATTTAATGTGTACCCATGGAAGTTATTCCTATCCAGTATTTTAATTCTAAATTTTAAACTATTAAACATAGTTCATATCTTAGAGTGCAGTGAAGACTGATTGGATTCTATGTATAATCAGGTTTATTTGTGCTTGGGTGGGATACACCCTGCTCATAACTCCACTACAAAGCACACAAAATTTTGGAGGCAGTCCCTTCTCTCAATCTAGGAATAGAAAAAAACTGCATTTCGACACTATGCTTAGAAGTTTCTCATAACTATTATAAGAATTCCTACATTTCAGAGACTATTTTTGAAATAAATTATATGACAGAATGTGAGTGGCACTTGGCTGCTGAAAATTATCCTCAAAAGACATCCCAAAATAAGAAAATAAATATAAAACTAACTAAATTCAAATTCTTAACTCACATTTTTCATCTTTTGCTGGTTACATATTAAATAATACAATGTGATTTAAATATAATGATATTTATATCTCATTCTATTATTCCTTAAAAGGAATTGTACATTTGAAATATAGTGTTTATTTTTGGTTGTTAATTGTAGCAATTTGCATAGGACATGTGTCCATTTTTGATGTATTCTATGAATGTATTTCTGATTTTTAATATATTAGACATTTTACATACTAATATGAAACTTTATGCTTGTTTTGCATTAATGCAGTATAATATAATGTTGTTACATTCTGTTGGACAGCTTTGGCTGCAAAAGGGCTCTCTGAGTTTCAGGGGTTTTACATCACTATGTATTCTAGAAATTTATTTCTCACTCACATTTTATAGCTGTGAATGTCGGTTACATGCTAACTGTTTCAAGTGCAATATCAAATGCATACCTGCTGAATGTGTCCTCAAATTCCAGGACCAGCATTGTGATCACATCTGTGGTGGGATATTTTCATGGCAGTCTAATAGATCACAAAGAGGGGGCAGACATTTGCCATGCCTCTAACAACCTTTAAGCTGTTACTTTGGCATATCTGCCCATGTTCTATTACCAAAAGCAAACCTTATGTCTGAAGCACACATCTCTGAGTTAGGGAAGAATGCTCTTTCCATTAGGTGAATTAAGGGAGAATGAAGATTTTCAGTAGATCAAAATCTACTTCAAGTATATTTTGATTATTTTTATTTTTTAGATGACAGATTATTTCTGAAAAAAAATGAAATTATAAAATTTAAAAATCTATGTCTATCCAGTTTTAGAAAAAGTAAATATTTGTCTATATCTACCACATACTTTTTGATGAACCAATAATTTCAGAAGTAATTGAAGTCCAATTTTGACTCTTACCATTAATTTCTATGTTATTTCTTTCTTCCCAGTGTTAAACATCATTCTACAAAATACTCTTTTTCTAACATACTTTCCATATTAATATATGTAGTCCTACTTTTGTTTATTTTAACAATTGCATGATATTGCATTGCATGAATAAATGAAAACAGTTTCATCAACTTATATATTAATAATTTTTAAAAGTTTGTTATTTCATTGAAAGAGAGACAGAGAGATAGAGGCAAATAGGCAAAAAGACAGAGCTCTTTCATTTACTGGTTAATTCCCTAAGGGACTGCAAGAATGTAGTCTGGGACAAACCAAACCATGATCCTGGAGTTCAATTTGGGTCTCGCATATAGGTGGCACAGCCCCAAAACTTAAGGCATCCCCTGTTGACTCCAAAGGTGCTCAACAGCAAGAAGTTATTATCAAACTGGAGTCAAGACTCAATGCCAGGCATTCCAACATGAGATGCCAGAGAACCAAGTAGCATCTTAGCCTCTGGACAAATGACTAGCAGTATATATATATATATATTTTTTAAAGATGTTTTTAAAAGATGAGTGCCACCAGACTAAATGTATTTTAAATCCAGTGTTTCAGAGTTCTCTGGTTGAGCAAATACCAGATGATTTGGGATTGTTGCGCCACCATTCTTCATGACTGTATACGATTCAGAAACACTCAGAAGTCCAGATTTAGGACAAGGAGGGTACAATCACGTAAGTCAGAAAGAAAGTAGAAGCATTGTGGGATACAAAGGCAAGATCAAGTAGTGTCGTATTTACTTGGGGAGAATGAAAAAGAAAAATATTACTCCCTTTATTGTTGCCAGTGCTTAACTCTAAACGTCTTAGGTGATAATTCATTTTTATTTTTGCTGAAAATCTTCAGTACCTTCTGTGGATATAATGGAATTTCCTAAGTAGTTATTGAATTTAACTGCATTTCTACAAAGATATTTTATTCAAAAATTGACCAAAGAAGCTTCCATAATTCATAAGCAATGTCTTTTTGAACAGTTAAAATGGGTTAAAACCAGACTCCAGATTATCTTTCATAAGCAGGTATGTTTCAGGCAGTGGAAATTGCTTTCTGAAATGAGTCACCATGGTTTTTATTTCTGGATAGAAGTCCACTAACAGCCTATAATTTCTCACCTGGATCTCTCTAAAATCATGTATTCCAAAGTGTGTTTAGAGATTTTTTTTTTTAAAGAAAAAGTATCAAAAGTAGAAGGGCTAACATATAAAAGAATGGCATGATACACTCTGTTAATCTTTTTCATGTGTGAAATGTAATAGAGGTTGGAAGAAAGTGTAGTCACTGACATCGTTTAAGGAAGCCCAAGTGAGAAACCTTGGTGTGGGTACATTTTAAATTCCTAAATATGAAATCAAAGCAATAATCCATCACGGATTTAAATTATTCTTTGTTCTGCCTCTGCTTTTAAATGTAACATCTGACATTGTGTAATCACATGAGGATCGAGGCAAGGCTTTAAGCTTTGTGCAGTGAAGATTTATGTATACTTACCATGATTGTTTCAGTATATAATAGCAGTATTTTGAAATTCAACTGAAGTTAATGTTTCACTAATAAAAGTAAGTGAATCTATTCAGATAACAATTTAGAGCACTAATAGAGAATTTTTAAGAAAAATTGAATTATGTTACATATGCCATTCAATTTTAGTAATTGTTACTTTAAAGAAACTAATATAAATTGTTTTTTAATCTAATTACTTTCAAAAACTGAACTCTGTTGTCACATACGTGCAGTTGAAAACTTGTAAACATAGGTTGATTTCCGCATTCAAAATTAAAATGTTCTACAAAACTTAGGCTATATTTCTCTTCAAAATTTTTTTCTGATAGAAAATTTTTTGTTTCAACATGTTAATTGTAAAAATTTTAAAGGGGAAGCAAGACCCATCTCCTTAAAAACCCCCAGCTTCAACTGGACTGTGCGCTCAGCTCTCTGCATCTTTGCTGAGCCGCCCGCCTGGCCTGGCCAGGTGTAATCTCTCCACTCCTTCCTCCTCCCCAGTCTCTCAGGCCCTGTCTGGAGAGGTGCCCGTCCGTTTTTACGGATGTCCCTACCCTAATAAACTTTGCTACTTTTACCTCCCACTACAAAAAAAAAAAAATTTTAAAAGGAATTTGTAACATATTCAAACATCTTTTTATGTATCTTTCTATATACACATACATATATTTCTTTAAGTAAAAGAGGATATATTTCAAATAATTATAGAGTATTAAAATACTTTTTAAAAATATTCCAAATTAATATCTTTATAGATAAGAAACTGAGGCTTAGATGGATAAAATTTCTCCATAAATGGTTTAGTTTAAATACTTTTAAATGCATTTAAATTAAAAATTATTTTAGAATAAGCAATGCCCTATAATTAAGACAGAAGAAATACTATTGAATGTGTCCAGCTTGCTCTTTTGCCTTTGACAGTGTTTTTGATGAATTTTCTTTTTCAAAATATTGGTTTGGATTTCTTTACAATCTCACCACAATTACTATCTTTGTCTGTTTGATGTTGTCATCCTAACAGAAGTAAGATGATATATCCTTGTGGTATTGATTTGCATTTCTGTCCTGATTAGTAAATTTGAAAGTCTTTCCACATACTTGTCAGCCATTTGCACCTGTTTGCTGAGAAATTTTATTCAAATCATGTGCCCATTTTAAAATCCAGTTAATTAGGTTTACCAGTGAATTATAGGATTGCTTATGTATTTTGGATATTAGTCCCTTATCATATTTTCTCCCATTCTGTAGAGCTGACTTTCATTCTTGATCATTTCCTTTTCAGCATAAGTATTTTTTGATGAAGTGTTGTCTCTCTTGTCTACTTTTTCAGATTGCTTATACACTTGGTTGGATCAAAACAGTCATTGCAAAGATGATATTATCAAGATTTTCTCCAATGTTTCCTTGTAGGAATGTTATAGTTTTAAGTGTTAGGTCCAATTTGAGTTGATGGTTGTGTATATTTCAAGAAGAGGTCCAATTTAACTATTTTGCATGTGAATATCCAGTTTTTCTGAAGACCATTTGTTGAAGAAACTTAAATTTCCTTTCAGGTAATCATGTGTTCTTACTACCTTTTTTAAAGACCAGTTGTTTGAATAGGCATGTGTTTTGCTTAAGGTCAAAATTTTGTTCCATTGATCTGTTCCTTTGTTTTTAAAACAGCACCAAGCTGTTTTAATTGTTGCTGCTTTATAATATATTTTGAAATGGGGACCGGTGTTGCCTCATGATTTCTTGTTTTTCTAGAACTTGTTTTTATTTTAGTTTTTAAATAGTTTTAACAGATTGAATGTGATTTGTAAATACAATTCTAAGAATATAATGATATTCTCTTCCTCCATTACCACACTTTTCTACCTCCCATGCTTATTCTTTCTTTTTGTCTTTTTTTGTAGTTGTTGAGATAACATATTTTAAATTTATGTAAAATAAAGTTACTACTTCACCAAATTAAAAGTTTAAGAAATTAAAGGTTTAAAGATTAAAAATATTAAATTTTAACTAAAAATTATATCAAATTTGAATTTAAAATAAATAAAATTTAAATTCAAAATTTTAAAAATTAAAAATGTTTAAAAATTAAAAAAACAATTTAATATAAATATCAATATTTACTATGTTTATATTGTTTTATATTTACTATATAAACATATAATATATAATTTATATATGAACATAATACACATATTAAACTTAAAATATCTGAATTTATCAAAATATTGCATTAAGTAAATTAAAAATCAAGAAGTATTAAAATATGAAAATTGTGAATATTAAAAATACCCTAATTTAGAGGGATTATAGACAATGGCTATAAACAACATTTTGTCTTCTTTTCTTTTTTAAAAATTTTTAAGTTATAAAAATTTCATATATTTTATATATAAGGATTTAGGAACATAGTGATATTTCCCACCCTAACTTCCCTCCCACTCATGCTCCAACCATTCCTCCTCCCTCTTCTATTCCCACACTTAATTTTCATGAAGATTTATTTTCATTTTACTTAATGACTATAAGGTTAACATAGAGTATGAAGAAGAAAACAACATTCTTTAACAATAGAGACAAGGGCTATAAGCATCAAATCTCAAAATGTCAGTTTCTCTCCAATACATTACATTGTAGGCACTGTATTAGTTTACCCAGGTCAGGGAAAATATTTATCTATCTTTTGGGGATTAGCTTTTTATACTGAATATAATGGTTTCCAGTTGCATCCATTCTGTTGCAAGACAGAATTTCATTTTTTTTACAGCTGTGTAGTACTCCATAGTGCATTCATAATTTCTTTATCCAGTTAACAGTTGTTGGACATCTGAGTTGATTCCATATCTTAGCTATTGTGATCTGTGCTGCTATGAACATGGAAGTACAGATAACTCTGATGCTGATTTCTTTTGGTTTGGGTAAATTCTCAGAAGTGGGATGGCTGGGTCTTCTGTTAGGTCTATATTCAGGTCTGTGAGGTATCTCCATACTGTCTTCCACAGTGGCTGCACCAGTTTACATCCCCATGAACAGTGGATTTGGATACCTTTATCCCCACATCCTCACCAGTATTTATTGCTTTTTTATTTCTGTAGGGGAGCCATTCTAACTGGAGTGAGGTGACACCTCATAGTGGTTTTGATTTGCATTTCCCTGATGACTAGTGATCCTGAGCACTTTCTCAAGTATCTGTTGGCCATTTGAATTTCCTTTCTTTAAAAATGTCTGTTAAGTCCTTTGCCCATTTCTTAAATGTATTGTTTTGTTGTTCATGAGTTTCTTGAACCCTTTATAGTTTCTGGATATGAATCCTTTATCAGTTGTGTGGTTTGCAAATATTTCCTTCCAGTCTGTCATTTGCCTCTTCACTTTCCTGAGTGTTTCCTTTGCAGTGCAGAAGCTTCTTAGCTAGAAGTAATGCCATTTATCAATTTTGGTTTTGATTATCTGTGCTTCTGGTGTCTTCCACTAGGTCTTTAATTATGCCAATGTCTTGCAGAGTCTCCCCAGTGTTCTCTAGTAAGTTCATGGTATCATATTTAGGTCTCATATTTAGGTCTTTGATACACTTTTTTTTCTTTTGAGATCTGTCTATCCATTTGAAAGTCAGAGTCACAGAGAGGCAGAGGCAGAGGCAGAGGGGTGTGGGGGAAAGAGTTCCTGATCTGCTGGCCCATTCCTCAGATAGACACAATGGAACTGCACTGATCTGAAGCCAGGAGCCCCCAATGGTTCTCACTGGCGCAGGGGCCTGAGCACCCAAGCAATCCTTCACTCCCCCCTAGCTCAGGCTACATGAGAGAGACAGACCAGAAGTAGAACAACCAGAACCCAAACTGGTGCCTACATAGGACGTGAGCACCACAGGTGGTGACCTCACCCACAATGACACAGCACTATTCCCTTTGATATATTTTGAGTAAATTTTTGTGTAAGGTATAGGAATGGGACTAGTTTCATACTTCTGCTTGCAGAGATGTTATTTTCCCAGGACCTTTGGTTGAAATGACTGTCTTTGTTCCAGGGATTAACTTTAGCTTTTTGTACAAAGATAAGTTGGTTGTAGATGTGTGAATTGGTTTCTGGGGTTTCTATTCTGTTCCATTGGTCTACGTATCTGTTTTTGTGCCAGTATAAGACTGTTTTGATTATAGGTGCCATGTAGTATGTCTTGAAATATGGTATTGTGATGCCTGAAGCTTTTTTTGTTGTTGTTGTTGTATAAGTTTGCTTTAGCTATTCAGGATCTCTTATATTTCCATATGAATTTTAGCATCATTTTTTTCTAGATTTGAGAAGAATTGGTCATTGAGAAGAATTGTCATTGGTATTTCGATTGGTATCACACTGAATCTGTAGATTGTTTTCAGGAATATGGATTTTGATTCTTCTAATCCATGAATATGGAAGATTTTTTCATTTTTTGTTCTCTTTCTGTCATTGATGTTTTATAATAATTTTCATCACACAGATTTTTGACATACTGGGTTAAAGTTATTCCAGGTTATTTAATTTTTTGCAGCTATTGTGAATTGGATTGATCTTAAAGTTCTCTTTTAGCCATGGCATTGTGTGTATATACAAAGGCTATTGATTTTTGTGGATTAATTTTGTATCCTGCCACTTTACCAAACTCTTTCATGAGGTCCAACAGTCTCTCGGGTAGGTATTTTGGATGACCATATGTAGAATCATATATCATCTACAGATAGGGATAGTTTGACTTGCTCCTTTTCCATGTGCATCCCTTTGGTTTCTTTTCCTTGCCTAGAGGCTCTGGCTAAAACTTACAGTACTATATTGAATATCAATGCTGAGAGTGGGTATCCTTGTCTGGTTCCAAATATCAGTGGAAATGCTTCCAAATTTCTGCATTCAGTATAAGTGGGTTTATCATAAATTGCCTTGATTGTGCTAAGGAATGTTTAAGTCTGCTTAAGATTTTCATCATGAAAGGATGCTGTATTTTATAAAATGTTTATTCTGCATCTGTTGAGATAACCCTATGGTTCTTTTTTTTTAGTTGGTTAATATGATGTATCACATTTATTGATTTGTGAATATTGAATCATCCGTGCATATCAAGGATAAGTCCCTCTTGGTCCAGGTGAATGATATTTCCGATCTGTTGTTGTTGGGTTCTATTAGTTATTATTTTGTTAAGGATTTCTGCATCTATGTTCATCAGGGATATTGGTCTATGTTTCATTTTCTCGGTTGTGTCTTTTTCTGGTTTAGGAATTAATGCGATTCTGGTTTCATAGAGGGAGTTTGAGAGGATTCCCTCTCTTTCAATTGTTTTGAATAGCTTGAGAATTGGAATTAGTTCTTTAAATGTCTGGTAGAATTCAGCAATAAATCCATCAGTCCTGGGCTTTTCTGTGTTGGGATGGTCTTTATTACTTATTCAGTCTCTGTCTTGGTTATTGATCTGTTAAATTTTCTATGTCTTCATGGCTCAATTTTGGTAGATTGTATGTGCCCAGGAATGTATTCATTTCTTCTAGGCTTCTCAATTTGTTGGCATACTGCTCTTTGTGATAATTCTTCGTAATTCTTTTTTTTTTACTATGGTATCTCTTGTTACATTTCCATTTTCATCTCTTATTTTGTTGATGTGGGTCATCTCCCTCTTTTTGTGGTTAGTTTGGCCAATAGTGTTTTAATTTGTTTTATTGAAAAAACATTAGCATGGAGCTGGATCAGAAGTGGAGAAGCCAGGACTCAAACTGGTGCCCATATGGGATGTTGGTGTTCAGTCAGTGTCTTAATCTGATGTGCCATGCCAACCCCAATTTATCTACCACTGAATCTCCAGTTCTATTAGTGGATATATCTCATGGCTTTTGGGAAAAAGCTGGGAGACAACTGGCTTTGTCAACAACAATCTTCTCCTGCCTCCCTTGCTCTGTCTACCTAATAATATTCATAGGGCTTTTTTTTTTTTTTTTGAATTTGATAGGCAGGATGTTGTCAAGAAAGGGGGGATTGCTAGGTAGAGAAAAAAAGAACCTGTTTTAAATTACATGGCTTCTGTGTAAGGCTGTCTGTCCTTATATTTGTTTTCATCCAGAGGAAATAGAAGCAGTGATTATGGACAATTAGAGGCAGAGCTAATAAAACATTCAAAATCTTTTTTTTTTTTTTAAGTTTGAGCCCAGTGGCACTTAGAGACCATGGTGGCAGTAGACAGAGGAGTCCTTTCTGTCTCTATTTTTCCATGCAAACCAACTAGATTCTGAAAGAATGGAACTTTGCAGACCATCACAACTCAGCAACCATAGCTTGAATGTTAAAAATTTTCTTGATTGGAGTGGTGATAATGAAACTTCTTTAGCAAACATCTCAGGCATCAGATGTGAATGAAAGATCAAAGAAGCAGCAAGTGCATGATGGAAAAATATGAGCAGTGACATCAGGAATCAGAGATGTTTGTGGGTCCATATGTGTGGCATTATTGAGAATTTCCTAAAGTAATTTTGATTCCTTAAATCTAGAGTAATCCTTCTCTGTTTTGAGTCTTGATTGCATATATGGTCATGTGTCTGCTTTTCAGCACATTATATATGTTAATATTATCCATTCAACAAGAATGTTAGCATCTGGAAAGCAGATTAATTTTTATACTTTTATATCCCCTATTATCTCAGACAAGGAGAGACAAAAAGGTTAAATAACATATACATATATTTTAAAGTAACAAAAAGAGATAGTTTATTCTAACAGAGTTATTAAGTGGAAAAGCCATACTATATGCATTAAGTTAGGATTACTTTATTAACCTGAGGGGAAAGTTCTAGATGGGGGAATACAGGAAGTTGTTTGAGAAGAGAATAATGCCACGTTTGCTTCAATTTAACTAAAAATAATCATACACTTGGCTCCTACTGGCTGAGAATGCATACTCCTGAATTTATATTGGAAGGAGTGTGAGTAAAAGAAAAAAATGCTCCTGAAAGACAGATATTTGACATGAGATAAAAATATTTCAGGATCAAGAGAGAGGTGACTTAGCCATAATTTTTGCTCTTCACCTACTTTTTGTGGATCCTTGACAATTTTCTCTCTATTCATGTAAGATCATATTTATTGGGTTTTAGATTTCATTATTAATATATATAATGATTGGTTAAGGAATGGGATATGAGCAGTGGCTAATAGAACAAGGAAGCTTCAGAGCTCTTGATTTGAGTGTAGCTGGAACTCAGAAAGTACTTCTCTTTGATTGCAAAGTAATTGTTTTTTTTCTGGGGGAAGTGATGAAAAATGCTGATATTTGCCAAAATGTAGTAAGCATAGCTTACAAGTGTATTTCTTAAATGATTGTGTTCTCATCTGTAAGAAAAGCATACTGATTTCTCACTTCCAAAGTTCCCTCTAATTAAAAGAGAAAATTGAATTAATATTACAAATTCCTCCAAGCTCTACCTTGTCAAAAAACTAGAATTATAATTACATTTTAATTAACTTTCTGCCTTTCCAATTTTTACAAATGTGAAGGTAAAGCATACTTGGATGTATGGATCAGTTTAGGTAACTTCTTTTTTGACTTTACACCCCAAAATATTTTAGAAAGTGAAGAGCAGTTCAGTCAAATCACAGCTGCCTCTCCAGTGCTAAGAGTGATGGAATAATTGTGTGATGGCAGAGGGATGAGCAAACTTATGTGTGATATATATATATATATATATATATATATATATATATATATATATTAGATCTTGTTCATACTTACTCAAGTCATATTATACCTGCCTAAATATATTTAGGGAACAACAATTATCATCAGTTCTAAAAAATATTTTTATTTTATTTAAAGGCCAGTGAGACTGAAAGAGAGATTTTCCATCTGCTGGTTCACTTCCCAAGGGTCCACAACAGCCAAAGCTTGGTCAGGCCAAAGACAGAAATCAAGAAGTCAAGCCCCGTTTTCCACATTGGTGGTAGGGTCCCAATTACTGTGTCATCATCTGCTTCCTCCCAGGGTGCACATTAGCAGGAAGCTACAATTGAAACAGAGACTCCGAGACCATAAGGAGGCACTCCAGTGTAGGATGTAGGCATCGCAGGTGCAGACTTAACCACAAACACGTACCCCCAATAGTTTTTATAAGTGAACCTATTTTAATGCTGAGGTAAATAACATTCTATTTAAAAATTGTGAAGAACCTGAGGTAGTCTAGTCTAATCACATCATTTTGAAGCTGAAGCTGAAGCTTAACAAGATCAAGAAACTTAGCTGCAACCACACAGCAAGAGCTGGCTCAGAGGTGGAGCAGGTGGAACAAAAACCAGCCCCCATGTGAGATGTTGACGTTACAGGTGTTGGCTTTACTCGCTACACCACAACACCGGCCCCCTACTCTTAGTATTTTATGAATTTATCACTGTAATACCATAAAATTACTTCAGTGATATCACTGTTTTTTTCCAGGTTAAATGAAATGGAGAGTGTTAATGAGGAGTAAAATGGTGTATCAAGTCTCAAAGTAAATGGGAGCACTAAAGTATGATTAGTAGAGCCAGCTACTTCCAGAAGAGTTTCAGAAGTTTCTGTGGTTGGCTTGGTCATCCAACCACAGACCAGATGTTCCAAATTCTGCATTGCTCTTGACTGGTTTCTTCGACCATGTTCTAGCATGCTTCTAAAATGGGATGCTTGGTTGGCAGCATATGCCAGAGCATTGACTCCTATTGGGTGATAATATGCAACTTTTACCATTTGAATACAATGCTTATTATAGAATATTATATTTTGAAGTAAGGTTACAGCTTTTTATTTTTCTTTGTTATTTTGAACCAAAGTATTCACCTGGTTCAATGTAAGAAAAGACTTTAAAATATTTTATGAACTGGTTATTGACTTATTGGACCTCACAGAACTCTCACAAAGCACCATTAAATAAGCTAAGCATAAATATACTAGAAACATATGAATTAAATTTCCCTTGAAATGCATTGGGTTTAAAAATTTGGAGGAAGAGTGCTTGGCCAAGACATTTTATGATTTGCCAAACCCAGAGTGTTTGAAAAAAATAATTTTAAAACATTTTATTGAAGCAAAATGCTACTGAGTATACACATTTCCCAAAACCCTGCGTTTATTTATCTAATCACAAACCACATTATGTTGGTGCAAATTAAATATATATGGGGCCATGTTTCAGACTATTCAGAATATTAATGTGAATTGCTTGATGATTTAGCAGTAGTAAAGAATTGATAGAGCTAAAGAGACTATCCTTTACCCAAGCTATAAGTCACAGAAAAGCATACTCCTAAAATTAGTTTTTCCATGAAACAAATAGTATAAAGAGTGGTTTTCAAACTTAGTATCTCAAATAACTGAAATAGGTTGAATTGACTAAAGAGGTAAGGAAATAATTTTAACCATATGATCAATCACAACAGAGCATTGATCCATGTGTGTGCACGTGTGCGTATGTATTTACTCAAGCAAGAAGCAAAGCATATTTTTGAAAAATATAACTATCAGTAGTTTAGTTTATAGTAAATAAACCTCAGAAAGACCTTGATATGAAAATTTCCAAAACCCACAACTATAATAGTAAATAGGTGAGCAGAAACTATAAAACATACTTTACTGGGTGATCCAGGAGAGCTTCAGTGCTTTTGTTCCTAATGGATTTATGGTTTCCTCCTGTCCACTTTTAAAAAGTAAATACCCTAGAGCATGAGGTCATTGTTACCTCTTTCCTTAGCAAGAATTGCTTAGAAGCTACTGGTGGCTGGATTGACAGCTGGCTGAAAACAAGGCTTTGTGAGAATAGGCTGCCTTGGCCTGAATCATGCATGAAATGTCTGGAGCATCTAAACCGTGCTGGTATAGAATCTGCAGCGTGAAAAGACATGCCTGCTCTTTAGTAAGAAATCCATCAAAAAATTCTCTGTGTGTGACTATTGGCTCTTAATGGGGTATAGCACTTTCCCATGACTTTAAACATGGTACATGCTAGAATGTTCTCACAACTCTGTTGTTAACCAGCAACTTTATTCTTCTTTCACATCTCAATTAAATTCTATCTCCAAAGAACATGACTCAGATGATTTCTATCTTAAGGAGGTTCTTGATGGTTTTGGTTGTTTTCTATTTTGGTCTTTGTTTATTTCCTTCATAGGCTTTAGTAGAATTTTTGAGTTTTTATATTGTTTAAAATATTAAAGCTTACCTCATCTGCTGGAAGAGTTTTTTGAAGAGGATTGCTGTCAAATTCAACATTGCCCCTAGAGTGCACAGCACTGTGCTTGGCATAGAACAGATCCTTCTCAATGAATGAGTAAGCCAATGGCAGAAGGGTGAACAGGCTCACACGTGATATATATTCACTATATCTGGCAACAGTAGACATCATCTTGCTGAAGCATAATCAAATTATGGTGTCCATGCCAAGAGGGAATTGCCAAATTAGGTTTTGATGAACTGAGCCAATGACCACTGTTAAATATCTTATTCTATTTCTTCCCTCAGATTATAATTTTGAATAACTGTGTATCCTTAAAGGAGTTGCATGAAGGCTGGGGGCTGGGGGATTTCTGATTAAGCTCTTACTGTCAGATGTACAGACATGATCACCTAAAAACTGGAAAGAATCAGGTTAAGGCAGTGTCTCCTGTTGCATACTCTGATGTACTGTTTAAGTGAAGCACCTCTCATCTTCCAAGGAAGAGAAGGGGTGGAGCAGAGCAGTGGGGAGTTTACTGCACATTGGTTCCTTGTAGTAAGGACGAATGTAGACCTCTGCTGACCTGTAATGGGCTCATTTCCCAGGCATGGATTTTATAGAAAATGGTGGGCAGAAATCAGTGATACTCAATAAAGTCCTCTTGCCTTGATAATAATCCCTGATTATTCTCTGGATGGACAGCTAAAGATTTATTTATTTGAAAGGCAAAGATACAGAGAGCATGGCAGGGGTGGTGGGGCACAGAGACAGAGATCTTCATCTGTTGGTTCACTCCCCAGTTGGTAGCAACAACTGAGCCTGGGTCAGGCTAAAGCCAGGAGCTTCCTCTGGGTCACCCACATGGGTGCAGGGGCCCAAGGACTTGGGCCATCCTCCACTGCTCTCCCAGGTACATTAGCAGAGAGCTGGACTGGAAGTGGAGCAGCCAGGACTCAAACTGGCACTCATATGGGATGCTGGTGCTGCAGGCCGTGGCTTAAATTTCTGTGCCATGTGCCATAACTCCAGCCTAACAAATCTTATTTTATGATCTACAATGTGTCAGACATGGGGAAGATAGTTGTAAACCAGAGAAGTTCTCATGAAGGGTAAACCTATTTCTGTGAAGCTCAACAGACTAACTTTCTATTTATGGGTGAGAAAATTAATGTCCATTGCCTGCATGTTTTATAATTTCACTGTCTTTGAGGTTGATTCATGTGTGTGTGTGTGTGTGTGTAGAGAGAGAGAAAGAGAGAAAGGGATAGATACAAAGAAGGGATCTAAGACACTTCTGAATTCCTGTAGGTGTTGTTGTTGTTGGTATAAAGAAACAAATGATCCCATATGGTAACAAATGCACTGTGGTGGGGGCCATGACAGTGGCTGTATTAAATGTAAAGAAGAGTCTAAAGCTTAATCTTGCAAGGAAACCAGAATTCTCTCCCAACTTGGCTGTTACATTGGTGAGCATGCCTTGAGCTCTCTGCCAGCATTTTTGTCTCCCATGTGACAAAATGGAATTTTACTCTTGCTTGTTTTCCCCAAATTCCTGAAATTTGGTATTCAATCATGATGATGAGTTAGAGGTTTAAATATGTATTATTTTCTATGAAAAAAATTTATCATTTCAAATTTTACTAAAACTTTCCCATTGATTATCCATAGAGCATCATCTTCCCTAGTTTATGTTTGAGGTGCCTGAAACCAAATTAGCAAGTAAAAGGAGAGGTCAATGGTGTTAGAAGTCTTGTTGCTTTTTTTGACTACCAAAAGTCAGAGAAAAGTAACTGCCAGATAAGATGAAAAACATTGGTTCAGCTGAGAAGAATCCCTTAATAGTAGAGAAATATTACTTATTGACAAATGTGATACTTCTATCATTCAAGTTATAGGTGACATTAGCTTCATATCAGATTACAATATTAGCTTGCACTTGACTTAAAACAAATACATTCAAATTGACATGGGTGATACACCTATACCCATAGTTTTTTTTGTATAAAGGAGTTGATGTATTAAAAATATATTTTCAAATAAGTTGTTTCCTTTATAATATTTTCATTTTTATATAATGTTTTCCTTTTGCAAATGTATTTTTGTCAGTGTATCAAATAAGGAGAGTCAATTAAGTCACAATTATGAAACATTATGAGGCCTAGAGCATGGTGAACAATGTTAAAATTGTATGAAGAGACCACAAGAAGTTTGTGGAAAAACTGAGTTAAAAGACATTACAAAGTTTCCATGAACTTTTGAAGCTCCTTATGATATTTTGAGAAATAATACTGCAATTTTCCATTTTCAATAAATTGTAATGCATAGAAATATTAGAACCTAAATTTAATCCTCTATCATCATAACTGCTTTAACAAAATTACTTAGGATATGTTTTGCCTCATTAATATATGCATATTAAATTTTGCTGCATATATTTCTTTTATTTTAAGCTGCCTTAGCTTTAAAAAATGCAATTTATTGTTTGAGAGTCAAAGAGAAACAGAAAGACTGACAGAGAAAGAAAGCTCTTATTTGCTTCTTCACTTACCAAATGCTTTAAATGATTGGGGCTGGGTGAGCACTACAGCTAGGGGCTGGGAACAAAGCAAAGTCTTCTAAGAGTGGCAGGAGGTCAATTATTTCAGCAGTCACTATTGTCTCCCAGTGCCTGCACCGGCAGGAAACTAGTGTCAGGAGGCCCAGATGGGAATTGGGCCTAGGCACTTTGATGTGGGACATCATCTTTAAAAAAAATAGTTCATTCATGTTTTTCATCTAGAGAGAGAGAAATGAATGAATATGAACCTTCCATTCCTTGGTGCACTTTCCAAATGCCCTCCATAGTCAGGGATGGACCAAGATCCTAGAACTCCATCTGGGTCTCCCATGTGTATGTCATGGGATACCAAACACTTGAGCCATAATCTGCTCCTACCTGGGACACATTAGCAGAAATACTATATTGCAAACAGAGCAACCAAGATTCTAACCAGTGCTCTGATATGGGATACAGTCTTCCCAATGATCGGTTTAAGTTGCTATGCCACAACAATTGGACATAGGCATCTTAACTGCTTAAGTTAAATACCTGCTCTTGGTTTAAATTTTTGATGGAGGATATTTGGTACATAAGTTTGAAATTAATGAGTTAGGAAAAAAAATTTTCCTTCTGTCCTGGACATGGTTCTTAATCTGTCATAGCTGTTTATAAGTCACCTTACAAGTATACCTCTAGTAGTAACACATGCTAATCTTTATAAACCTACAGTAAAAGATCCATTATACAAAAGTACAATTGTTTACTAAATTTTAAATCAACTGAATTTTGGATTTGATAATGTAAAGACAAAAGGACCAACTGACTATAATTTGCCTTTTCAGATGGAAACATTATGCAGTTGTTCTGCTTATTTTCTTTTCTAAGTAGACAGTTTAATGACCAATTTTCTCCATTCAACGTATTTTACAAAAAGCATATGGAATAGCTTTTTGACATCTTCCATCAGGCATGTGGAGGTTGGTGAGAAAATAGATCATAAGAAAACATTAAAAAATACATGAAATACATTCAAGATGTGTAAGGGAAACCAAATGCAGACATTGCAAGGCCTGGCATATTTGGAAGGAGTGAGCAAAGCACTAAATTCTAAACCATGATTACACTTCCTCAAATATCACTAAAAACGAATATGTAGTAAAGCAATGTTTATTTTCTGTTTTTTATAATTTTCATTACTCAAGGAAATACCATTCAATTAATGTTTACATTTAGTCTAATGGACATAGGTATATTTTGAAATTTCCAAAATTAAAGTAAACAGAAAAAGTAAACACAGTTCCTCTGGAGAAACACCTCTGTAACAATAATGTATCTTCACAGATTAGAAATGTAAAAGCTTAAGGTCATTGGATTCTATACAAATCATAAGATGAGTTTTTGTTTTTGGAATCTTTTTCATATTTCCTTGGCATGATGTCTGAAAATGCGTTAAAAATATTTGTCTAAACAATTTTGTAAAATATACATTTTTTACCACCTCTTAAATTTCAGTGAGTACATCAGTAATTTTGTATATGATTATTCATGTAATTCCAATAGTGTCACTATATAATGGTGAGAAACAATATTAATTCCTTATTCTACTCGATGAAACTGAGGCTTAATGATAGTAAAATGTCTAAGATCATACTTACATGAATTGATAAAGTTGGCATTTGATGTCAGTCTTTAGATTTAAGAGACCTTACTTTCTAGATCATTAAGTTATATTGTTCTGTTACACAAGAATATATTCATAATTCAAGAAGAGGCATTATTTCATGCATTTATTACTTTCGTATAGAGTCATGTGTCTTTGTAACTACACAACTATTGTCTCATTTTAGTTCAGAGTCAGTCTGGGAATATATAATATCATATTAGCTTTATACATAGTTTTAAATCATACAGACACATGGAGAGTCATAGCTCTTTATAAGTTACCCTAGAAACTGTGCCTTTAGTAGTAACATATGCTTATCTTTATAAACCAACAGTAAAAAAGAGTTGTGTAGATATACAGTTGTTTACAAAATTTTGCATCACTGATTCCTCTTGGCCTTCATTGTTGGGACCTGTTGGAAGTTTAGAGAGGTTAGATTTTTTTTTTTTTTCAAATCAAATAGAGTAAGGGCAAAGTTGAAACTTCAGTTTAAACCCCTTGACTACTTATGTCTTGAATGTGATATTATTCTACTTCTATGAGTTGGTTAATTTTTGTTGATGACTATGCTTTTATAAATTTATCACTTTAGAGAATATCAGACATTTGTAAGATTGCTTGTGATATGAGATTTTTTTTCTTTTTATTCCAACAGAAATTTGTTTACTTCCTACTATTTCCAGGTTTGTATTACTATGTACACAAAATTAAAAAAAAAAAAAAGTAAAGTTGAACCTAGCTTTCAAAGCCAAATTAAAACAATAAAGGCAACAGCAGCCAATCAATTGTAATGCAGTGGGATAAGTACTTTCCTTAGGATCAAGAAAAATGACTATGGGAGCATTTGCTAATTACTAACTTGGCCAAATAAATACTGTGTTGTAATTATTTGGGTTAATGGACTACGAGATTACTCAGTCAATAAATATGCTTTAGGCAGCTTACTTTGAGAAATCTTGCAGCTGATTTTGTAGGTGTCTTGATTGGCCTTTGCCCTCAAGAGGTTCACAAGGAAGCCAAAGAAATGAGAGATCACATCTCAAAAAGGAGGTTAACACTGTAGGGGAAGGAGATTTTCTGCTCTGGCTATGAGTGTATTCTGGACTGTTTGTAAAGCCTGGCGCTGAGTAAGCACCTGATAAACAATTTTTTTTTTTTAAAAAAGTACTGGATGCTTGAGCGTGTGTGGAAGAAAACAGTACACCTCGTCTTTGGCCATACCACCCTGAACACGCCTGATCTCATCTGATCTCCGAAGCTAAGCAGGGTCGGGCCTCATTAGTACTTGGATGGGAGAAAACTGTATACCTTGATACCTGAGTTCAAACCATCATATCCTCCAACTCGTATCTTTTTAGATGAGATTTTATGGGAGAAATTCTTCCACCTTACAGAGTAATTCTAAGGATGAAGCATAATGGTTGTGAATCATCAGTTTCTCCTTACTCATATAATGGAGTGATTCCTAAAAGTGATAAATATTTGTGCATGTAAAAGTTGTTCAGCAGCAACATCAGAGAATTGCAAGCTGCAAAGAGTTACAGAGATGATAAAATGCTGGCTGAGTCATAGCACTAGAGAAATTATTTGACTTCAAATTTAGAGATAGAACTTGGTTACCTTTCTGGCTCCTGAGTTCCCCACTTCTCCTTTCAGCCCACTGTTTGACTTTCCTAAAAACCTTAGACAGGAACACTTATTAGGTGGAGATAAAAGGCATGGAGAAGGCCAGCGCCATGGCTCACTAGGCTAATCCTCCACCTGCAGCGCCAGCACCCTGGGTTCTAGTCCCAGTTGGGGTGCTGGATTCTGTCCTGGTTGCTCCTCTTCCAGTCCAGCTCTCTGCTGTGGCCCGGGAAGGCAGTGGAGGATGGCCCAAGTGCTTGGGCCCTGCACCTGCATGGGAGACCAGAGGAAGCACCTGGCTCCTAGCTTTGGATCAGCGTGGTGCGCCGGCCACGGTGGCCAGGTGGCCATTAGAGGGTGAACCAACGGTAAAAGGAAGACCTTTTTCTCTGTCTCTCTCACTGTCCCCTCTGCCTGTCAAAAGAAAAAAAGGCATGGAGAATCACTATATTCCTAAAGTTGTACTTATGAAATGCATGAAGTCTATATTCCTTAAATAAAAGCTTTCTTTGGGGAGGGGGGAGTAAATTGGAAAAAAAAAGAATATGAAAAAAAAAAAAGACATGGAATGTTACTAGTAATAAGCACCTGGTAAGAAGCAGGCATTCTGTAAGTGGTATCTAGTTGATAATTATTGTGGACTGTAACAGTCAAGGGGAATTTTACACAGGAGAGAAATACTGAATTAAACAAAAAACACCGACACAACAGAAAAGAGTAGGAAAGTACCCAGATAGTTGGAGAAGGGGAAAGCATCGTGGATTTACTTTGTAAACATGATGTTATGTAAACTAGGTCACCCTCAGTTTTCTCACCTATAATATGGGCCACACAGCAGTATCAGCTTTGTACAAGGATTTTGAGGATTTAATGAATAATCATATATACAGCCCTCAAAACAGAATCTGATAAATTATTCTAGTCCAATAAATGTTAGCTCCCATTGTCATATAGTTACTTTCTTCAAGATTTCATTAAACTAAAAGGGGCCTTGCAGTCTTGTTTATGTATTTTTTTCATCATTCTCTCAACATTCATTTTTACAGACAGAAAAGTACTAATCCTTGGTTTTTCATGGAGGCTTTCCATCATTTTAGCCAATTAATTTACACCATCCTGAGCTTTTGCCATCTACATTTTATCTTTCATTTCACCAGTAGTCACACCACAGAATTTTGCAGATGATGCCTTGCCATAATTTCACAGTAGGACAAGTTTATATTTAGTGTTAGTTCCTACCCTTTCTAACCCTACCCAGCCCTTGTAGTTTTTTCGTGCACAGTAAGTGGAAGCCAACAATCATTCAGTTCTGTTTTTTTTTTTTTTTTTTTTTTTTTGTCCTGGAAAGGAACTAAAAGCTCAGAGCCCATCATCTTAGAAAATAGTGTTGAAATTTGTTCTCTCTCAATGCATTATCCTAATTAAAGTGATAACACTTTATACTCTCACAGTGCTTTATGACTCAGAAAATCCATTTGATCAGAGCCATAAAGGTGCCTTCTCATCACATATTTTTCCTGTTATTTAGCATTTCTTAAACACATTTAGATACCCATAAACATAAAGGCAAACAAGTATTTTTACCCCTCCAATTTTATTTTATTAGTGTTTTTTTTTTCAACTTTTGATTAAAATGAATATTCATATTAGGCCACCGTCATGGCTCACTTGGTTAATCCTCCACCTGTGGCACCAGCATCCCATATGGACGCCAGGTTCTAGTCCCGGTTGCTCCTCTTCCAGTCCAGCTCTCTGCTATGGCCCGGGAGTGCAGTGGAGGATGGCCCAAGTCCTTGGGCCCTGCACCCGCATGGGAGACCAGGAGGAAGCACCTGGCTCCTGGCTTTGGATCAGTGCAGCATGCCGGCCATAGCGGCCATTTGAGGAGTGAACCAACGGAAGGAAGACTTTTCTCTCTGTCTCTCTCTCTAACTCTGCCTGTAAAAAACAAAAACAAAAACAAAACAAAACAAAACAAAAACAAAAAAAGACACTCATCAGAAATCAAATGAATAGAAATATTGAATAAGTCTATGTGACAGAAAACCACAACATCCCAGGAACATAATCCTGTGCTATACACCCCGCAAAGGATGGTGCTCCATTTTTCTCTGTTTAGCACCTCTGTTTGCTTTGAAAAAGATAGATGGAAAAAACACCCCCTTAAATTCTGCATCCAGGAAGTGAGAAAAGGCACTTTTGCTGATATTTCTTTGCCCAAATAAGTCTCAAACTCACACCTAACTTTAAGACATGTTATGCTGTGAAGGAGGAAAGCTATAGATACAAAACAACAACAAGAAGAAATCAAAAGTAATGATCTCCACAAGATCCAGCTTTATGAAAGAGAGTCTGATGAATAACGTGGAACAAACACCAACGTAATCCCTATACTCGTGAATCATAACGGAGTAAGTATAATCTGTTAGAATATGATTGATGGATGAATATTTTTTGTATTTTCATCATAATCTGAATGTACAAAAGTAGAATCTACCAGAACATAAAAAGGGAAACATTATAGAAAGGTCATTGATTCTTGTGCCATTATAAAAGTTCTTCAACTTCTCTGTTTCCCAATACTCATAGTATAAATTATAATTAAATGTAATGTGGCAGACATTATTTACAATAATATCAAATTCCAAAATAAAAAATGCCTTTTTGAAAATATGTACTTGAAGTTTTATAAAATGCCATCTAATATAAAACTGCATTTTAAAAACCAAGATTTAATTTAAAAATCTGCAGTTTTAGATTAGTAAATTATATACTGAAGTGAAATAATTATACCTGGTACTTTCTTTAAATAATATTTATTTATTTATTTATTTATTTGAAAGGCAGAATTATTGAGAGGCAGAGGCAGAGAGAAAGTGGTCTTCTATCTGCTAGTTCATTCCCCAAATGGCCACAACAGCAGAAGCCAGGAGTCAGGAGCTTCTTTCATATCTCCCACTGGTTGCAGGGGCCCAAGGACTTGGGCCATTTCTAATGCTTTCCCAGGCCATAGCAGAGAGCTGGATTGGTAGTAGAGCAGCCAGGACTTGAAGCAGCACCCTTATCAGATGCCAATGCTGCAGACAATGGCTTTACCTACTATACCATAGCGCCAGGCCCTATAACAGGAACTTTTAATATTTTTGCATAAACTTCCGCTAACCTGTGACAAATGCAGTATGATAACTTACACTTATCAATACCACAGTTCTGAATATAATACATAGATTTTGATATCTAAACAAAGAGTTTACAAGTCACTCTTCAATTAAACTTGTGCTCATTGTGTAACTGCTATGTGTTTAACACTGTGTTAAGCACAGGGACAGCAATAGGGACATGAATAGTTTCATGCTTCTCAAGTCCTCCAATTTTGTTAGGAAAGTTAGACATGAAAATTCTTTAAATATATGATAACATGTAACTATAAACGTGCAAAATGCATCTATGCATACTAAGGTGAATCAGCACATCATATTTTCTACTTAGTATGTAGCATAATGATATAGGTGGGATTAAAAAAAGAATGTGGATAGATAAGAAATTATTTTTTAGGGGTAAGCAATGTGGGATAGTGAGTAAAGCCATCACCTGAGACACCAGCATCCCATTTGGATGCCAGTTCTTGTCCCAGATGCTCCACTTCTGATTTAGCTCCCTGCTAATGACTTGGAAAAGAAGTGGGAGTATGGCCCTAGTGTTTGGGCTCCTGCTACCTATGTGGGAGGCCTGGATGAAGGTCCTGGCTCCTGGCTTTGGCTTGGCTTAGCCAGCCTCAGCCACTGTGGCCATCTAGGGAGTGAACCAGCTGATGGAAGATCTCTCTCAGTGTCTGCCCCCTTCTCTCTCTCTCTCTCTCTCTCTCTCTCTCTCTCTGACTTTCAAATAAATCAATCAATCTTTTTAAAAAAGAAATTATTTTCAGGAGAAATACTACTTGGTATTAGGAGAATGAGGATGAGAATAGTCAGATTCAGGACCACCCATTCAAGATAATATTGTGAAGCACAATAGGGTTGGAAGGTATTGCACATAGATTTAACATTGATATTTGTCAATGACTAGGGATATAAACTAATGAAATCATTTTGTTCTTTACCCAATATGTAGTTAATGATGTACTTATTAATTTGGCAAACACTTATTTTATAGCCACTTTTTGCTAAATATGATTGTGAGTGCCAGAAACACTGATTGAAGAATTTGAAATTCTGGAAACCATATTTAAATAGAAAAATTAGAAACAGTCATGCATTAATAATGTTAGAAGCCATAGGAATGTATTAGTGGATTCATACATCAACAAATTCACTTTACTGTGTCTTTCACTCAGTTAATATTATTTCCACATATTACGTCAGTAAGATTCAGACAGGAAAACAGAGCTCCTGCCAGGTACTAAACAGAAGAATTTACTATGGGAAACTGGTTACAATGAGTGTTGGAACACTTGGTAATACAATCTTATAGTGAAACAAACCAGATTTTTTATAAAGGGATGGAGAATTTTAGCATATTCAGTGCTGGAAAAAAAACAGAAATGGGATGATGATAATAGCCCAGAGGCTGGAGCCACTTCCTGAATATCTGAACTATTGTATAGTGAGGACTATCAATGAGGATCAGCCTCTAGCATGGGGAGAGGGGGATGTGTGTCTTGTTAATCTTTTTTCTTAATACTCCCATTGAAAATTCCTTGTGAGTTGGCAAGTAAACCTGGGAAATTTGGTCTTCTAAAGAAAGTCTGCTGGTATACGGAGTTAGAGCAGAATAAGGAGCCAATCATCAAGGAAAGAAACTAAATACCACGGTCTACCCATTATGCTACTCAGTATCCATTTTTCATTTCCCTCTATGTATTTAACATTCAGGTAACAACAATATAATGCTGTGGCCTAACAAAATGCAACTTATCTTCATACAAATAAATTGACTGCAACCATGTTCCATAAAGAAGAGTCATATTTTCATCAATTAGTGTATTCTTTTTGACTTCAGGATTTCCGGGTTCAACCCAAGACTCTGGTGACCCTGGGCACTGTTTGTATCAAAATACAAAAGAAGGAACAGCAAAAGTCTGCCTACCCATTCATTACCACTGCTTCTAGAGAGATCAGAAGGACCACCATATGATCACTGTATGATCATGATGTCATAATTGATGTTTATTACTTTTTTCATCTACCACTCATTCTATGTTACCCTCCCCATTTTCACCATAGTTTCACTCAGCATCTATATTTTAGCTTGCTAGATGAACCATACCATTGACATATTGAGTGAAAGAAACCCATTTTTGAAAAGATCAGCTTATAATGCTTTTGTCATTAGTACGTTTCTGAGTTATTCAGTTAACGCCCATTATTGAATATGAAGTTAAGAGGTTACCAACTAATTCTCTAATTTGTTGACAAGTCTCTAGCAATCTGATTTCTTGTTTGTAATTGGGATTATATTCCCTAGCAGGCAGTAACTCTCTTCTTATCTGATGTATTCAGTGGTGGCAGGATCTAAAACAAGCCAAGGGAAAATTTCAATTTTGGGGCCAGCGCCATGGCTCACTTTGTTAATCCTCTGCCTGCAGCGCCGGCATCCAATATGGGTGCCGGATACTATTCCAAGTTGCTCCTCCTCCAGTCCAGCTCTCTGCTGTGGCCTGGGAAGGCAGTGGTGGATGGCCCAAGTGCTTGGGCACCTGCACCCACATGGGAGACCAGAAGGAAGCACCTGGCTCCTAGCTTTGGATCGGCATAGCTGCGGCCATAGTGGCCATTTGAGGAGTGAACCAATGGAAGGAAGACCTTTCTCTTTGTCTCTCTCACTGTCTTACTCTGTCAAGTAAATTTAAAAAAAAAAATTCAATTTAAAATTCAATAAAAACAATGTTATATTTACTAATAGGAACAATCTTGTTTTTGAAACTTGGACCTCTTGCCTAGAAGATCCCTAGGTTTCAGGGTTAGAAGTTACTATATCAGAAATTGTGTCCTTGGATGCAAAATTGACAGTGGCTCCCTATACTTTAATCTCTTGATTCCTGTTTTATATATTCATGTTGTGGTCAATTCATTAATTTCAGGAGTTGTCAGATGCTTTCTTTAAGGATTTTTATATTTTAAGAGCCATGGGTTCTCTGTTGTAATGTGTCACTTTTGCTGGAACAGTGCTAAGTTTTACATAGGCCAAATATAAACAAATGATCATGGCAATGGTCTAATAAAGCTTTCTTTACAAAAACAGGCAGAGAGCCAGATTTGATGCAGAGGTCATAGTTTTCTGACCCCTGAATATTGGTTACTGATTCAAAGCATGTACAACTTTCTATAGAACTGCATTTTAAGCTTGTGGGATGTAGCCTTAGCCAATATCGTAATTGAATTTCAGTAAATTATTTCACACTATATTAGCTCAGTTGCTTCTAGGCTGAATTCATTATCATATTTTTGCTGCAAGTGACTTATTCAATCAGGAGTTACAAGTTATTATAATAGTGAATATGACTAAGACTTTCCATAATTCCACAATGGTGATGCTGACAGATATATTGTGGGTAGGGAAGGAACATTGTGGGTAAGGAAGAAAAAGTATTCATGGAGAAAACTTTGACTCTTCTTCTGTAAATGAAGTCCAGTCGGTAGATCATTCTGTGTTCTCTGTAAAAGACAAGTTGATCTTCCTTTCAAATTGTGCCTAATCTGGGGCTCAGTGTTGGCTTCCCTTGTTCATAAGCTATCTACACAGCAGTAGCAGCTGTAACTAGGTCAGCCTTGGAGAATGATGAGTGCATGGTTAACTCAAAGCATAGCCTTCAGACTTGCTTTTATGCACATTTTGTTTGAGATTCCATTAAGTAAGGACAGGGATAGCTGAGAAAAGTGACAAACTTATGTATAGAGGACGATCATATTGTTTGCCAAGTTATTGAGAGAGTCTTCTTAGTAAAGACTTACCTTTAGTAGGCATTTAAAAACAACACAAAAAAATTCCTCTTTGTGGATGAGTATCTAGTGGGCATACACAATCTCATGAGTAAGTGTATCAGCACTCGGGAAAAAAATAATAAATATCTGGGTGTCTGTGGTGAAGTACAAAGCTAAAATATATTTCATGAAAATAAAATAGTGATCATCAAGAGAAACTGCAGTCCACAACCTAACACAATTGCATATAATGCCACATTGCGGCTGTGTCTCACAGAATCTGTGTTTCAGTGTTCATGCTTGCTGCCCTATGCCTTGCTGAATCACAAAGTCTGAGTTATTGACCAGTTGGTACTACAGCCTGAAGTTCCCCTCAAAACTAGCAAGTAAGTACCTACATAAATGAATCATTCAGTCATATCAAAATAAGTTGTCTCAAATCCAAAGAATGCTCTCATGTGCACTTTCTCTTTCGTCAAGGTGGCCAGGGACTAGCTGAGCATGTTGTTTCTTGCTTCCTTTAGTGAGATATCTTATAATTCCATAGATTTGTGGGTTCTAGAATTTCATGCTGAATTTTCATGGTGTTTATCGCCTTCAGATGCCTATGAATCTTTTTAAAGAGTGCTTGCTCCTTACAACTCACTGATTTGACTCTGTTTAGTATCTGTTTTGTGCTTCTGTGGTACGTTATGATACTTAAAAGGCTTGCAAACTATATGATGACACGTTAAGGATATTTGACATAATCACAAGATAGTATATCTGTACTGCTGCTGCAGCCATATAAAAAGATTTCTAGTTTTCCATGCTAATTGAAATAAAAATAAATTTTAAAAACTCCCAGTAAATTGACAGATGCATGCCAGCTAATAAGTGTCTAGTTGGATTTCTTCAGTAGACTAAATGTGGAAGAGCAACTAAAAGTAATCTCTTAATTAAGTTGGAAACAGTTCCATATTTCTCCAAAATGTATTTGACTTTTTCTCAAATAAATAATCAAGATGGTTTAAATTACCCAGAAATTAGCATAATTCAATCCAGTACAACCCTACAAAACAGCAGACCTGAAAGAGCTATAAAGAGAAATCTTTTCACTTTCTTTTTTTGTTTTTTTTTAACACTTTGATGGTGACACAATTCTCATCAATTCCCAAGAGGTTGTTAAATGAGAAACATTGGTTTCTTCCAATTTTCTTACCTTAGCCATTTCATAAATGAGCTCAATGGAGTAGATACTTACATTTTAAAAGCTTCATATTCCCCATATTGTCCAATTCATTTGTGAACACTTCCAGGGCCATATACCAATTTTATAATAGCAGAGCTATATGGAGGAAACAATGTGGCAAAGGTAAAACATAAAAGGCTTTGGAACTAGGTAGAATTTGATTTTAAACTGGGCTTTGGGACACACTTGATATTTTTCTTGGGAAGGTAATATATGTCTTTGCTGTTCTTTATAGGAAAATTGAGTTTACTAACAGCTACATTTGATGTGTTATAACCACAAATACATGTCATTGCACTGTATAGTATTTGATGTTTGTTCAATAACTAAGTTGTTATAATTAGTCATAGTAATTGTTTCAGTCACTTCAGAATGTGAAGCATGACCTTTTCAGGGTAAGGAACATGAGCTTGACATTGACTAACTCTCCCTGCTGCTTTAGAAGAGTGGAATTCCAATCCAGCACTGAGTGCCTGTTACGTGATAATATATATTTTGTGCTTTTAATTAATTTATTTAGTAAGTTTGAAAAATATTAGATTAAAAGAAATTATCAGGTAAGCTAAAGCATGGCCAAGGGTATGAAGAATTAGAAGGAGACAAACTTATAAGTTCAAGAGGTAACTGATGGATACCTTTTTCATTATTTTGATGATTTTAATTATATTTGACATATAATATTACCACAAAAATCATGGCTATGAAATGTTTTCTATCTCTTTAGTGTGTTTACCACTCCTTCCTTAAAAAAAAATCTTTGGTACCACTTGTGTTTCAGATTCCTTATCAATGCTTGTTATTATATGTCTCTATAATATTGATGTCCTAGTGCTGCGAATTGGTATTGCGTTGTGTTTTGGATTTTCATTTCAATAATGGCATGTTTGAGCATATTTCCATTTTTTAATAGCTAGTCATAATCCTTTTCCTAGAAAAAATACCCAAAGGATGCTCATTTTTAAAATGGGTTATGTTACCTTTAATTATTGAAATATGATTGTTGGATATATATTCTAGATAAAGTACTTTATGGATATATAATTTACAGATATTTCCTCTCTGTGCAATATCATTTCATTTTCTTAATGATTCCCTTGCAAGCACAAGTATTATTAATTTTATTGAAATCTTTATCTGTTTTCATTTTATTACTGGTGTCTTTGTTGTCATCTTTAAGAAACCATTACTGGATTCCTTGTCACAGATCTTTAGTACAGTGTTTCTTTCTAAGCATTTCACAGTTTAAATTCTTATTTTTGACTCTGTGGCCTATTTTTAGCTTTTGTCTGTGTAATATGGTGTTAGGTACAAGTCCAATTTCATTCTTTTGCATGTGCATATTGGATTGTCTCAATATCATTTATTAAAAGGACAGTTTTTTACCCTATGGTCTTGGGTACTTTGTTGAAAATAATTGGTCACAGAAGTCATTTTCTTCATGCCTATCAATTCTATTCTATTGACACATATGATTATTCTAATAATATATTGTCTTTATTACTATAATATTATAGTATGTATGGAAATAAGTCTCACCACCATAGTTTGCTAAAATGTTTTATTAGTTTATTTTCATTTTCTTTGAAAAGTAGAGATAGAGAGAAAGAGAAATTCCATCAATTTTTGACACCCTAAATGCCTACAACACTTGGGATTGGACCAGGCCAAAGTGAATAGCCCAGAAATCAATCTGTTTCTCCCATTTGAATAGCAGGCAAACAAATGTATGAAGCATTATCTGCTGTCTCCCAGGGTGTGCAGTAGCAAGAAACTGGATCAGAAGCGGAGGAGTGCCATCTAGATAGGCACTCCCATCTAGATGCCAGTGTCCAAAGTGGCCTCTTAACGACTGTGCCAAATGCCTGCCCCTGCTTTCCCTTCATGTTCCTTTTCAAAATTGCTTTGGGGTTTCCATCTTCTTGTACTTTCAAGTTAATTTTTGAATCATTTTGTCAAAATCTCATTAAAAAAAATTAACCACCTGTTAAGAGATTCACTAGGAATTGTGATGGTTCTTTAGATCAGTATGGGGAATATATTAACAAAATAATCAGGTCACTTGGCTAATTTGCCGCCTGTGGCGCTGGTACCCCAGGTTCTAGTCCCGGTTGGGGCACTGGATTCTGTCCTGGTTGCTCCTCTTCCAGTCCAGCTCTCTGCTATGGCCCAGGAAGAGAGTGGAGGATGGCCCAAGTGCTTGGGCCCTGCACCCGCATGGGAGACCAGGAGGAAGCACCTGGCTCCTGGCATCGGATTGGCGCAGCTCTGGCTCTAGCGGCCCTTTGGGGGGTGAACCAATGGAAGGAAGACCTTTCTCTCTGTCTCTCTCACTGTCTAACTCTGCCTGTCAAAAATAAAAAAAGAAAGAAAGAAAATAATCAGGTCATCTTCTTTATAAAGGTGGAATATCTCAAGTTATAATCACTAAAATTATAAATGGGTCAGGGAGGGAGTTGACATTGTGGTGAAATGGTTTGAGCTGCTGCTCGTGAGGCTGGTATCTTATGTTGGAATTTTGGTTTTAGTTCTGACTGGTCCACTTCCCATCCACATTCCTGCTAATGCACCTGGGAGGCAGCAGATCATGCCCCAAGTACTTTGACCCCTGCCACCCATGTGGGACACCATGGTGAATTTTCTGGCTCCTGGCTTCAACCTGGCACAGCCCTGATTGTTGTGACCACCATTTGTGGAATGAATCAATGGGTGGAAAGTTCTTCCTCCCTACCTCCCTCCCTCCCTCCCTCTCTCTTTTTCTGTCACTTTACCTTTCAAATAAATAAATAAATAAATTGGAAATTATTAATTTTATGAACATTTCTCATCAAAGAAAAGAGAGAGTGCAAAGAAAATCAATAAAGGGTTAAAAGATGTTTGTAACCTATAAATTTGAAAAGACATTGTATCTGAGTACAAAAATCCTTCAATCAATAAGAAAACACAACAAGATAGTCAACAAGTCTTCAATGAAAATTTCAAAATGAGGATATACAAATTGACAGTAGAAATATAAAAGTTTTAATTTTTTTTAGTTACCACGCAGAAACAAATCAAAGGCATTCTGTGACACTACCAACCTATAAGGTTGACTAAAATAAGAATTACACAATAGATCATATTTTATTTAAGATGCAGAACAATTAGAATTCTGACTTTACAAAGATGAGCTATCAAAATTCCAATATTATTTAAATGGCTAGGCCATTTTGAGACACAGTGTTGTTGGTAGTAGGTCCTATCACTAATTTCCATTCTTTGTCATGCTCATTAAAAGATATTACAAAAAAACTTTATACTAGTGCTGTTTATTTGTAATAGTTCAAAACAGGGAACTGCTCGAATGTCCATTAGTGATAAAAATAGATTAACAACTGATATGCAGGCAGAAGGTAGTTTTATACAAGAATCTGAATAAGTTATCTACAGATGTACACTGAGTCATTATTAATGAAGTTCACTCAAAGATTACAAGCAAAATTTTTGTGTGTTATTATACATAAAAATGATTTAATTAATACATAATACAAACAAAAATGTCTGATATATGCTAACAGAAATCATAATAGATTATTCTTGGTGAAGTGAGGATAATGACTAAAAATATCAATAGATTCTATGTACTGAGAGTGTGAATGTGCATATGTGTGTTTGTGTCTGTGTGTAAAAATTTATTCCAAGAATGCATGTTTTTATGAGCTGAATTGTGTCCTCCACAAATTTATTCCATGAAATTTAAAAGTATATGTTTAATTGCCTCAGTATGTGTATCCGATTCTAATACTAAATATGAGTACCAGTGTACCTCAGTTCATAGTTGTATTTGGAAATAAAGTCTATGAATAGATAATAAGTAAAATCAGCCCCTAACATTAGGCTTTAATATAATATGATTGCTGTCTTAACATGAAGATGATGTTGAATAAAACAGCTGCCATTAATGTTAGGACATGAGGAGAAAATGACTACCTATGAGCCAAGAATGCGAGTCTTAGGAGAAAACTCCCAACACTTGATTTTGGACTTCTAGTCTCTGAAAAATATAAGAAAATGAATTTTTGTTGTTAAAACCAACAATTGTGTAACATTTTTTTAATAGAAATCTTATCAAGCTAATAAACAAGTATATTTTCTATATTATTTTACACTAGTTTTTTTTTTTTTAAGATTTATTTACTTATTTGGAATTCAGAGTTACAGAGATAGATGGAAAGCCAAAGAAAGAGAGGGAGAAAGAGAGAGAGAGAGAGAGAGAGAGAGAGAGAGAATCTTGCATCCACTGGTTCCCTCTCCTAGATGGCTGCAACGCCAAGAATGAGCCAGGCTGAAGCCAGGAGATTCATTAGTTCTCCTACTTAGGTGACAGAGGCTCAAACACTTGGGCCTTCTTCCGCTGCTTTTCCCAGCTCATTAGCCGGGAGCTGGATCAGGAGTGGAGCATCTGGGTCACAACTGGGCTCATATGGCATGCCAGCATTGCAGGTAGCAGCTTTATCTGTTATGTCACGACAGCAGCACCAACACTAGATTATTTTATCATGTTATGATATATGTAGCTCTTTATGATTAATACTCAGCAAAGTTTTGGGAAACATTTCCTAGCCACATTAATGTATCTAAATATAAAACATACACATATCCATATTATGATTTAAGAAAATTATAGTGTGATAAGTAAATGATGAAGTCTATGGATAGCCTTACTTCCATTTACATCAAATTTTTTAAATATTTATTTATTGACTTGAAAGTCAGTTATACAGAGAAAGAAGGAGAGGAAGAGAGAGAGAGGTCTTCCATCTGCTGGTTCACTCCCCAGTTGGCTGCAATGGCTGGAGCTGAGCTGATCTGAAGCCAAGAGCCATGAGCTTCTTCTGGATCTCCCACGTGGGTGCAAGAGCCCTGGTACTTGGGTCATCTTCTACTGCTTTCCTAGACCATAGCAGAAAGCTGGATTGGAAGCAGAGCAGCTGAGACAAGAACTGGTGCCCATATGGGTTGCTGGCACTGCAGGCAGTGGCTTTACCTGCTACACCATAGTGCTGGCCCCATTTACATCAAATTTAACTGTAAAAAAAATTTTGGCATTAACTTACGAAAATTCTTAAAAATAAAATTCTTCACTTTATAGAGTTTTGTGACATGAACGTATGATAAAGGCATTGTGGACTGGAGTAAAGTCATCCTAATATCATGCATAAGAATGTCTGTTTCCAAAAAAAAAAGAATGTCTATTTCCAAGTGCTTTTCTCCAGTATAGTAATATCAGCTGCCTTCTCAAATACTGTTGGAAGCTTTATATTGTTCTTTGAATGATCAGGACCATTAAAATACTTTAAGCACCTTTACCTGCAACATAGTCAATACAAACACAAGTCTCTGTGACTTATGTTCTACCATGAACCTGATGTGTAACATAGCCAGTATATTAAAAGAAGAAATGAAATGAGGCCAAAAGAATAAAATAACTTATGAAGTACCATGAGATATGCCCCTGGATATTATATTCCTCTGAGCCCAACTCCAATTCCTAGTAAAACTATGGCATTAATGAAGAATAGTACTGGGACTATAAAATGTTTAAAATATCATAAGTAAAACTTGATAGTCTTTTACTAGAATTACAAAATGGCATTGACTGAGAAGTAACACTTTGATCCTTATGCAGAAGGTTACTGGATCACGTCTCTGCAAAAAATGTTCTGATCTCATTTCAGTCTGAGCAGGGCACGAGACTTCCTGAGCACCCTTAATTAATAAACCCTCTGCTGCTTTCATTTTTGCCTTGTTTCTTCAAATACATTTCATGCTGAAAACAGTATGTATTTGCTGGACTCAGTCATTTCTATATCAACTAAAACATCTTCAAATCAAATTGGTATTTAGATACATTACCAAATTCCAGTGTGTGTCACTCACTAACTGTGTAATTTGCTTCTCTTATAGAAAGGATGGGGAAATTCTGAATATATCTATGCAGTGACTAAATAAAATTGATGTTTATTACAGAAGAAGACTGGTAGAAATCTGAGTTTAAGAAACATTTAAGAAAGGAAATGAGGTTATGGGGAGCACAGATAAAGTTGTGAAGGTTTATCAGATATTTCTGGCCCACAACAGCTTCCTTTTCTTTTCTTTTTTGAAAAAATTTATTTAAGTTTTTAACTGACTCCATATAGTTCATAGAATTCTAAGAATATAATGATAATCCCGTTCTCCCTCCCTCCATCTCGTAAGCTCTTTCTCCCTCCTTCTCTCCTTCCCTTTCCTCCTTCCTTCCTTCCTTCCTTCCTTCCTTTCCTTCTTTCATTTTTGAGACAACATATTTTATATTCACATTACTTTAAAAAGGCTTAATGCCTCTCCAAATAAGAAGTTTAACAAGTATAAAGAAAAAAATGCTGGTTTAGCTGGACTATAGGCAAGGGCTATAAGCAACAGTTGAGTTGAAAAATCACCATTTCACCCATACACAGTAGATCTTAAACTAATCATAGATCATTAAAACTATAGTAGTATAACATTCTTTACCATTATTTTGACAAAGCCATAAAATTTTTACAAAAACTGTTTTTTTTGCAGCAGCACTGATACACACAAGCATTTCTTTCCTTTTTTAATCTCAGTGGTCATATATAAGGGAGAACATGGCGTATTTGTCCTTCTGTCTTTGACTCATTTCATGCAACATAAAGTCCTCCAACTGCATCCATTTTCATGCAAATGGTGGAATTTCATTCTCTTTAATAGTGGAATAATATCCCATGTGTGTATGTTTATGTATATATAGACCACATCTTCTTTATCCATTCATCTGATGATGGACACCTTGTTGATTCCAAAGTTCGGCTATTGTAAACAGTGCTGCTATAAATATAGTGGTGTAGATATCTCTTTGATACAACTTGCTTATGTCTTTTGGGTACACAACCAGTAGTTTGATTGCTGGATCATATAGCAAGTCTGTTTCTAGTTTATTAAGAAATCTATATTGTTTTACACAGTGGCTGCACTAATTAATATTCACACCAGCAGTGTTTACCTTTTCCCCTTTCTCCACGTACTACCTAGTATTTGTTTCTCTCTGTGTTTTGGATTTTAGCCATTCTGGCAGAGTTGAGGTGATATCTCATTTTAGTTTTGATTTGAATTTCACTAATAGCTGGGGATAACAGCTTCCTTTTCCTGATAGGGATTTCCTTGATTCATACATGAGAACCAGTGGAGAATCATTTTCCTAATAAATATTTTAATGACACAAATTGAATGTATGTTCATGGCAATAAAATTGTGACTTTTTTTTTGAGGTAGAGTCAGAGGGAGGGAGAGACAGAGAGAAAGAGCTTCTGTCTGCTGGTTCATTTCCCAAAGGCCTGCAATGGCCAGAGCTGAGTCTATCCAAAGCCAGGATCTAGGAGCTTTTTCCAGGTCTCTCATGTGGGTGCAGGGACCCAAACACTTGAGCCATTTTCCACTGATTTCCCAGGCTATCAGCAGAAAGCTGGATCAGAAGAGGAGCAGCTGGGACTAGAACCAGCACCCATACGGAAGGCCTACGCTGCAGGTGGAAGCTTAGCTAACTACACCACAGTGCCAGCCCCTAAAATTGTGACTTTTAATTTCAAAAATTGAGCTCTAGATATAATATAGACAAGGTCAGAAAAATGCATAGCTACACAGAATCAAACTACATATTCTTTGATATCTGTCAGTATGGAATAGTGACAACCTGGAAGAATAGTTCCCTCAGCACCTTGCTGGAGGAAACTGTAAAGGACAGAATGAGTTGTGAAGGCAGTGGGTGGGAGACTACATGATCATGTAAATGATCGTCTATGACATATCATGCTCTGTGCTGAAATTTTTCATATTGTGAATCCAATGGAGAAACCAGTGCATGCTCAGAATATTTATGAATGCAACTGACAAACCTGAAATAGAAACCTGGATAATTTCAGTTTAGAAACTCATGGTGAGTTTTAAAATGCTGGTTTCAACAAACCTATGGAGGGGGAAATATTTGAAAATAAACTGAAGTTTATGAGAATCTAGAAATTTTATTAGATTGGAGTTGATTCTAAGAAAGTGGACAAGAGTGGGCCAGCACCGAGGCTCACTAGGCTAATCCTACATCTGCAGTGCCGGTACCCTGGGTTCTAATCCCGGTTGGGGCACCGGATTCTGTCCCGGTTGCTCCTCTTCCAGTCCAGCTCTCTGCTTTGGCCCGGGAGTGCAGTGGAGGATAGCCCAGGTCCTTGGGCTCTGCACCCGCATGGGAGACCAGGAGGAAGCACCTGGCTCCTGGCTTCGTATCGGCGCAGCGTGCCAGCCGTAGCAGCCATTTGGGAGGTGAACCAACAGAAAGGAAGACCTCTCTCTCTCTCTCTCTCTCTCTCTCTCTCTCTCGATCTCTCTCTCACTGTATAACTCTGCCTGTAAAAAAAAAAAAAAAGAAGAAGAAATGGGCAAGAAAAAATTCAGGTTGACAAAGAAACCAGGGTTTAAAAAATTGAGATGCTAATTTGAGTTTAAGTTATTTAAAGAAAAGAACTAGTTTTGAAAAAAAAAATAAGTAGTGTAACTTTTAGGCCAGTATCATGCCACTACTTCCTGAGCAATTTTATTTGCCTATTGAATATTGGACTCTAACTAAGTGACTTGAACTGCTGTAGTTTTGTTTTGATGACTGGATTTCTGAAATATAACTCCAAGTATTTTTCAAAGATTATTATTAAGATATATTTTATCATTTAAAGGAACAGTGACAGAATGAGAGAGAGAGACAGAAAAATATATCTTACTTCTGCTGGTTCTCTCCCCAAATGGCCTCAATGGCTCAAATTGGGCAAGACTAGAGCCAGTGGCCAGAAACTCCATATGGGTCTCCCACCTAGGTGTTAGCAGCCTAAGTACTCGGACCATTTTCACCTGCTTTCCCAGGTGCATTATCAGGGCACTGGATTGGAAGCAGAGAAGCACTACTCAAACTGGCACAGATGCTGGTGTCACAGGTGGTGGCTTAACTCACTGCACCACAACAATGGCCCTAATTCCAAATTTTAATTCCACTTTTGATTATGATTTTCATACTTCTGTCTCCATTTTGACCATTTATCAAAGTGTTAGTTCTCTAAAGATGAAAATGGCAGAGGAATGCTCATAATTCATAATTGAGTAGCAAATCTGCAAAAGTTGATAAAAGAGAAAGAAATTATAAGTCAGCCAAGTGAAAATAGCATGGTATTTCAATGTTCAATGGATGCTTTTCACATCTTTCAGATGTGATAATCAACTTTTCTCCTTTGCATCTGTCTTCTCTCCCTTTCTTTTCTTTTTCTTTCCATATCTTCTCTTCTCTTTACTTCCATCCTTTCTTTTTTGTTAAGTTTTTTAAAGATTTTATTTACTTATTTGACAGGCAGAGTTACAGACAATGTGAGAGAGACAGAGAGAAAGGTCTTCCTTCCATTGGTTCACTCCCCAAGTGGCTGCAATGGCTGGAGCTGCACTAATCCGAAGCCAGGAGCCAGTTTTCTCCTGGTTTCCCATGTGGGTGCAGGGACCCAAGCACCTGAGCCATCCTCCACTGCTTTCCCGGGTCACAGCAGAGAGCTGGACTGGAAGAGGAGCAACCCGGTTTAGAACTGGCACCCATATAGGATGCCGGCACTGCAGGCGGAGGATTAACTTAGTGTGCCATGATGCCGGCCCCTTTACTTCCTTTCTTTCGTTCTCTTTATTATTTTGTATATAACTTAGTGTGAATAATTTCCAACAAGTTTCATATGACCATGTACAGAATACTTCCTCCCTGATGGTGACTGAAGTATCCTTGTACTGTAATTATCATACTTAACTTAATCTTTAATCAGCTCTCTGAATTGTATCTTAAAAATACTCAAAGTGTGTATGCACATTAAGATCTTGATCTTGCACTGAATGTTTTATATCCATTGTTAAATTCATCCTCAATATAATCCCTTGAGGTGAGTCCTCTTGATATCTTATAGTCATTTGAAACTGAGCCCATCAGTAGATGAAATTAAGTGAAAATGACTCTTGCTGTATATTCCGTATCAGGGATGCAACCTCAGTTCTGTTTAACTTCAGAGTTCTTATCCTTAAACATGGAGATTTTTGGCTTGTACAGTGATTGGTTCAGCAATTTTGTCAACCATATCCGAAGCAAACCACGTAAAAAGTAACTGGAATAGAAGAAATTCAGATTAATAATGCAAATTTGTATTATAACAGATTATTTTCATAGTTTGACTACTAATATATAAAATGTAATATTTTTACCTTCAAGAAGTTTGTAGCCTGATTTTGATACTAATTTTTGAGACTGGCAGGTACATGAAAAGAACTTGAAATAATAAATTAATTAGTCATTGCTTTTTAATATTGGCAACTTCTGGTTTTACATTTAGTATTGAATCCATTTTGAATTGATTTTTGTGTAAAGTATTAGATAAGTGTCTTTGATTTCAGGGCCGGCGCCGTGGCATAGCAGGTTAAGCTGTGGCCTACAGAGCTGGCATCCTATTTGGGTGCTTGTTTCTATTTCAGGTATGTCAGTTTAGGATTGGGAGATTAGGTTTGTCAGTTTAGGAAGGGAGACTACTTGCTTGTACACTAACTCACCTACTAGAACAAAGAGAAAGATATCTTAGAATTCCAAATTTGCTTTTAAAAATACTGTTTATAACCATTGTCAATATTCCTACAGAAGTAGGATCATTTTGCTTTTTACTTGTTAAACTTCTTATTTGGTGAAGTGCTAAGACTTTTTAATCTAATGTAAATTTAAAATACGTTTTTCAAAGACTAGAAAAAAGACAAAAGGAAGGCGTTTAGGAGGGAATTTATTATTCTGTTAGAAATGTATCTACAGAGCACACTGGATATGTTAAAACTAATTCAAATTAAAATAAAAAATACTCATATAGTGAAGGCATGCACCAATAGTCTGGGAAAAGATAGTTTAATAAAAGTGGAGTTACTGTAGCCTCAGGAAAAAACTGCAGAGGAAACTCTTCCGGATCTAGTGGGTGTTACACGGAGGACATACAGGGAGAGCAAGGTCTCCCACTGTGTGGAAGCCAAGCCACAGAGTATGCGCGCAAGTGCTGGAAGGGGAGGTGAGACAAAAATCTCCGTAACCCGAGACATTGGCGGGGAAAGGCTGAACGAGGCCTGAGGCCCCACTGGGGAAAATTCACCAGGCTGATTGGAGGAGAGAAAAAACGAATAAATAAGGGGAACTGGCATGGACACTAGCCTCTCTCTCCACTCGCCTTACAAAGCTGAGCAAGACAAAGAGCAGGCACCATTTTACTTATGTAAAGTGGCGCCCACCATTAGCAAAGCAGAAAAACCTGACTCTGCTGGGGAGAAATAACAGGAAGTTAGGATTTAGTGAAAGTGTGGAGCTAACGAACTGAGACTGTGAAAATCTGAGAGGGGGCGAGAGAACTCACGGAGTACACAAAATTGGTAATCTTGGCAACCTGGTGAGAGACTGTGGAGAAATTTGAGACCACACTGAGGGCTGCATAAACTCTTTGTGGTCCCAGGGGTAGATCAGACGAATACCCACAGGGGCCAGATTTCATACATCAAGTACCCTCAATTCCATTCAGCTGTGAAGATTTACTTCCCAACTGAGTCAAAAAAAAAAAAAAAAAAAAGCGAGCTAGAGGACAATCTGGGTGAGTCACCTTTGGCACACCCTTAACACTGAAGAACCAAACAGAGCTCTCTGGCCACACCCATCAGAGCCTCAAAGGATCCATCAAAAGCAGACTGTCCACTTAATCTAGAGTCATAGTATTACGAGAAAAAGCACCACAGCAAAGGAACCAAAAAATATCTCCAATATGCCAAACAAACACAGAAACCAAGGTAACAAGAGCAAGGAAGACACTATGATGCCCCCAAATGAAAAAGACACCCCAATCCAAGATTATGAAGATGATGAGATAGAAGAAATGCAAGAAGTGGATCTCAAAAAATTGATAAGAACATTAAGAAGTTCTCAAAAATGAATTATTGAACTACAGAAATCCTTAATGGACAAGATAGAAAATCTCTCTCGCAAAAATGAAGTATTAAGGAGGAATCAAAATGAAATGAAACAACTAGTAGAACAAGAAACTGTGATAGTGACAAGAAATCATAATGAAATGAAGAATTCAATAGATCAAATGACAAACACATTAGAGAGCCTTAAAAACAGAATGGGTGAAGCAGAAGAGAGAATATCGGACTTAGAAGACAGAGAACAGGAAAGGAAACAGTCAAACCAAAGAAAAGAAGAGGAAATTAGAAATCTAAAAAATATTGTTGGGAATCTACAGGATAATATTAAAAAACCCAACATTCGGGTTCTAGGAGTTCCTGAAGGCATGGAGAGGGAGAAAAGATTAGAAGGCCTTTTTAGTGAGATACTAGCAGAAAATTTCCCAGGTTTGGAGAAGGACAGAAATATCCTAGTACAGGAAGCTCATAGAACCACTAGTAAACATGACCAAAAGAGATCCTCACCACGACATGTTATAATTAAACTCACCACAGTGAAACACAAAGAAAAGATCCTAAAATGTGCAGGAGAGAAACGTCAGATTACTCTTAGAGGATTTCCAATTAGACTCACAGCAGACTTCTCATCAGAAACCTTACAAGCTAGAAGGGAATGGCAAGACATAGCCCATGTACTAAGAGAGAAAAACTGCCAGCCCAGAATATTAAATCCTGCAAAGCTCTCATTTGTGAATGAAGGTGAAATAAAGACCTTTCACAGCAAACAGAAATTGAAAGAATTTGTCACCAGTCATCCAGGCTGCAAAAGATGCTTAAAGATGTGTTACACACAGAAACACAGAAACACAGTCATCAATATGAAAGAAGGTAAAGGAAAGAATCCTCACAGCAAAAGATCACAGGGAATTCAAAGCATATATTAGAAAATATCTTTGGCAAATGGCAGGGCAAAGTTACTACTTATCAGTAGTCACATTGAATGTTAATGGCTTGAACTGTCCAGTTAAAAGACACCGATTGGCTGATTGGGTTAAGGAACAAAACCCATCTTTTTGCTGCTTACAAGAAACACATCTTTGCAACAAAGATGCATACAGACTGAAAGTGAAAGGTTGGAAAAAGATATACCATGCCAAGAGAAATGAAAAAAGAGCGGGCGTAGCAATCTTAATATCGGACAACATAAACTTTACCACAAAACCTGTTAAGAGAGACAAAGAGGGACACTATATAATGATTAAGGGTAAAATTCAACAGCAAGATATAACGATTATCAATGTATATGCACTGAATTACAGGGCACTGGTTTATTTAAAAGACTTGTTAAGGGACTTAAAGGGAGACTTAGAACCCAATACAGTAGTACTGGGGGACTTCAATACTCCACTCTCAGAGATAGATAGATCAACAGGACAGAAGATCAACAAGGAGATAGTAGATTTAAACGACACTATAGCCCAAATGGATCTAATAGATATCTATAGAACTTTTCATCCTACACATAAAGCATTTACATTCTTCTCAGCAATATATGTAACCTTCTCTAGGATTGACCACATACTAGGCCATAAAGCAAGTCTCAGCAAATTCAAAAGAATTAGAATCATACCATGCAGCTTCTCAGACCATAAATGAATGAAGTTGTAAATTAGGAACTCAGGAATCCCTAGAGCATATGCAAACACATGGAGATTGAATAACATGCACAACATACCAAAAGTTATGGGATACAGCAAAAGCAGTGTTAAGAGGAAAGTTTATATCAATAGGTGCCTACATCAAGAAATCAGAAGGTCACCAAATGGATGAGCTTTCATGTCAAGGATCTAGAAAATCTGCAGCAAAGCAGACCCAAATCTAGTAGGAGAAGAGAAATAATTAAAATCAAAGAAGAAATCAACAGGATTGAATCCAAAAAAACATTACAAAAAATCAGCCAAATGAGGAGATGTTTTTTTGAAAAAATAAACAAAATTGACACCCCATTGGCCCAACTGACTAAAAAAAGAAAAGACCCAAATCAATAAAATCAGAGATGAAAAGGAAACATAACAACAGACACCCCAGAAATAAAAAAGAATCATCAGAAATTACCGCAAGGGCTTGTATGCCAGCAAACAGGGAAACTTATCAGAAATGGATAGATTCCTGGACACATGCAACCTACCTAAATTGAACCAGGAAGACATAGAAAACCTAAACAGATCCATAACTGAGACAGAAATTGAAACAGTAATAAAGGCCCTCTCAACAAATAAAAGTCCAGGACCAGATGGATTCATGGCTGAATTCTACCAGACATTTAAAGAAGAACTAACTCCAATTCTTCTCAAACTATTCAGAACAATCAAAAAAGAGGGAACCCTCCCAAATTCTTTCTATGAAGCCAGCATCTCCTTAATTCCTAAGCCGGAAAAGATGCAGCTTTGAAAGAGAATTACAGACCAATATCCCTGATGAACATAGATGCAAAAATCCTCAATAAAATTCTGGCCAATAGAATGCAACAATACATCAGAAAGATCATCCACCCAGACCAAGTGGGATTTATCCCTGGTATGCAGGGATGGTTCAACGTTCACAAAACAATCAACGTGAAACATCACATTAACAGACTGCAGAAGAAATGCCATAGGATTCTCTCAATAGATGCAGAGAACACATTCGATAACATATAACACCCTTTCATGATGGGAACTCTAAGCAAACTGGGTATGGAAGGAACATCCTCAATACAATCAAAGCAATTTATGAAAAACCCACTACCAACATCCTATTGAATGGAGAAAGGTTGGAAGCATTTCCACTGAGATCTGGTACCAGACAGGGATGCCCGCTCTCACCACTGCTATTCAACATAGTTCTGGAAGTTTTAGCCAGAGCTATTAGGCAAGAAAAAGAGATTAAAGGGATACAAATTGGGAAGGAAGAACTCATACTATCCCTCTTTGCAGATGATATGATTCTTTACTTAGGGGACCAAAAGAACTCTACTAAGAGACTATTGGAACTCGTAGAAGAGTTTGGCGAAGTAGCAGGATATAAAATCAATGCACAAAAATCAACAGCCTTGGTATACACAGGCAATGCCAGAGCTGAGAAAGAACTTCTAAGATCAATCCCATTCTCAATAGCTACAAAAACAAATACCTTGGAATAAACTTAACTAAGGATGTTAAAGATCTCTACGATGAAAATTACAAAACTTTAAAGAAAGCAATAGAAGAGGGTACCAAAAAATGCAGAAATCTCCCATGCTCATGGATTGGAAGAATCAATATCATCAAAATGTCCATTCTCCCAAATGCAATTTATACATTCAATGCATTACCAATCAAGATACTGAAGATCTTCTCAGATCTGGAAAACAGTCAGGAAAATGAAGAGGCAAATGACAAAATGGGAAAAAATATTTGCAAACTATGCAACAGATAAAGGGTTGATAATAAGAATCTACAAATAAATCAAGAAACTCCACAACATCAAAACAAACAACCCACTTAAGAGATGGGCCAAGGACCTCTATAGACATTTTTCCAAAGAGGAAATCCAAATGGCCAACAGACATATGAAAAAATGTTCAAGATCACTAGCAATCAGAGAAATGCAAATGAAAACCACAATGAGGTTTCACCTCACCCAGGTTATAGTGGCTCACATTCAGAAATCTACCAACAATAGATGCTGGAGAGGATGTGGGGAAAAAGGGACACTAACCCACTGTTGGTGGGAATGCAAACTGGTTAAGCCACTATGGAAGTCAGTTTGGAGATTCCTCAGAAACCTGAATATAACCCTACCATACAACCCAGCCATACCACTTCTTGGAATGTACCCAAAGGTAATTAAATTGGCAAACAAAAAAGCTGTCTGCACATTGATGTTTATTGCAGCTCTTTTCTTTTCTTTTCTTTTCTTTTTTTTTTTTTTTTGACTGGCAGAGTGGGTAGTGAGAGAGAGAGACAGAAAGGTCTTCCTTTTTGCCGTTGGTTCACCCTCCAATGGCTGCTGCAGCCGGTTCATCGCGCTGATCCGAAGCTTTGAGCCAGGTGCTTCTCTTGGTCTCCCATGCGGGTGCAGAGCCCAAGCACTTGGGCCATCCTCCACTGCCTTCCCGGGCCATAGCAGAGAGCTGGCCTGGAAGAGGGGCCCTGGGATAGAATCTGGCGCCCCAACCGGGACTAGAACCCGGTGTGCTGGTGCAGCAAGGCAGAGGATTAGCCTGTTGAGCCACAGCGCCGGCCATAAAAGCATATTTGAACCTACCACTTCTTGGAATTTACCCAAAGGAAATTAACTGGGGAAACAAAAAAGCTGTCTGCACATTAATGTCTATTGCAGCTCAATTCACAATAGCTAAGACCTGGAATCAACCCAAATGCCCATCAACAGTAGACTGGATAAAGAAATTATGGGACATTTACTCTATAAAATACTACACAGCATTCAAAAACAATGAAACCCAGTCATTTGCAACAAGATGGAGGAATCTGGAAAACATCATGCTGAGTGAAATAAGCCAGTCCCAAAGGGACAAATATCATATGTTCTCCATGATCAGTGACAACTAACTGAGCACCAAAGGGGAAACCAGTTGAAGTGAATTGGACATTATGAGAAACAATGACTTGATCAGCTCTTGTCCTGACTGTTGATGTACAATGCAATACTTTATCCATTACAGTATTTTTTTTTGTTCTAGTACAATTGTTTGAACTCTGTAATTAACACACAATTATTCTTAGGTGTTTAAATTTTAACTGAAAAGTGATCCCTGTTAAATTTAAGAGTGGGAAAAAGAGAGGGAGGAGATGTACAATTTGGGACATGCTCAATCGGACTTGCCCCAAATGGGGGAGTTAGAAGAATGCCAGGGGATTCCAATACAATCCCATCAAGACTGCATGTACCAATGCCATCTCACTAGTCCAAATGATCAACTTCAGTTCACAATTGATGGCTCTGATAGGTCTAAGAGTCAAAGGGATCACACAAACAAAACTAGTGTCTGCTAATACTAACTGATAGAATCAAAAAGGGAGAGAAAGATCCAACATGGGAAGTGGGATACACAGCAGACTCATAGAATGGCAGACGTCCTAAACAACACTCTGGCCTCAGAATCAGCCCTTAAGGCATTCGGATCTGGCTGACGAGCCCATGAGAGTATTGTAGGCATGGAAAGCCAAGACACTCTGGAAAAAAAAAAATGACCTAAATGAAAGATCTCTGCGAGTGAGATCCCAGTGGAAAGAATGGGACCATCAAAGAAGGAGGTACCTTTCTCTGAAGGGAGGAGAGAACTTCCACTTTGACTATGACCCTGTCGGAATAAGATCAAAGTCAGCGAACCCTAAAGGCTTCCATAGCCTTGGCAACTCATGACTAGAGCCTAGGGAGACTACTGACACCATAAACAAGAGTGTCAAATTGTTAAGTCAACAATAGGAGTCACTGTGTACTTACTTCTCATGTGGGATCTGTCCTTAATGTGTTGTCCAATGTGAAATAATGCTATAACTAGTACTGAAACAGTATTTTTACACTTTGTGTTTCTGTGTGGGTGCAAACTGATGAAATCTTTACTTAGTATATATTAAATCGATCTTTGGTATATAAAGATAATTTAAAATGGAAAAAAAAACTTGGTTTTTAATTGGACATTGCAAAGAATCAATTTTTTAAAAATATCATGTAAGTTCTCTGTCCTTAATGTGCTGTACATTGTGATTTAATGCTATAACTAGTACTCCAACAGTATTTTTCACTTTGTGTTGCAATCTGTTGAAATCTTTACTTAATATATACTAAACTGATCTTCTGTATATAAAGAGAATTGAAAATGAATCTTGATGTGAATGGAAGGGGAGAGGGAGCAGGAAAGGGGAGGGTTGCGGGTGGGAGGGAAGTTATGGGAGAGAGGAAACCATTGTAATCCATAAGCTGTACTTTGGAAATTTATATTCATTAAATAAAAGTTTAAAAAAAATTGAAAAATTGTTCCCACAAAAGTAAGTGTGAACAACAATAGCAAAAAAACCCCAAAATATATAATTTTGGAGCCAGCATTATGGCATAGTGGGTAAAGCCCTGGTCTGCAGCACTGGTATCATGTATGTGCACAGATCAAGTCCTGTCTGCTCCACTTCTGATCCAGCTCCTGCTAATGGCCTTTGAAAAGTAGCAGAAGATGTTCCAATCACTTGCTCCCCTGGTTTACCCTTCAAATGGCTGCAACAGCCCAAGTTGTGCCAGGCTAAAGCCAGGAGCCCTGAGTTTCTTCCATGTCTCCCAGATGCATGGAGGGACCTACGCATTTGGGTCATCTTCTACTGCTTTGCTAGTCACATTAGCAAGGAGCTGGTTTAGAAGTGGAATAGCCAGGACTTGAACTGATGCCCATGTGAGTTGCCAGTGCCATAAGCAGCCACTTTACCTGCTATGCCACAACGCCAGCCCATATTCTGACTTTCAAATACATAAATAATTCTTTAAAAATTATAATTTATCATTTCAATTTAATAAAAATTAAGAAAATGATTTTGACTAAAGTTAAGGAATTGTAACTTGATTGTAATATATCATCTAGTGTGTTAATTCTATGTTTTCAGGTTACTCCTCTAAAATTGCTAATAAACCACAGCCCAAAAGGACCTATACTACTATCAAACACAAAAGACCTTTGTCAGTCATTAATGTCCTCATTTTCCTTTCTTATTTTCTTTATGACAGAACAACACAGTCTGAGTGTAAATTACAGAATAGCTCCCAGTAAAATAATATGTAATACTCAGATGCAAGCAAAATTTTCTTTTATCTTTTGCTTATTTACCATAATGTCACAAAGTTTGAAGATGTCTCTATAATCTGCTTATAGATGTATTTTTCTATAGAAAAAATTGTCTTATATATATTTACTATTTCATGTTTTTGAAAAATGAGATTTGATAAAACAGTACATCTACATCATATTACTTTATTTTTTGGAAGTCATACATATCATTAACTGGAAAATTATTATTAAGTTCAAGACATCATTGCAGTAAAAGAAAATTACATAAACAAATACTCATATTTCTTTATATATACCATACAAATACAATTTGTATAACTTCAAAGCCTCATAATTTTAGTTGAAGTAAATTTAACAACCTGAATGAAGTAAATTAAACACAATATGGTATAAAAATGCCAAAAAATTCTCTTTTTTTTTGACAGGCAGAGTGAACAGTGAGAGAGAGAGACAGAGAGAAAGGTCTTCCTTTGCCATTGGTTCACCCTCCAATGGCCGCCGTGGCCAGCACGCTGTGGCTAGTGCACCACGCTGATCCGAAGCCAAGAGCCAGGTGCTTCTCCTGGTCTCCCATGGGGTGCAAGGCCCAAACACTTGGGTCATCCTCCACTGTACTCCCTGACCACAGCAGAGAGCTGGCCTGGAAGAGGGGCAACCGGGACAGAATCTGGCGCCCTGTCCGGGACTAGAACCCAGTGTGCCAGCGCCGCAGGCAGAGGATTAGCCTATTGAGCCATGGCACTGGCCAAAAAATTCTAATCCTATGTAATTTAACTTAGCTCTGGGATTTGGTTGGTGTAGAAGCAGTTGCTGTAACAGGGCAATAACTAAATCTTAGAATGGAAAAAAAGATAGGAATCATTTAATGGTGTTGTTTTCAAAATTTTAACACACATTTGAATGTGATTTTTTATCAAATGAGGATAAATGCATGAAAGTGCAGCTGCTCTTGGTGAAGTTTTCTACTCAGCTGCGGTTTTGGCTAATGTTGATTTAATGATTCCCATTCTCATATACAAATATTATCTACAATAGCTTGCTAAATAGATATTGCATTTGTATCTCCTAATGGGGAGCCCCCTCTCCCCTCCCTTGCTTTGCTCGGTCTTTGCTGATATGCTACACAGTTAAAGGAAACATTTAAAATGTATTCTAAGTGTGCTACAATTATTTTTCTTCAGTTGTATTGGAAGTTCTATGGCAGTTAATGTGGGCCAACAGTCTAAACATGTATTAAATTTTTGGCAGCCGCAAAATAATGTATCAACACTATGAGGATTCTTCTAACAATATCTTAATTCTCCTAAAATCAATACAGATATTAAAAATAAATGTCTCCATCTTGACTGACAGTTCCCTACCAGCATCCCTCTGTGACACACACACACACACACACACAACACACAGTAAATGTTTGGACTAATTCCCATGTGATGATCCGTGCATTTTTGGAATTGTCCTGAAAAACAAAGAATAAGGTCTCAGTGTCTATGTCTGTATTTCTTGAGTGTGCTGCTGTATATGCAGTTAATGATATGTAGTTGAACAGTCAACTGAGTCAGTTAGCATTCTTCACCAGTACATTTTATAAAGAGTTTAGAAAAATACTGGAACAGTTGTGGTACAGTGCTGGTTTGGGTCCTTGCTGCTCTGCTTGAGATCTAGCTGCTGGCTAATGCAGCTGGAAAAGCAGGGGAAGGTGGCCCAATTGCTTCGGCCCTTGTAAACCACGCTGGAAACCCAGATGACACTCCAGGCTGTGGTTTCAGCCTGACCCAGTCCTGGCTGTTGTGGCCACTTGGATTATGAAACCAACAAATGGAAGATCTCTGTCTCCCCCTTTTTCTGTCTCTCTGCCTTTCAAATAAATAAAGTCAATCTTAATAGTTTTTATTTTTTTAGAGAATACTAACCCCTCTCTACTGTGTGTTAGAGTAATGGCAGCCATAACATAGGTATGATCTGCAGTAGGAAAAAATGAGTTTTATATGCACATCGAAGGCAGATACTTCAGGGAGAAGAGAGAATGCTGAATATCTGGTTCCACATATCCATAATGCCTAAATATATTTACTGATGCCTTGTCACTGGTTTGGTTATTAGATGAGAAAGTAAATATAGCTTTCAGTCAGTTCTCTTCTTTTAAAGAAGCTTAAACTAGCCTTTTGATGCCTATAATCAAATGAAAAAGAGTTAATATTATGTATATTTGTGTCTGTTCTTTCTGTCATACACACACACATGCATATAATATTTATTTATTTAAAAGTCAGAGTTAGAGAGAGAGAGAGAGAGAGAGAGAGAGAGAGAAAGTATTGTATCCTCTGGTTTACTCCCCAAATGATAACAATGGCTAGCACTAGAACTACTATACTACAATCCTGGCCCCTGTCCTATATATATTGTTCTATTTCCTTCTATTTTATTTTTTTACTAATTTAGGAATGTGCCATGAATACTATTCTATGTTGGTGAACTTTGTAGCGTTTATTTTCAGTAGTCTTTTCATCTGAACAAGTATTCCAACATTTTTTTTTATTTTTTTTGTTTGTTTTTATTATTATTATTTTTTAACTTTTATTTAATGAATATAAATTTCCAGTGTACAGCTTATGGATTACAATGGCTTCCCCCTCCCATAACTTCCCTCCCACCCGCAACCCTCCCCTCTCCCGCTCCCTCTCCCCTTCCATTTGCATCAAGATTCATTTTCAATTCTCTTTATATACAGAAGATCAATTTAGTATAAAGATTTCAACTGTTTGCACCCACATAGAAACACAAAGTGAAACATACTGTTTGAGTACTAGTTATAGCATTAAGTCACAATGTACAGCACATTAAGGACAGAGATCCCACATGAGGAGCAAGTGTACAGTGGCTCCTGTTGTTGACCCAACAAATTGACACTCTAGTTTATGGCGCCAGTAACCATCCTAGGCTGTTGTCATGAGTTGCCAAGGCTATGGAAGCCTTCCAAGTTTGCCGACTCTGATCATATTTCGACAAGGTCATAAAAGACAGAGTGAGGATAGTAACCAATGATCCTAAGAGTGGCATTTACCAGGTTTGAACAATTATACAGCATTAAGTGGGGAAGAGGACCATCAGTACACACAGGTTGGGAGTAGAGCCATTGGTGGTAGAGTAGAGGTTATGATTACAAAGCAATGAGGCCCAAGTGCACTAGACAGGGCCTAGAACAAAGGACAGAGTCATTATTAGAGGAGCTAAGAACGGTGCTGTCTAAGCTACAATTAAGTTTTCTGATTGAGAGGCAAATAGAACCTGATAGAAGGGGCTTGATAATAATCTGGTGGGCTTTAGGCCTTGTAAATTCAGAGGCCCAGACCTATCTATCTCTTCACATGGGGTATATCCTAAGGGAGGTGTGAACCTCCTAGGGGAAGGCACTCTGTTGACTTTCATTACTTGGCTGGCCTGGGAGGAGAGCTGGCCAGGTAAAGGCAGGTGGCATCTCTAACAAGAAATTTACAGTATTCCAACATTTGAACCAGCCCCTCAGTTATGTTCATATCTCTGTAACTATTGGTTGTTATGTTTTTCCTAAACAACAACATCAAGAGCAATAATAATAATAACTTAATGTATTCTGGAGTATACTGTTATTTTATTACCTACTACTAAAGGTGAATTCTTATATATCATTGAAGTTGCATTCTGTACACTGTATTGTCATTTATGTAGCAGATAAATGAAACATAATGCATAAAATAATGACTCAAAACTAAGAAAAATATAAATAATAAAGATGAGAATAATGGTAGCTGCCAGTTACTGAGTGTATAATATATATCAAAAGTGCATAGGGATTATCGTTCTTAGAATACATTTAGGAAACTAAACCGAAGGAGGTAATTTCCTTGTCGAGAGTGTGAGAAATTATGGCATAAATAGAATTCAACAAATGTCTGGTTAAGAATATTTAATGAAAGAATGTACAGTAAATTAAGATAAGAATTATCAGACATCTCTGAAACAAAATACAGGTGATAGATTGTATAAAATGAGTTACATTTTTCAGAATAAAATCCAACTTAGGGTGACAACAGGATATTCAACTATAATACTTTAAGTATCAGAAATTGTCACTAGTAAGTTTAGGATTAAAACTAGTTTACAGAAGCCGGCACTGTGACACAGTGGGTTAAAGCCCTGGCCTGAAGTGCCAGCATCCCATATGGTGCTGGTTCTAGTCCTGGCTGCTCCTCTTCTAATCCAGCTCTCTGCTATGGCCTGGGATACCAGTGGAAGATGGCCCAAGTCTTTGAGCCCCTGCACAGACGTGGGAGACCCGAAAGAAGCTCCTGGCTTCGGATCGGCATAGCTTCAGCTGTTGCAGCCATCTGGGGAGTGAACCAGCAGATGGAAGACCTCCTTCTCTGTCTCTACCTCTCTCTGTAACTCTTTCAAATAAATAAAAATAAATCTTAAAAAAAAAATCTAGTTCCTAAAGAAAGATAATTTGAATTCTTACTGTTTGCATGGAAATTTAAGGAATCTATCATTGATTTAGCTAACACTATGGGAGCAATATTTTAAAATACAAAATAACTGATTTATTCAGGAAAATTAGTGATGGAGTATATTTTTTATAAAGATCTACAGACTAGCTGGCACCGCAGCTGAATAGGGTAATCCTCCGCCTGTGGCTCCGGCACCCTGGGTTCTAGTCCCGGTCAGGGTGCCAGATTCTGTCCCAGTTGTCCCTCTTCCAGTCCAGCTCTCTGCTGTGGCTTGGGAGTGCAGTGGAGCATGGCCCAGGTTCTTGGGCCCTGCACCGGCATGGGAGACCAGGAAGAAGCACCTGGCTCCTGGCTTTGGATCAGCGTGGTGCGACAGCTGCAGCCATTGGGGGGTGAACCAATAGAAAAGGAAAACTTCTCTCTCTCTCTCTCTCTCTTTCTCACCATCCACTCTGCCTGTAAAAAAAAAAAAAAAAAATCCAAAGTCTTGTTTATTTGAAAGAAATAATGTCAGAGATAGGTGGAGAGAAAGAGAGAGAGAGAGAGAGAGAGGGAGAGAGAGAGAGAGAGAGTCTTCCATCTGCTTGCTTATTCCCTAAAGGCCCACAACAGTAAAGGCTGGGCCAGACTTAATCCAAGAACCAGGATATACATCCACGTCTCCAAAATGAATGGATGAATGGCTGGACCCCAAGCTCTGGGACATCCTCCACCACCTCCTGGGTGCATTATCAAGAAGGAAGATGGTAAACAGAGCAATAGAGACTCAAACATGCACCCAGATAAGGAATTCAACAAAGCCAGCCCCAGATAGAGTTTTTTGCCTTTAACACTGTGACCATGTCTATGCCAAAAACATTATTATCATATATTTTATGCTTATTTTGGCCAAGAGAAGACAGACTACCTTCCACTTTTATGATGAATTTGAAGGGTTTTCGAGCAGATGAAGGAAAGAGATATTATTCAGTAGTGGCAGGAGCACACAAGCGGCTTAATTTGCATCACACTTTGGCAGTCTGCATGGGGGAGGAAGGGTTCCTCACAACAGGAGAGGTTCCAAAAGTATGGCACAGAGGCCACTCTCTGCTTATTTCTGCTATATTGAAAACATCGCATGTGTGAAAGTTTTGAGTTTGGTGCCAGCAGGCATCTGAGTTCATGAATTGTTTACGTATATGTAATTAACTATAAAAAGATTAAAGCTTAACTATTTCAAATAGAAATTAATGAATAGATGGAAGGCGCTACTGGGAATTAACCTAAGTATGTGAATATGTATGTTTGAATATGTATGTGTGTGAATATATAGAAGTAGGGAGGGGGGGGGGAGTCAGAGACAGAGAGGCTGAGTAGAGAGACTGTGGGGAAATGGCTTATGCAGTTGTGCTGGGTGAGAAGTCCTGTGAGTGCCATTGTAAGATGAGGACGCAGAAAAACAGTAGTGTAGATTAATCTGAATATAAAGAACCAGAGGGCTAATGGCTTATCGAATTAAAGGATAGAAGATGAGGTGAGAAGACCTATCCCAAATAGTGAAAAAGGGAAATATAATTGTGTATTTATAGGCATATGATTTCTATATATTTACATATATATACTTGCATTCATACAGATACAGAACATCTATGTAAGTATAAATGATATTAAATTTAAAATTAACTTCTAAATTTGAATACCTTATTTTCTCCTAATGCGATATATCTTTGTTTCTCTCATATTTTAACTCAGGAACCAATTATTAAATAACAAATAACCAATTATCAAATAAACAAAAATAAAAGCAAAAGAATACCACAGTTTGGATAAGAAAAATTTTATTCATTTACTTATCATTTTAAATAATTCTTTTTCCTTGCCTTTAAACACATAGAAATAAAGTTTAAATAAAATTATGGAATATTTTAAAGGGCCGGTATTATGGGAAATAAATTCATAAAAATAATTTTTATAAAACATCTTTAAAAATGTAGTTAATAAATAAAATTTTAATCTTTAAAAATTAAATTTTCTAGCTTCAAGAAAAATATTAGCTTGCTTCAAACCTCATAATTTGGTAAAGTTTTCCATATTTAAATAGCAATTCTTAAAATCATAGGATATTTATTAATTCCAAACATTCATCCATAAACAATTTTCTTAATGGGCTTACATCCTCTCAAGGGTCAAGTATGTTATTTCAGAAAGAAATCTTTTATGTAAAAAAAAAAAGGTTATTTTAAATAGAGAATTTAATTACTTTGCAAAAGCCTGCTTTCCTTCCTTCCTTTCTTTCTTTCTTTCTTTCTTAAGATTTATTTTATTTATTTAAAAGGCAGAGTTAGGCAGAGGCAGAGAGAGAAAAGGGTCTTCCATCCTCTGGTTCACTCTCCAGATGGCCACAATGGCCATAGCTGGGTCGATCTGAAGCCAGGAGACAAGAGCTTCTTCTGGGTCTCTCACGTGGGTACAGGGGCCTAAGGAATTGGGCCATCTTCTACTGCTTTCCCAGGCCATAGAGGAGAGCTGGATTGGAAATGGAGCACCCAGGACTCAAACTGGTGCCCATATGGGTTGCCGGCACTTGAGAGTGGCATCTTTACCTGCTATGCTACAGCGCTGACCCCTGTTTTACTTCTTTTCCATTTATTTCCTACAGAAGTTTTGATACAAGATAGGATCCAATAAATATCTGTTCAACTCTACCACAGTTTTTGCTGCTCTTGTGCTGTCAGATTTTAAATTATTTATCCTTATAATATACCCCAACTTCTTGAGTAACACAAAATTCCATATTAATTTTATCTATAATGAAGCAGTTCAAAATTTTAAATTTCTTTTTTTTCTCTACACAATTCTCTTTTTCTTCTTTTTGATTATTTTGCTACTTTCAAAACTGTTTTTTTTTTTCACATTTAACAACAACAAAACCCCCAAGATAAGACTTTTGTAGGCTGACAGACTATTTGAAGAATAAAGACTAATATAATATTTTATTATCAGATAAAGTACAAATCATTACTATTGAGAATAGAAAAGAAGACTTAAAATAAATGCTAAAGACAACAAGGACTAATAGAGGATATTATGTTAAATTTAAAGTCTTTATGCCAACAAACATAACAGTCTGGATCAGACATAGCTTCTTTTTTCCTGCAAATGGAAATCTGATGTTAAAAAAAGAAAACAATTCCGAAATGATTACACATTTCCTTAAAGGCTTTTTTCTTTTGTGTTGTTTTTTATTTAAGAATATGCTAGAGAATATTTTTGTTCTGTCTTTAAAACTTCAGGTGTTATGGTAAGACTGTTGCCATTCTCAAAAGATTTAAATATTAGAATAATTCTGAAAACAATGTTTAGTAAAATGAAATAATAGAAATAAGGAGTGCTATAAGAAAGCTAAGTGACTATTGTACATTTGCTCATTTCATTTGGTGGTTGGTCAACAAAGGCCTGAAACACTGCTTGTTTTCATAATCTGTTGGAGGAAAATAGCTGTGCCTACCACTTAGCGTATCTATGTTTTCCTGCTACGGTGGCAGAACTTACTAGCTGTGATGAATCACATAGCCCTCCAAGCCTGAAACCTTTACTATCTCTTCTCGTTTCGAAAAAGTTTCTCACCAGTTTTAGGCTTTGACTATGATTTCAGCTTCAGAGTATACAATGGTTTCCATACACAATCATCGAGTAGTTTTTGAACATCTACTTTATTGCAGCGAGGGTAGGGCAGTACATAACTCACATCAATATAATGGGAGATGTTTAGGCTCATGATAACCTGAAAGGGCCAAAGAGTCAGGAATAAATATGATGAATTGAGAGACTCCATTAGAGATTCTCCATAGGGGAAGAATTAATTCTCTTCTCCACCCCCTTCACTTCATCTTCTCCCTTACACACACAAATACACCAAGATACCATACACCCATGAGTAGATGACAGTAGGATGACTGTTTCAGGGGTGAGCTCGTGGAATCAGTTACTAGCTCAGAAAGTCTCTATAAAAAGCAAAAAAACCACATTTTTTTGTAAAGCAGCGCTTAAAGTAGACACATTCAGAATATGTGGTATCTTAAGATTTTGAAATAAATTTGTAGCATCACTCTGAGAAACTTGAAATTAACACATTTGTTGTGAAAGACTCATAGAACGTGTTTGTCTTCTTTGCCATATCACTCTCAAATGTGCATAATACATTTCAGTGTGCCAGTGTTTCAAATATTTGCTGAAAACAAGGATTGTTCAGCAAAGCAGTTGAGAATTACAAAGGACAATGCCATGTACTGAAAGCATGATTTTGAATGTGGAAAAATTGGCAAATGTTGACTTCATATCCTGGTCTGTCAAACTTCTGTCTATAAAATTTGGGTAAATGAATTGAATATTATGAATGCTGGTTTTCTCTAATATAAAATTAGCTAACATTCAAATATATAATACTGTTAGGAGGTTTAACGGTGATAAGATACACAAAGAATGAGGCCAGGAATTTGAAAATAGGTGATTGCTAAGAACAACGAAAATGATCAAGTGCTATGTATTGGTTATAAACTGATGAACTCAGCTTGTGAACAAACATATTTAATGCTTAAATTATATTAATTGGGTACCATTATTATCCCCCTTTTATTGTAAATTGAGCTATGGAGTGTTCAATAATTATTTAATAATTATCTTGAAACCACAGAAATAAGATTTGTATTCAACACATTCTGCCTGTATAGAACATGTAATTTTAATCAAAAAGCCATAATTTTCAAATAAAAAAGTGGTCATGGGGCCGGCGCTATCTCGAAGTGGGTTAAAGCCCTAGCCTGCAGTGCCAGCATCCCATAGGGGTGCCGGTTTGAGTCCAGGCTGCTCCTCTTCTGATCCAGCTCTCTGCTTTGGCCTTGGAAAGCAGTAGACGGTGGCAAAAGTACTTGGACTCCTGCACCCATATGGGAGACCTGGAAGAAGCTCCTGGCTCCTGGCTTTGGATCAGCTCAGCTCTGGCTGTTGCAGTCATATGGGAGTAAACCAGTGGATAGAAGACTCCCTCTGTCTCTGTCTCTGCCTCTCTCTGTAGCTCTTTCTAATGAATAAAAATAAATCTTTTTTTAAAAAAAGGTCATTTCCTGCCCTGGAGTCAAAGGATGCCCAGGTCAGAGCCACAGATCTTATTGGCTCTAAGCTGAAAAGCCCTTCACTCAGCCCAACTTCCAAAGTGACCATTGTAGCTGAGGGGACGGCCAAGTAGGGTCAGCAACATTGCAGGCAGAACTGTAAATTTCTTGTTAGAGATGCCACCTGCCTTTACCTGGCCAGCTCTCCTCCCAGGTCAGCTAAGTAATGAAAGTCAACAGAGTGCCTTCCTCTAGGAGGTTCACACCTCCCTTAGGATGTACCCCATGTGAAGAGATAGATAGGTCTAGGCCTCTTAACTTACAAGGCCTAAAGCCCACCAGATTATTATCAAGCCCCGTCTGTCAGGTTCTATTTGCCTCTCAATCAGAAAACTTAATTGTAGCTTAGACAGCACCTTTCTTAGCTCCTCTAATAATGACTCTGTCCTTTGTTCTAGACCCTGTCTAGCGCACTTGGGCCTCATTCCTTCGTAATCATAACCTCTACTCTACAACCAATGGCTCTACTCCCAACCTGTGTGTACTGATGGTCCTCTTCCCCACTTAATACTGTATAATTGTTCAGACCTGGTTAATACCACTCTTAGGATCATTGGTTACTATCCTCACCCTGTCTTTTATGACCTTGTCTAAATATGATCAGAGTCGGAGAACTTGGAAGGCTTCCATAGCCTTGGTAACTCATGACGACAGCCTAGGGTGGTTACTGGAGCCATAAACTAGAGTGTCAATTTGTTGGGTCAACAACAGGAGTCACTGTGCACTTGCTCCTCATGTGGGATCTCTGTCCTTAATGTGCTGTTCATTGTGACTTAATGCTATAACTAGTACTCAAACAATATGTTTCACTTTGTGTTTCTATGTGGGTGCAAACTGTTGAAATCTTTACTTAATGTATACTAAATTGATCTTCTGTGTATAAAGAGAATTGAAAATGAATCTTGATGTGAATGGAAAGGGAGAGGGAGTGGGAGAGGGGAGGGTTGCGGGTAGGAGGGAAGTTATAGGAGGGGGAAGCCATTGTAATCCATAAGCTGTTCATTGGAAATTTATATTCATTAAATAAAAGTTAAAAAAAATGGTCATTTGTCTTGAATAAGAAGTAAAGCATGTAAAATAGAAAAACCATCAATATCCCAGAAAATAAATTAATTCAAAGTAAAAATAAAATTTCACATATTTTCACAATATTAATCCACATCAAAGAATAACTGTTAGATATTAATTGCCAAGAAAACCAACTGAGGATTTTTATATTGAACGATGCTCCCATGTTTAGAAGTACAGTGAGTCATGGTTGATTGGAAAGTTAAATACATTTTAAGATTCCTCAAATAATTAGATGAGTGGGACAAAAGATGAAGATAGGTGGAGGGTATCAGATTACAAAACAAACCTTTTGAAGCTATTGATTACAGTGCAGTTAGAGGAAGCATTGTAGGCAACAACATTGCTCAGTCAGTCTCTCTCTCTCTCTCTCTCTCTCTCTCTCTTTCTCTCTCTTTTTCTTCTCCTGAATCTATTTCCTGACTAGAAGGATAAGTTGTGTAGAAAAATCACACTTTCAACCACAGAAAACATTTATCTGTGCAAAAAATAAAAACAACAAAGCAAACAAAAATACAAACAATTCAGACATCTCCAAATTTGTAACCATCCCTAATCAAGAGGTCACTAAATTCAAGTTGCATTTTTTTCATCCTTCGCAGAATAGGATAAACTTCCTTCCTAGAAGAGACTGCAAGCTTAAGATTGAACCACAATTTTATAACAACGAACAAAAACACAAAAGAAAACACAAAGTTCCCACAAAACATTCTCCTTCTGTCTAATCTTTATGATGGTGGTATTAATGAATTTCACTGGGAAAAAAAAAAAAAAACTAAGAACTTCCAGCTAGAAATACAATCTCATTTTCAAAGGATAAAAAAGTCAAGATGAGGTCAGGGTGAATTTACTGACAAGAGAAAATTAAACAATATCTTTATTGTTTGCAGTGTAAAAGGCAAAGAGCCAATAATTACAAATCTAACCAATTGCCAGTGCATGCCAAGATATAATAGAGGTTAAGAGGTGACACAAGTCATTTTAATTCCTATTTCATTAGGCAGAGTAAATCATGCAGCTACAATCGTTTTCCAAATGGGAAATAAGGATAATTCCACTGTGTCCTTGATAAATAAGAACTGTATGAATTTCCCTCTGCTTCCTCAATCTCTATATCTTTCCTTCCTTTTCTTCTTTCTTTCCTTCCTTTTTTCTTTCCTAACTTCCTTCCTCCCTTCCTTCCTCCCTTCCTTCCTCCCTTCCTTCCTCCCTTCCTTCCTTCCTTCCTCCCTTCCTTCCTTCCTTCCTTCCTTCCTTCCTTCCTTCCAGCTTGTCTCCCTTTACCCCCCCCTTTCCTCACTTTGCTCCTTTTTTTAAACCTCTTTTGTTAAAACACTATTTATTGACTTCCTAATTGTATTATCAGATATGCCATAAATGAAAGCATCTTTTAAAAATTATAAAACAAAGTATACATTCAGCATATATTTGTGAGATTCTGTATCCTGGTGGGTTTATAAGACATTTTCAGATATTACACTTTTATGTTGAAAATTGATAAAAACTATTCAGTGTTGGTTTACCATAAAAAAGTGACACTGGGAAAATAAAAACATTGCTATATCACACTTTTTATATTTCCATTTGGATGTAGTACATGTAAACTATTATGAAATAATGTGCCATGAGGTGATTTTAAAATGATTTTCAGTAGGGGAAAACTCCAAGAACTCTCTGAGAATTTGTAACTTATTTGTAATACAGTTTTCTTGTTTGATCAAACAGTAAGCTGTGATTATGAGTATGATATGTGACTTTTAACATACAGAACTAACTCCATTACTTACATTTCATCATCTGCATATACAATCTCTTTAAAAGTTTTTTTTTTTAATCTTTTAAGGAATACAAATTTTATAAGTACAACTTTAGGAATTTAGTTATTCTTCCCACCATACCCACTCTCCTACCCATACTCTCACCTCTGCTCCTCCTCCCACTCCCCTTCCCAGTCCCATTCTCCATTAAGATTAATTTTCAATTAACTTTGTACACAGAAGACCAACTCTATACCAAGTAAAAATTTCAACAGTTTTCACACACACACACACACACAAACTGTTTGAGAACTAGTTTTACAGTTAACTCTCATAATACAACTCCTTAAGGACAGAGGTCCTGCATGGGAAGTTAGCGCACAGTGACATCTGTTGTTAATTTAATAATTAACACTCTTATGTATGATGTCAGTGACCACCCGAGGCGCTTGACATGAGTTGACTAGACTACGGAAGCCTTTTGAATCCACAAGCTCTGTCAGTATGTAGACAAGGCCACATGCAAAGTGGAAGTTCTCTCCTCCCTTCAGAGAAAAGTAGATTCTTCTTTGATAGCCACCTCTTTCCACTTGGGACTCACAGAGATACTTCATATAGAACATTTTTTGCCACAGTGTCTTGTCTTTGCATCCCTAAAATTCTCTCATGAGCTTTACAGTTCATCCAGCAAGACTTAATGGCTGATTCTGAGGTCAGAGTGTTACATAACGTGATTGTCATTCTGAGTCTGCTGTGTGGACCGTTTCCCATGTTGGAACAGTCTCTCCTTTTTAATTCCATATATTGTTATTACCAGAAACTTGATCCTATTTATATGATCACCTTCACAATCCTATCTGTATGTTCACTTTAATACTTAATAGGATCAGTTTAACACTTAAGATGGCATTTTTACCACCCAGCTTAATGGGATTTAGGGTCCCATGACAAGTTTTAAAACTGTAGTCTTAGAAGTAAGTCCATAGGAATATATGCATAACTATAACTTTACAGTTGTATACATTCTCCTCCCTCTCTTATTCCCACTGATATTTTTTACTGAGACCCATCCTCAATTGACTTTATACACATATGGTTAACTCGGTGTTAATTACGTAAAGAGTTCAGCAAATAGTATGAAGAAGCAGAAAGGAAAAAATAGAAAGGAAACTGTTCTTCGACAGTCAAGACAAGGGCAGCTCAAGCCATCCCTTCTTGAAGTGTCAATTTCACTACTACAGATTTCCTTTTAGCTGCTCTATTAGTTCTCTCAGATCAGGGAGAATATGTGGTATTTGTCCCTTTGGGACTGGCTTATTTCACTAAGTATGATGTTTTCCAGATTCATCCATTTGTTGCAAATGACCGGATTTCATTTTTTAAAAGATTTATTTATTTATTTGAAAGTCAGAGTTACACAGAGAGAGAAGGAGAGGCAAACAGAGAGAAAGAGATAGAGAGAGAAGTCTTCCATCCACTTGTTCACTCCCCAGTTGGCTACAAGGGCTGGATCTGTGCCAATCCGAAACCAGGAGCCAGGAGCTTCTTCCAGGTCTCCCACGTGGGTGCAGGGGCCCAAGGACTGGGGCCATCTTCTACTGATTTCCCAGGCGATAGTAGAGAGCTGGATTAGAAGTAGAGCAGCCAGGACTCAAACCAGCACCCATCTGGGATGTTGGGCACTGTAGGTGGCAGCTTTACTCACTATGCCGCAGCAACTTTACCCACTATGCCACAGCGCCGGCCCCTGAATTTCATTTTCTACACTATGTATTATTCCATAATGTACATATCCCTTAATTTCTTTATGCAATTTTTGATTGACGGGCATTTAGGTTGATTCTATATCATAGCTATTGTGAATTGAGCTGCAGTAAACTTGGGGGTACAAATAACTCTTTCATTTACTGATCATTTCCCTTGGGCAAATTCCCAGGTGTGGGATGACTGGGTCTTTTGGTAGGTCTATAATCAGATTTTGGTCCCTCCATACTGGCTTCCATTGTGATTTTAACAGATTACATTCAGACCAAGAGTGGATTAGGGTACCTTTTCCCCCACGTCTTTGCCTGAATTTGTTGTTTGTTTTTATATGAAAGCCATTCTAACTGGGGTGAGGTGAAAACTCAATGTAGTTTTGATTTGCATCTCCTTAATGGCTAATGATCCTGAGCATTTTTTGATGTGTCTGTTGGTCATTTGGATTTCCTCTTTTGAAAAATGTCTGTTTAAGTCCTTGGCCCATTTCTTAACTGAGTTTTTTGTTTTGTTGTTGTGTTTCTTGATCTCTTCATATATTCAGGTTATTAATCCTTTACCAGTTGCATAGTTTGCAAATAATTTTCTCCTATTCTGTTAGTTGCCTCTCCACTTCCCTGACTGTTTCTTTTGCAATACAGAAACTTCTCAATTTAATATAATCTCATTTTGGCTTTGACTGCCTGTGCCTCTGGGGTCTTTCCAAGAACTCTTTATCTATGCCAGTGTATTGCAGGATTTCCCCAATGATCTCTTATAACTTGATGGTGCCAGATCATAGATTTAGATCTTTAATTCATGTGGAGTGCATTTTTGTTTAAGGTGTAAGGTAGGGGGTCTTGCTTCATACTTCTGTATGTGAAAATCCAGTTTTTCCAGGACCATTTGTTGAATAGACTGTCCTTGCTCCAGGGATTGGTTTTAGCTCCTTGGTCAAATATAACTTGGTTGTAGATGCTTGGATTTATTTCTAGCATTTCTGTTCTTTTCCATTGGTCTATCCATCTGTTTTTGTACCAGTACCAGGTCGTTTTGATTATAACTGCCTTGTAGTATGTCTTGAAATCTGGTATTGTGATGCCTCTGGCTTTGTTTTGTTGTATAATATTGCTTTAGCTATTTGAGTTCTCTTTTATTTCCATATGAATTTCATCATCATGTTTTCTAGATCTGAGAAGAATATCTTTGGTATTTTGATTGGTATCACATTGAATCTGTGAATTGCTTTCAGAAGAATGGGCATTTTGATGATATTGATTCTATCAATCCATGAACATGGAAGATTTTTGCATGTTTTGTATCTTCCTCTATTTCTTAATTTAATGTTTTATAATTCTCATAGAGATCGTTGACATCCTTGTTTAAATTCATTCCAAAGTATTTGATTTTTTTATAGCTATTGTGAAACAAATCGATCTTAGAAGCTCAATCGCAGCCTTGGCACTGTTTGTGTATACAAAAGCTGTTGATTTTTGTGTGTTGATTTTATATGCTACTACTCTATCAAACTATTTTATGAGTTCCAATAGTATCTTGGTACAGTCTTTTGGATTCCCTATATATAGAATCATGTCATCTGCAAGTAGGAATAGTTGCTTTCCTCCTTCCCAATTTATAGCCTATGATTTCTTTTTCTTCCTTAATGGTTCCGACTAAAACTTCCAGGACTAAATGGTGAGAGCGTGCATTCTTGTCTGGTATGGGATCTCAGTGGGAATGCTTCTAACTTTTCCCTATTCAATAGGATGTTGGCCATGGGTTTTCATAAGATTCCTTGATTGTGTTGAGTAATGTTCCTCCTTCTATACCCAATTTTCTTAGAGTTTTCATCATGAAAGGGTGTTATATTTTATAAAATGCTTTCTCTACATCTGTTGAGATAATCATGCTTTTTGTTCAGCAGTTTGTTAATGTAATATATTATATTGATTGATTTGCAAATATTGAACCATCCCTGCATGCCACAAATAAATCCCACTTAAACTGGGTGGATGATCTTTCTGATGTGTTGTTGGATTCAATTGCCTAGAATTTTGATGTGTATTTTTGCATCTATGTTCATCAGGGAAGTTGGTCTGTAATTCTTTCTCTGTTGCATCTTTTTCAGGTTTAGGAACTAAGGTGATGGTGGCTTCATAGAAAGAATTTGGGAATTTCCTTCCTTTCAATCGTTTTGAATAACTTGAGAAGAATTCAAGTTAGTTATTCTCTAAGTTTCTGGTAGAATTCAGCAGTGCAGACATCTGGTCTTGGGCTTTTCTTAGTTGGGAGAGTCTTTAATAGTGATTTAATTTCTGTCTTGGTTATGGGTCTGTTTAGGTTTTCTTCATCTTCATGGCCAATGGTGTGTCACTTTTTTTTTACTGTTTTCAAAAAATCAGGTCTTTTTTTTGCTTATCTTTTTGTATTTTTTTGGATTCAATTTTTTTTATTTCTTTTCTAATTTTAAGTATTTCTTTTCTCCTACTATTTTTGGGTTTGGTTTGCTGTTGCTTTTCTAGATAGTTGGGATGTATTGATAGCTTCTTTATTTGGTTCCTTTCCAATTTCCTGATGTAGGTACCAACTGCTATAAGCTTTCCTCTTTACACTGCTTTTGCTGTATCCCATAAGATTTTATATGTTTTATTGTCATATTTATTTGTTTCCAGAAATTTTTTGATTTGTCTTTTGATTTATTCTGTGACCCACTGTTCATTCAGGAGCATGTTGTTCAGTTTACATGTGTTTACATGTATTCTAGAGATTCCTGAGTTTCTGATTCCCAGCCTCATTCCATATCAGTCCAAAAATGTATATGATATGATTTCAGTTTTTTTTGAATTTGCTTAATTGCTTTGTGGCATAATATATGGCAAATACTTGAAAAAGTTTCATGCACTTGTAAGCAGAATGTGTATTCTGCCACTGTAAGATGAAAAGTTCTGCAGATATTAGATATTAGATATTTGGTCTGTAGTGTCGAATAACTCTGCTGTTTCTTTGCTGATTTTCTGTCTGGTTGAATTGTCCATTACTGAAAGTGGAGTATTGAAGTCCCCCATTACTATTGTATTGGAGTCTATGTCTCTTTTAATAGTTTTTGTGTCAAAGTCTATTTTGTCTGAGATTAGTATGGCTACACTAGCTTTCTGAAGGACAGTGGAGATATCAGAGTGGCTTGAGAAAAATAATTGGGATTAGGAGACTGGTGAAACAGTGGGTTTTGAGTATCAGGTCCTTTTTGTGCAGAATGATTTGAAGTTTGTAACAACTTTGAGAAAGACTTAAGATATCACACGTTTATCCACTAAAGTATATAATTTAATTGCCTTAGGCCAGTGCCGTGGCTCTATAGGCTAATCCTCTGCCTGCGGCGCCGACACCCTGGGTTCTAGTCCCGGTTGGGACGCCAAATTCTATCCTCGTTGCTCCTCTTCCAGTCCAGCTCTCTGCTGTAGCCCAGGAAGTGCAGTGGAGGATGGCCCAAGTGCTTGGGCCCTGCACCCGCATGGGAGACCAGGAGAAGCACCTGGATCCTGGCTTCAGATCAGCGTGGTGCGCCGACCACAGCAGCCATTATGGGGGTGAACCAATGGAAAAGGAAGACTTTTCTCTCTGTGTCTCTCTCACTGTCCACTGTGCCTGTCAAAAAAAAAATTAATTGTCTTAGTATATTCAGAATTGTGCAACCATCAAAACAGTTTTAGAGAATTTTGATCATTCCCAAAAGACAACTTCACACACTGTAGCTATTACCTGCCATTGTCCTTGGCACCACTAATATATTTTCCATCTCCATAGATTTGAGAACCAGATCCATTAGGGCTACTTTAAAGACTGTAGATTTCATTTGAGTAAGACAGGAAAGGATTTGAGGATCTTGAGAAGGAAACAGACATAATTGAATTAACAATTTCACAGAATTCCTTCCTATGCTATACTGTGAATAATCTCTTGAAGGCAGACACAGATGTGATCCAAGAAGCAATGACTTGTGGAAGTCAGGGATTGAAGGTGCTTCACATTTGATAATGCTTAATGAAAAAATACTTAGGTGATATGAGAAACAGTATAATCTTGTTGGAATCTGATTGCATTTAGATTTTTGTGTTTCATTTTTGTGATATTGTTCTCAGTGAATAATTATTTCTTAGTACTTTGTTCTGTCACCATATTTCAGGCAAATAACTTGCTGAGTATCTGAAAAATAGTTTAAGGAATTTTTTTCCATGCAGCACCCTACTTAAATATCACTATTAGGCATTGTAAATATTGAGATCTATTATAAGTTGGCATTGGGATGGAAGAGCAATGTCTACTAGTTAGATTTTGCTTTACATTCACATTTTCAAAAACATGGGAGTAGGTAGATAATATCAATAATGAATATCATTATTCCCATGTTACTTTATTTTTTGCCAAAAATTAGAGCCAGAGAGAATGGAAGAGAGCACAAGCATAGCCCCCACCGATGCACTCTAAATGCCTATAGTGGTTAGGACTGGGCATCAGTTGGAGCCAGGAGCTGGGAACACAATCTGAATCCTCAATGTGTGTGGCAGGAGCCCAACTACTTGTGGCATTACTGCTGCCTTCTAGGATCCATGTTAACAGGATGCTAGAACCAGGATTCAGAGGCAGGAAGCAAACCCAGTTATTCAGATGTCGGACCTAATCGTCCTAATGTGTATCTTAACTTCTGGGCCAAATGCCTGCCCTATTGTCCCATTTTAAAGAGAAAAATAACAATTAAAAGATGTCTTAAGAAACTTTATGGAAAATATATATAAGAATGTGTATTTCAACATTTCTTTCCAACTACTTTTAACTCCATTTTTCCATGAATTTCTGAAGTCCGTTTAGATTTATGTAAATGAAATACCTTGCCAAGACATAGCATAAAAAAATTAGCAAAGGTTACAATTTTGAGGAAAATCTATGTGATTATAGAGGTAGCATACTTTACAGTATCCAAATAAATAATGAAAATGAAGAATGGTATCAAATAACTGTATGTAATCAAGAAACAAAATTTCTTCAGTTTTATACTGCTTTTCATTTAACAAAAGAGGAATAGTTTATTAAGAAAAATTTAAAGAAAACATAAATCATTTTAAAGTTGCCTGTTTTCTTCTCTAAGGAAATAAATGAAATTTTATAGTCTTACAATTGTTTTTGGAATCATGGAGCTAAAAAATGATTAAATAGCATGCCCCAGTTTTAATACTAGTTGTTTATTATCTGAACTTTTTATCATATAAAATATTAGAAGATTTCTGGAAAATACATATGAGGACTTTTATGAATTTAGTTATTATTAAATTTAATTAGTTAGGAAAAAGTTGCATTTCATTTTATTAGAGAAATATTCATTACAATGGAATTTTTATTATCACAGAAGAATGTTTTTAGTACTAAAATTGTAATATATATACATTTTTATGTATAATTTTAATATTCAAAGATTTTACAAACATAATTAAATTTGCTTCAAAGCAAATATGCATGTGTGTGAACTCACACATGCATAGAAGAAATGGCACAATCACTTTACTGTACTCTGGCTTTGCATTTGGCATGTGGCATTGCCTTTTGAATACTTGGAAGTTTTTGTTTTGTATTGCCATTTTTCTATTCAGAGAATTTCTACCAGATACATCTATATTTAATTTTTATTTATCTGCTGTACTATATGTAATGCCCTTCTCTGAACTCATTATGTTCATGTGTGCTGAGTTTCCTCAGTTTCCCCTTCAGACCTATCCTCCATCTTTCCCACTATGATCTGTAATGAGGATGTTGACAGTTATGTTCCATCATTGTATTTTGTGTCATCTGATTTCATGGAAAGTAATAAAGCTGGAATAAAAAAGGGATCAAAACATAAAACAATCAATTTATGTTTTGTCAAAGAGCACAATTACAGGACAAGATGGTGAGAGAAGAAAAAAATCTATTTGCTGCTTTACCTGAGGTTACTAGGACTGACAACTTCACATCATTGTCTTTCCTGCCAATTTCCAATAGCATCTCCCCTCCTGCCCTATCAATGATCACAGTTCTCTGCTGCTAGCCCCAGTGTTTTTGTACTATCCGTTTTACTTTGTCTTTAATCTCTTATCTAAAAATTCTATTTTAACCAACCTAGTGTAAGAATGGTATTTGTTTCCTATTGTTTTCTTGGCTGAATATTAAAAATCTAAGCAGCCTGACAAAGAGATGTACTTTGGGATCTATATGCTTTTCCTTGAACTTAGATTTTTGTATGGTTTTCCTTAATGTTTGAACTTGACAGATATTAATGATTTGATACCCCATGAACATGATGGAATTGAACATATATATTTTTATTATATAAAGGGATTCTTTCACAATTTTAAATGTATTAATTGTAGGATAGTTTCTAAATGACAGACAGGAATGCAGTTGCAAAAGCAATATACTTTTGGCATGATATTGTTTATTATTCCATATTTTATAGACAGATGTTTAAATTATTAAGAGAATTCTGAAAATGGTCAAGACATTGAACTGCCATGTGGTTTGGCTAAAGATCATGAGCTCAGAGTTTATCTAGCCTTGTCTGAACTAACTTAAGCAACTTAGCTTTTAGAGACTGTATGGAAATTTTTTTTTTTATTTCATGAATACAACTTTATGAACATAGTGATTCTCCCCACCCTACCTGCCCTCCCACCTGCATTCCCACCCTTCTTCCACCTTCCTCTCCTATTCTCATTCTTATTTTTACTAAGATTTACTTTTAGTTAACTTTATACGGATAAGATTAACTTTATACTAAGTAAAGAGTTCAACAGATTGAGACTGTAGAAAATAAAACCAACAACTACTAAAAAAAAAAAAAAACAGATAGTATGGGGGAGGGAAAAAAAAAAAAAAACTGTTCCTCTGAAGTGGAGACAAGGGCTGTTCAAAAGTCATTGAATCTCTGTGCGCTTGCTCCTGATGTGGGATCTCTGTCCTTAATGTACTGTACATTTTGATTTAATGCTATAACTAGTACTCAAACAGTATGTTTCACTTTTTTTTCTATGTGGGTGCAAACTGTTGAAGTATTTATACTAAATTGATCTTCTGTATATAAATAGAATTGAAAATGAATCTTGATGTGAATGGAAAGGGAGAGGGAGCGGGAGAGGGGAGGGTTGCGGGTGGGAGGGAAATTATGGGAAGGGGAAGCCATTGTAATCCATAAGCTGTATACTGGAAATTTATATTCATTAAATAAAAGTTAAAAAAAAAAAAGTCATTGAATCTCAAAGTGTCAATTGTACTTCCAAAGAATACCTTTAGGTACTTTGTTACTATAAATCAGGGAGAACATATGGTATTTGTCCTTCTGAGACTGGCTTATTTCACTAAGTGTAATGCTTTCTAGTTACATACATTTTGTTACAAATGACAGAATTTAATTTTTTTAACCACTATGTAGTAGTCCATGGGGTACATATCCCATAATTTCTTTATCTATTCTTCAGTTAACAGACATTTGGGTTGATTCCATATCTTAGCTATTGTTGATTGAGCTGCAATAAAAATGAGGGTAGAGATAACTCTTTCATATGCTGATTTCATTTCTCTTGTGTAAATTCCTAGGAGTGGAATGGCTAAGTCATAGCAGGTCTATATTCAGATTTCTGAGGTATTTTAATACAGTCTTCCACAGTAGCTGGACCAGTTTACATTCCTACCAACAGTGGATTAGGGTGCCCTTTTCCCCACATCCTTGCCAGCATTTGTTGCTTATTGATTTCTGTATGAAGGCCATTCTAACTGGGATGAGGTGAAACCTCATAGTGATTTTGATTTGCGTTTCTCTGGTGGTTAGTGATCCTGAGCATTTTTTGATGTGTCTGTTGGTCATTTGGATTTCCTCTTTTGAGAAATGCTTGTTTAGGTCCTTTACCCATTTCTTAACTGGATTATTTGTTTTGTTGTTGTTGAGCTGAAAATTTTTTATAGCTTCATCTTGCCATTCCTGAGTTTTGCTTAGAAGTTTGTATTTGCTCTGAAGCTAATTTTATGTCTAGAACCTGATATAATTTTAAGCATTTATATTAATAGTTTCAGAGAAACTATGCATTCATGGAGAGGAGAGTCCAGTCATTTGAAGAACTATAATAATAGATTCTATTTATTAATAGTGATTTATGAAAATATGGCATATATGGATATGAGTAGAAATGATTATTTATTTATTTATTTTGACAGGCAGAGTTAGACAGTGAGAAAGAGTGAAACAGAGAGAAAGGTCTTCCTTCCATTGGTTCACCCCCCAAATGGCCACTATGGCTGGCACGCTGCGCCAATCCAAAGCCAAGAGCCAAGTGCTTCCTCCTGGTCTCCCATGCAAGTGCAGGGCCCAAGCTCTTGGGCCATCCTCCACGGCCTTCCTGTGCCACACAGGAGAGCTGGACTGGAAGAGGAGCAACCGGGACAGAACCCGGTGCCCCAACTGGGACTAGAACCTGGGGTACTGGCACTGCAGGTGGAGGATTAGCCAAATGAGCTGCGGCGCCGGCCCAGAAATGATTATTTTCAAAAACTGAAATTGCAGTTTTTCCAGGGGACCAAAAACTAACAATTTACTTTGCTCATTTTTGCCTCAAAATTACATCTCTAATTAAATAAAATATTTGTCTATAAGATAATTTGTCTATAAAAGAATATAGACTTTTGCCTTTTTAAAATGTTTTTAGTAATTTTCTGTACTTTCTCCATTTTATTTGAATTACTGACTTGATCATGTCTTTTACTTAGGAATTATGTAGGCATAGTATAATCAACCATGATGATTTCAATTCTGACTTGACTTTTAAACCCCCTAGGTTAGATATTACTGTTACTGTTTCATATGATAGATATTTATTTAGTTTTCCTACATGTGTTCTTTAATAACTGTTTGTTTTTGTATCTCAATTCTTTGGGTATTGCCCAGGGCCAAGATCTAGGTCCATGTACCTTCTCTGGGCCAGGTGCTTTTTATACCTCCTCACAGATTCTGTCGCTGGGGGAATTCTATTATGAACTCCCTCCTGTGTCCTTTGCTTGGGTATTAGGCTTTGGTTTTTCTATTAGTTGCATTTAGTCAACCAGAAGGCATATTCCAATGCTGCAGAGATATAACAAATACATCCTGGATGATCCCACCTGTTCAAAAGTATTTCTATCTATATGGGCTGTTTTTGACTTCAGGGAAACATCACAAGTTGGTCTCTACAAATTAGTCCTAGAAACTTACATATTTAATACTATAGTTTAAAACTTTTTTTTTTTTTTTTAGAAATGATGGCTACATTTTCTCCAATGTATTTAATTGTGCTTATGTTTTTCTCTGAACATCTGGCTCCCTTTACTTTTAGAAACATTTCTCAGTTTACTTAATGATCATAGAAAGCTGGCAATAGTTCTTTGTAAAAAGGAAGAGAGGGAATGTGAAAGGGAGGAGGAGGGAAGGGATGGAGCATAGGTGAGGGGATCACTATGTTCCTAAATCTGTGAATGTGAAATATAAGAAACTTGTATTACTTAAGTGAAATTTAAAAAAAAAAAGAAGCATGTCTCAACAAGTACACTTTCAGAATACAGTAAATAGATATTTTCTTGGATCTATAATTGTATATATATTATTCATAGAAATATAATTATGTACGATATATTCAATACAGTATCAACTATATGCTATAAAAGAGTATTCACCTTGTAAATGTAGCATATGTTATGAAATGTATATTGGTATGAAATAATTGGAAGTAAAATAACTAAAAGGAATACTTTAATCAAGGTAATTAATCTGTAGATCAGCTAATTTATAAACTGGTTATTTGGGCAATTAGTCTGTTTTCTGTAAGTATACTGTTGTGGAATTGGTCACGGAGTGAATTGTCTAGGTGGAACGGCATTCTAGTGATGTCCATTTGTAGAATGGACCTATATCATATGGTACACCCATTTAGACACAAACCTTCTTTTCTTTTTCAAAATACTCATTTATTTCTTTGAAAGGTAGAGTTAGAGGGAAAGTGAGAGACAGAGAGAGGGAGAAGACTTTGGTGGGGGGGGAGAGAGAGAGAGAGAGAGAGAGAGAGAGAGACTGACTCTTCCATCTATTGACATCTATTGATTCACTCCCCAAATGGCTGCAACTGCCAGGGCTGTACCTAGCAAACCAGGAAGGCCAGGACCTCCAATGCCTATATGGGATGCCGGTGCCATAGGCACAATGCTAGTTCCTAGACAAAAAATATTTTAGGTAACTTAGAAACTGCTCAGATATTTTGTTAGAATAATTGTGATAATTTACATTTCATGACCTATTTGTAAGCAGGGTTTATATTCTCACTGCTGGAGAATATTAGTTTCATGAGAGAAAAATAAACATCTGTTATTTTTGGTTAAAGATGTTTTCATTTTTTTCTTCTGGCAGCAGTGCTGTTGTTCTTTTCTGAGAACTAGATAGGCAGCAATTTTCTTCTTTTTTTAAGATTTATTTATTTATTTGAAAGAGTTACAGAGGCAGAGAGAGAGAGAGAGAGAGAGACAGAGAAAGAGACAGAGAGAGACAGAAAGAGAGAGAGTCTTCCATCCACCGTTCATTCCCCAAATGCCACAATGGCAGGAGGTGGGTCCCAGGAGCCAGGGACTTCTTCTGGGTCTCCCATGTGGATGCAGGGGCCCAAGGACTTGAGCCATCTTCCACTGCTTCCCCAGGCCATAGCATGGAGCTGTATCGAAAGTGGAGCAGCCAGGACATGAATCAGTTCCCATGTGGGATGCTGGTACTGCAGGAGGCAGCTTTACCCGCTACACCATAGTACTGATACTATAGCAATTTTCATTCCTTATGTTGTGACTAAGAAGAAAGATGTCCTATTTTCTCTCAAGCAAGGCACATAATCCAGGTCTGCAGAACTGGAGCCTTCTGCTCTGGAGTTTGATTTTTGAAGAAAAAAACAAAAACTGAAGAGCATAGGAGCTATTCAAATTGGAGTAGCCATGCTGAAATGCTTGTAATTATTTTTGCTACTTCAATTGTAGAACTTTGTGAAACCATCTTTTTGAAACCTGATCCTTTACCTATTTCTTTTATGTTTTCATTAATCCATATTTACTTTTACTTTTTAAACACTTATTTATTTTTGAAATGAAAACTGTCCAAGAGGGAGAGAGAGGAAAGAGAGAAAGAGACAGAGAGCAAGCCCACACTACCATCCTCTGATTCCTTCCCCAAAGTAGCCCCAAAGGCTTGAGCAGATCCAGGCCAAAGCCAGGAGCCCACAGCTCCATCTAGACCTCCCACGTGGATGTCAGGAGCCCAGATACTTGGGCCTTCTGCTGTTGCTTTTCTAGGTACATTAGCATCAGAAGCAGAGCAGCCAGACTGAAATTAGCACTTCTTTATGGGATGCCAATTTGACAGGTTGATAGCTTAACCTTGATTCATCACAATGCTAGCCCCTTAACTTCTACTTGTTGAATAAAATTCTTCATACATTAAATCTTAGCTTCATTTCAGTGACTACTATATATTGTATACATATTATACAAGAATTTAGAATACACTCTCATCTTTATAAATTTTATTCCAATTCTGTTTTATTGGTAATATTTATTCAAATGGTCCTGTATGCATATGTGTGTATAAATTCTTTGATTTCCTATCTTTATTTCTGAGATTTCATAGCTATTTTAATCAAATATTCACCTTATAAAATCTTGAATTAATTATGATGTGAAAAAGCACAAATCATCCAAAATCTGAATATGTGTGTGTGTGTGTGTGTAATTGTGTAGATATATTTCATTTCTGAAAATAAAGTAGCTTAGATTACTTGGAATAATTATGCTGTCAAAAATAAATTAAATTGAATAGGCAATAGTGGCTGGTTTACTCAGTTTACCTTTTATAGATCAAAGCACTCATTCCCCAGCTGTCAGGAAAGCTGTCTTGCCCAATATTATACCTTCCTTAAGTATAGCTCTTACCTAATGACTGATCAATACTACAGATCACAAACCCTGATTCTCATCTCAGAGCTTTATGATCCCAACTTCAGAGCTTACTGAACCATCACGTGATGCCTGGGCCCTCAACCAATTCTGGTTTCCTAATTTCTTTAAACATAGTACTCTCAAGAGAATTTTTCTATAAATACTCAAAGAAAAAATCAGTATCTCAAGAGCCTGTTTCCTTAGGAGCTTAACTAAAAACAGAGGCAGGTGCACATCTAGCCACATGAGAATTTTTTATTTTGATGGTGCAGCAGAGAAGGGAATAAAATAAAAGCCACTGCCTTTGCAAGGCCATACAAGGTGAGAAACCAGAGACGATTTCTTCAGTTTAAGCTTTGGCTATTTCTGCAGAGCAAGTATGTAAAAATATAAAAATCCCCTTGCCCCCAACACTCACACATACACACAGGAATACTGAAGTCTCCATTAATGCTGAAGAGAGTTGACATGGGAAATATATGTATCATCATGATATTGTATGCAAAATTAGTAAGGTGAGACTTTCTGGGAAGAGATCATGATTTTAATATATCCATCCATACCTTAAAAAATCATTTTAATCATTTCTTGGCCTTTTGGCTAATATCAAATGAGGAAATCATTTTAAATATTTGCCAAATGAACGTTAGGTAACAAAAATATTGTATATCAAAATTTGAAACAAAAATAGTACATTTACATTACAATTGTAAATTGCAGATTGTGATATACATTAAACAATGATATAAATTTTCTTGTTAGTATGACAATACCAAACTTACCCAAAGTTGCCATGTTAAATAACTATAGTTAATGTAACAAAATGAGTGCTGTATTTTTCATATTGTTTGAGAAAGTTTTCATAATAATGTGGGGTCCAAAGATGATCTACTTAAATTATCATACATTTGTCCATGATATTAAGTAAATGCTATGCTTTAGATCATCAGCAGGTAACATCCTAGTGTAAGGAAAAAACAAAAGTGTTAAGACTCCCTCTTGGAAGAGCTTTAAAACTTCTTGTCGCAAAGTACATACCACAGGCACATTTGTCTAAAAAACTCATTTAAACAAACACCTACAAAATAAAAAGATGTATTAAGGTAATTGAAAAGTATTAGTCTATACTGTGTTTGTGTTTTGTACACTCATATATTTTAAAATTTCATTTTCCCATTCTATGAATACTAACAAAATTCAGTTCTCTGGAGAGAAACTGTACAAACCATGTCATTGTTCAGGAAGCAGGAACTGGCTTTTGATAAAAACTTCCCTTTCTTTTCCACAATGCATCTGGGACCTTCACAGTTGATTACTATAATATTTATATAATATAGCTTTGACGTACAATTGAGAACTGTAACACATTTAATACTGGAGAGAAGTTGGCTAGCATCAGATATTTTTAATGAATTGGAAGACAGCCTGTTTTGTTTTGTCTGAAATCAAGAAGAAGTGCCAGGTTGCTCAATTTCTTTTATAAAAAAAATTCTTGGGATTTTTTTTAATATATTTTGGATTTGAGTCCAAAACTCCTTTATCGTTACAGTTTAAAACAAAATGAAAATGCTGCCTTCTTACAAACCCCATTAACTGGTGTATTGGATTACTGAGTTTGCTTGTATGAACACAAAAATAATTGTATTCTGTATTTTCATATCACTACTTTTCTTTGTATGATTATGGATGGAAATTACATTACACTGATATGGAAAGTTTAAAATGTTGACAATACCTTTCTTTTTGCAATGATTTAATTTACTTATAATAAATGTTAGTCTTAAGATTTTTCAGAAGGGTATTTAAATGACATTTAAAAAAGAAAAATAAATCAGTTTGGTTTCTAACTTGGAAAACAAACTAACCTAGAATGATTTAATTACTACAATGTCTCCAAACTTCCATTTGCTGCTAATTATTTTCAGTATGTATTTAACTTACATGTATTTATTATAAAACACATAAGAAGCACTTCATGAAAATATATGTTATCGGTCAGCTTCTCATAAATGATATTGAGTACCTCCTGATATGATGTTCTGGAAAGGAACACACTATGCTGGTGGTATTCTTGTCAAACATGTATAACATCAAGAGAGTTGTGAAAATAATCCAATGAGGGATGTATGCAAAAATAAGTGATTAGGAGTCTCCCAAAATGTGAAGTTCTTAAAGACATGGAGACTAAGGAGGCATGATGACTAAATAAACTGAATGATTCTAACTGGGTTCTGGAAAAGAGAAGGACATTAGTGAAAATAAATCAATAAACCCTGAATCACAGATAATGCATGTTGCTTAGTTCATAGTACATTAGCCCTCCCTTATCTGTGATGGATACGTTTCAGGCTGTTCCAGGGATGCCCAGAACAGCAGTCTACCAAATGTTAAGAATACTCATATTGTTTTTGTGTATATATATATATATATATATACACATAGTTATAAGGTTTAATTTATAAATTAGACACAGTAGGAGATTAATAGCAACAACTAATAATAAAAATAAACAATATAATAATAAACTATGTTATATGTTATTTTAAACTTATGAATTATTTGTTTGATTAATTTTATACTTAATATTTGTACTTCACAGTTGGCCATGGCTAACTGAAATTGCAGAAAGTGAAACTTCAGATAAGAGACAACCACTTTACACTTTTGGTGGGGATGGTACACTGGTACAGCCCTTATGTTAAACAGTATGTCAGTTCCTCAAAAAATTAAAAATAGAATTACCATATGGTGTGACAACTCTACTTCTGAGTATAAATCCAAAATAATTGAAATCAGTGCCTTGAAGCAATATGTGCATTGCCACAAATACAATAGCCAAGACATGGAAATAGTCTAAGCAAAATAAACTGATTCTGTATGCCCACATTCACACAATATATTTGTAGGCAATTATTTGCGCTGTATTTATAACAGACGTTTAAAAAAATACATAAAAGTTGAACTTTCAATAAACATGGGACAGTAGATGTCTCTTCAGCAAAGACAGCTTTTCAGAAGGTTTTTACTTTCTTAGTCACATACATCCTCAATCAAAGGAAACCAAAATTAGCACCTATGTGAGTTTCCTTCTACATGTTTCTCCATATAATTAGCCATTCAAAGTTATTTCTCTCATAAACATACGTTTACAGAAATTTTGGTATTTTTTTTTACAATAGTAATATAGTAAGTGTTTTTCAAGCAACATTTTTGCCTGACTTAAAAAATACCTCATGGAACTGTGTTCAGGTAAATAACATAGACATAACTAAATATTGTATAGGGCAATATTACATGTTAGTCAATAATGTAGATATTTTTTAAACTGTTAAGCTTATTGGTAGACTTGCTACTTGTTTTAATTTTGATTTTCAACAAGGACATCTAGAGCAAATTACTTCTTACATTTCGAACTTATTGGTGCTTTTTCTTAAATAGTAATCTTTGAATAAAGAAGATACTTGTTTCAGCTGTAATTGACTATCATGTTTCCCATAAGGCAAGGTAGTAAATTTCTGTAAGTAATACACAAAAGATTTTTCCATGTTACTGCCAGTCATAAATATAATTATCTTTGATATTTTTTATGTTAATAAATGAACCTACTGTTATTTTAATTTCTTCTGAACTTGGCTTCATCCTTAACTCATAATAAAAGCAAACTTTAGATCATTATCCAACATACTACTAAAAAGTAGCTTGTCTTTGAATTGTTAACTTGTATATTTTTATTGGAAAAATATCTTTATTCCCAAAGCGTAAATATCCTTGAATCACATGAGTATTAGCAGATTGTCTTCCATCTGTAAGACAATTTTTCTTTGTTTATTTTTTCTTTTCATTGGGTACTTTATGCTATGTATTTCTTTTCATTATTTATAAATTAAAAATAAAAAAGCTTTCTTTAATGGCAACTAGGTATTCAGTCCTGTTCAAAATTATCTTCCCCCTCACCTGGGGACTACATTTTATAGTCTTAATTTTTTCCCATTTATTTTCTTTTAACACTATGCCTTTAATTCAATGATAACCGGTTTGGTAATACAGCCATCTGTGGTGGTGATGTTGCTCTTTGTGCCTTCCCTTCCTTGATTTAATCACCGATTCCTCAAAACATGTTTCTTCTACCTCCCAAGTATGCTACTTACACTTTAATGTTAGTTTTTTTTAAATATTTATTTATTTATTTATTTGAAAGTCAGAATTATATACAGAGAGGAGAGGCAGAAAGAGAGAGAAAGAAGAGGGGAGAGTCTTTCATCCGCTGGTTCACTCCCCAGTTGGCCACAACGTGCATCTGAAGCCAAGAACCAGGAGCATCTCCTGGGTCTCCCACGTGGGTTAGGGGCCTAAGCACTTGGGCCATCTTCCACTGCTTTTCCAGGCCATAACAGAGAGCTGGATCAGATGTTGAGCAGCAGGGACTCGAACTGATGCCCATATGAGATGCCGGCACTGCAAGTGGTGGCTTTACCAGCTATGCCACAGCACCAGCCCTCAAATGTTAGTCTTAAAGTCTCTATCTAGAGGAAACTAGATTAAGGCACAGCGTTATATTTTTGACTAAACTTTTTGGTTAGTTCTGATGTATATATTTTCTCAGGTATCATGATAATTTGTCAATCCAAAGAATTAAAAGCAAAATATTTCTATAAACCAAATAGTAAGGGACTAATATTAGGTTTGATGAAATCAATTGTTCCACAATCAGCTGTGATCTTATTATGGTTTGTCTTACCAAAAGAAACACATTTGACATCCCAAATTCAGGGCATTTTTAAAAAGTGGAGTCAATTGGGTATAAGGAGTATACTTTAGCTCAGAGCATCATGAAGCTATTAAAATATTAAGCAGAGAATGATACGAACAGATATATATTTTCAAAGGAATGATCAATGTGAATAAAACAGATTGGTGAGACCACAGTCTGAAAGAGGAGGCAGGAGACAGTGGTATTATCTAAGCAGTCAGCAAGAGCATTCTGAAGTGCGGTTTACTAGTCAGGAAGAATGAAGATCATCAATGAGATAGTATTTCTTTTTTTTTTTTTTTTTTTTTTTTTTTTTTTTTTGACAGGCAGAGTGGACAGTGAGAGAGAGAGACAGAGAGAAAGGTCTTCCTTTTGCCGTTGGTTCACCCTCCAATGGCCGCCGCGGCCAGCGCGCTGCGGCCGGCGCACCGCGCTGTTCCGATGGCAGGAGCCAGGTGCTTCTCCTGGTCTCCCATGGGGTGCAGGGCCCAAGGACTTGGGCCATCCTCCACTGTACTCCCTGACCACAGCAGAGAGCTGGCCTGGAAGAGGGGCAACCGGGACAGGATCGGTGCCCCGACTGGGACTAGAACCCGGTGTGCCGGCGCCGCAAGGCGGAGGGTTAGCCTAGTGAGCCGCGGCACCGGCGAGATAGTATTTCAAAGGAAGATTCAACAATGTTTTATTGTTTGATTCAATAAACATCAGTTTTAGAAGTGAGTCCTCTATCACACCTCATTTAAAGAAGTATTTGAGGACATTTGCAAAAATATATGTAAATGCTAGCACAGAGGCAGATGTTAAAAGACACAATTCCAATGGTTTGTCCAAAATATACCTTTACTAACTAGGTAAAGTAAATTTAAAAAATAACTAAATCATATATGTGAATGAGTTACCTAATTTTTTCTCGGTGTTTTGGTAATATGCAATAATTCTTGCTCACAAGTCATCAGCCACATAACTAACTGTTTAAGATAAGACATGAGGGGCTAGTGCTGTGGCATAGTGGGTAAGGCTACCGTCTAGAGTGCCAGCATCCCATTTGGGCACCAGTTCAAGTCCCAGCTGCTCCACTTCTGATCCAGCTCTCTGCTATGGCCTGAGAAAGCAGTAAAAGATGGCCCAAGTCCTTGGGCTCCTGCACGCACGTGGGAGACCAGGAAGAAGCTCCTGGCTTCTGGCTTCAGGTTGGCACAGATCCAGCCCTTGCAGCCAACTGGGGAGTGTACCAGCAAACGGAAGACCTCTCTCCCTCTCTGCCTCTCCTTCTCTCTCTGTGCAACCCTGACCTCAAATAAATAGATAGATAGATAATCAAATAAATAAGACATAAATATTTAAGTCACAGTAGAAAAAAGTAAATGATATATGCAAAAAACATTCATGTTCTCAATAGATATTTTAAATGCCTATGAGTTTCAAAGCATTATTATTGATTCTGGGCTGCAAAAATTAAAAGTAATAAAAATAAAAATACAAATATTTACATGAAAGTATACATGTACAATATTCAAAAATTAGATTTTCACCTCTGAATACAAAATTAGATAACCCAATATTATAGTGCTCCAAAAGAAGTAATTAGCTTTCATTTTTAAAGGTTTATTTATTTATTTGAAAGTCAGAGTTACAGAAAGGGGGCAAGACAGAAAAACCTTCCATCTGCTGGTTCACTCCCCAAATGGCCACAATGGCTAGGGCCAAGTCAGGCTGAAGCAAGGATCCAGGAGCTTCTTCTGGGCCTTCCATGTGGATAGCAGGGGGCCAATAACTTGGCCATCTTCTGCTGCTTTCCCAGGCCATCAACAGGGAGCTGGATCAGAAGTGGAGTAGTGGGACAGGAATTGGTGCCCATATTGGGTGCTGTATTACTGGCAGAGGCATTGTACAATACACCCCATCACCAAACACAGGCTTAAATTTTTAGGTAACATTTTTAAAATTAGTTATACTCCTTATTCCCAATTGACTCCACTTTTTAAAAATGCCCTGAATTTGGGATGTCAAATGTGTTTCTTTTGGTAAGACAAACCATAATTGTTGCTTCGATTTATTTTTCTTCTCTCATCTCTTATTATTTTATTTTTCAAGATTCATTTATTTGAAAGTAACAGGGAGAAACAGAGAACGAGAGCGATCTTCCACCCACTGATTCCCTTCCCAGATAGCCACAACAGCCATGGTTGGGCCAGGCTGAAGCCAGTAGCCAGGAGATTCTTCCAACATGGGTGACAGGGATCCAAACACTTGAGCCATCTTCTGTCGCTTTTCCCATGCTATGAGCAGGAAGCTGGATCAGAAGTGGGGCACCTGGGATGTGAACTGGCACCCATATTGGATGCCAGCATCACAGGTGTGGCTTTACCTGCTACATCACAACTCTGGCCCCATCATCTTAGTATTCTTTACCTTCTGTCTTAGTTCAGTTTCTGTTGCTTTATCAAAATACATGAACTGGGTCGTTAGTAAAGAAAAGAAATGTGTATTACTCACAGTTTTGATTGTCCATGTTGTAGCACCAGCATCTTTTTGGCTCTGGTGAAGGCCTCGTGGCAGATAATTTCACATGGTGAAGGAGAGAGCAGATGGGAGAAGGTGGAGAGTTGAGGGAAGGAAGGGAAGAGGAGGGGAGAGAGAGAAAGAAAGAGAGAAAGAGAGAGAGAGAGAGACCCTATGGTGAGAAAGGAAGCAAGACTAGGGAGGGAGGCCAGGGTCACTCTTTTTACAACAGTGGTTCTGGTATACATTCTGTCAGACCTGATCCACTCCCATGCAACAACAATCTTAATCCTTATATGAAGATAAAGCCCTTAATTTAATTAAATTCAGCCAGCCCCTCCCTTGAAATGTTTCCTCACCTCAACCCTGTCATAAAGAGACCAAGTTTCTAGTTCATAAATCTTTAGGGGACAAACCATATATAAACCATAGTATTATGTACTCTATGTTTGAATACCCTTAAATGTCTTTCAACCCTTAGAACATTCCATTTCTTTCTTTTCTTCATATTTTTGTGCCTTCTGTTTCCCCTGTCATGTATTCTAATGTTATCATCCTAACCCAATGTGATATATTTAAAATTAGAATCATCTCTATATATCATCATAAATGTCATCTTCGTAAAGTACCCTTTCTTCAAATCTTTCAAGATAGGCTAGTGGCCATGTGCTGTTTTACATTCTGTACTTCCCCATCATGTAAACTTTTACCAATTACTCTATTATATAATGAAGATTAAATAAGCAGAGCTATATGGACCCTGATTAAATATAAAGTCAAGAGAAGAGGCAAGTTTATATGTACTCTAATATCTCTGAGCCCATCAAAGATAAACATTAACATTATATTTCCAAAACTGGTTCTTATGTATGTTACGTGGTAAGTGCTTAAACAGCTATTATTGTATGATGATCAGTCTGTCAACCTTGTACTCATAGTTTACAATTCATTAGGAATGCATGGAAAATTACTATGAGTCGGGGCTATGTGATAAATAAATAAACCAAGTATGAGACATAGGCTGCAAAAACCTAGAATCATGGAGAGTATTCTTGTTTTGTAGTGTAGTATGCTAGCTGCTTTTTTATACTGATAAGTTAGTGAGGCCTAGATTTAGATTTATATGTGACATAGATGATTACATAATTTTACCTAATTCTAAGTAACTTTCAGCAGAATGTGAGTTAAATCTTAAAGCAGTCACTATTGCATATCCCCATTTCATCACCAAGACATTTATTTAAATAAATACAATAAAACAAATGAATCAAAGAACCACTGAATTAGAATTGAGAATTAGCACTATTCATTTCTTAATTAAATTTTTACAGATCACTGCATTTAGAGCAGCAAGTATAATTTTTGATTAATTATAGACACAATTTCCTCAGATTCATGTCTCTTTTGAACAATGTATTGGAAGATCATTGAATATGAAACTCCAGGAAGCAAAGTCCATGAATGTTAACAATTTAGAAGCTGAGAAATTACCATTGTTTTAAACAAAATTGACATGCATCACTTGTCTAAATTAACGTTTTCTTAATTCTTCCTTTTATTTCCTTTCATTAGTGGCATGATGGCTCATGTTTTAGGAAGTAGGTGATTTTTAAAGTAGACTAATACTTGAGAAATTTGTGGTAGATAAAGAAATCAAAGCAATATTATATATGTTACTTTGAATTGATCAACTTCCATATAAATAAATTGATATTAATATTAATTATGCCCTAATTGAAATTATATCATTTCTGGTTTTAATAAAGGACTATGGAATATATGCAATCTAAATTTAATCCTCCCTGCTGTTTTTTTGCAAATAGTTGAAATTACAGATAATTCCTAGAGTTGTTTTTTACTCTAATGTATTTCCAAATTTGCCAAAAAAAGGTATAAAATAGTAAGTCATGTCCCATATACTCTCTAATCCAAATTTTTGGGTTATTTACACATAATCTTTTATTTTTTATTTTCTCCTTCCCACCTTCTTTCCCTTCTCTATGTAAATATGTAGACATATAGACTTCCAATATCTACATAAATATATGCATAGGTATGTACAGAAAATATAATATAGTATCTATGCAGATAACATGTTACATGTCTGCCTATCATTTATCTATATGTAGATTCAGATGGAATCCTTTTTCAAATACCTGAAAGAATATCGGAACTACCATTCTTCTTTACTCCTAAATAATTCATTAGGGATTTTCCAAGAACAAGGTCTTTTCTTATATGTTTTTAAACATTTATAAATTATCGTATTTGGAAATTTAACACTAGCACCTTATTTATAATCTATCACCCATACTGAGATGTTGTCAAATACGTCTTTAGCAAATTTGAAGATTTATGTATTTACTTATTTGAAAGGCAGGATGATAGAGGAAGAGACAGAGAGAAAGAGAGATCTTTCATCCTCTGGTTTTCTCCACAAACAACCCCAACAGCCAGGTCTGGACTAGGCTGAGCCAGGAGCCAGAAACAACATACTGTTTTGAGAGTTTTAAGAGAGCTTTGGCAAACATTTCTAGTAAGAGTCTTTGATGTTACATTGATAAGGTTGTTTGAATTAATAAATAAAATACAGAATGTAAGGACTGGTGCTGTGGCGTAGTGGGTAAAGCTGTCGCCTGCAGTGCTGGCATCCATATGGGGTGCCGATTTGAGTCCTGGCTGCTCCACTTCCGATTGCACTCTGCTATAGCCTGGGAAAGCAGTAGAAGATGGCCAAAGTCCTTGGGGCCCTGCACCCGCGTGGGAGACCTGGAGAAAGCTCCTGGCTCCTGGCTTCAGATTGGCGCAGCTCTGGCCGTTGAGGCCAATTGGGGAGTGAACCAGCATATGGAAGACCTCTCTCTCTCTCTTTCTCACTGTCTCTCCCTCTCTCAGCGCCTCTCCTTCTCTCTGTGTAACTCTGACTTTCAAATAAATAAATAAATAAATCTTTAAAAAAATAGAGAATGTCCATTGATTTTGATTTTCAGAAAAATTTGTCAATCTAAATAATAACAAAAAATTCATGAAATTCCTTCTACAAAGAACATACACAAGAAATAAAATGAAACAAAATACAAAAAACACAGAAAAGAGAAAATTTTAAAGCAAGATATTAAAAGCACGTTATGTGATTCTCATGTTAAAAATACCCAACAGTGACTTCATATCAAAAATTAAGTTCTGATTATTATTGAAAAGTAAAAATCTAGTGAATGAGTAGATAAACAATGCACACTATGAGAAGAATAAAATGAAACTTCTAGAAGCGAATGCTCTAATAATTAAATGAAAAATACAATTTACTTAATATTAGAATAGTGATGTCCTAACTTTGACAATTGACATTTTTCCTAATGTCATTTAGCACTTCAAAATGTTCTTTTTGTATTTTTTTAATTTTCCAGTGATATGCCTATGTTTTATTTATTATGCCTAAGATTTTAGAGCTTTTTTCATCTGTAATTTGATACCTTTCACAAATTTGAATAGTTTTCTTAAAATATTTCTTTCTTTTTTTGTTAGGTTACCTCACTGCTTTCCATGTTAGATTCTACTTAAATAAATAGTACATTGTTTGGCATTTTTCAAATGTCAATGAGTTTTTACTCATTTTTTAAAGTAACTTCCTCTGTTTCTTTAATTTGATGACTTAATCAATGAATGTAATTTTCCTACATGTGCATTTTGCAACTAAGTATTTTGAGAGAGGCTTGAAGCGAGTTCTGCAAATTCCTCTTCTGAAGACTTAATAATAATTTCCTGTTACTGCAACAACAAATTAGTGGCTTAAACTAACATGCAGTCACTATCTTTGATTCTTCTGGTGATCAAAAGTCCAAAATCAGTACAGTGAGGTTGAAGTCAAAGTACTGGCGAGGCTAATACCCCTAGACATGATAGGGGAGAATCGGTACCCTTCCCTTTTCAAAGTTTTTCATGCTTACAGTATTCCTTGCTCATAGCCCCTTTCTTCATTTTCAAAACAATCACCAACCTGTGCTTCGATCTCCATGCCTTCTTTCCGTGTATCTCATCCTCCTGCTTTCCTCTTATAAATATCCTACTGATTATATTGGAATTACGTGTAGAATCAAGGAAAATCTCATCTCTATATCCTTAAATTAGTCACATCTGCAATACAAACCAATACCATGTAATATAACATAATCACAGTTTCTGCATAGTAGACTGTCTGCATCTTTGCCTTAGGCATTATTCAGTCTACCATGCCTTCCTAACTCTCCAGCTTTTTGCTTGCCTCAGACTTTGTGGAATTTCAAACCACTAAGATGTGTTTTTCTGCTTTCCTGAAATCCATCAATGTTGTACACTAAGGATAAAAGCACAGATATGAAATCCCACATAGTACATTTCCTGTATTTAATGTTTTAAATGCATATGTACTCAGACTTTTTGTGGACTACATACAAGCCACTAAAGGATATAGGCAGTACTGATGAAAGGGGTATTGAATTATATTGAATGGTCAGAGAAGGATTTAGATTATCTGTTTTTAGAAGAGGATTTATTTATTTGAAAATTGGAATGACAGAGAGGGAGAGAGAGATCTTCAATCTGCTGGTTCATGCCCCAGAAAAACCCACAACAGCTGGTGCTTTGCCAGGCTGAAGCCATGAGCCAGGAACTCCATTCAGGTCTCCCACATGGGTGGCAAGGACCCAAGGACTTTGGATGCTCACCCTCTGCCTTCTCAGACATGTGACCAGGAAGCTAGATTGGAAGTCAAATATTCTGATATAGGGTGTGGACATCCCAAGGGGCAACCTAATTCACTGTGTCACAATTTCACCTCTAGAATATCATTTGAGAATAAACTTGATGCAATTAAAGGGTAAGCATCACATTTCAACTAGTGGAATCAGCAGTCACAAGCCCTTTGAGACAAAACATTCTCTTCTTGTTTGACAAAGAGGAGATATTCATGAGAAGAAGAAAATTGGAGGGTAATGGTTTATAAAGTCAATTAGGACAGAGAAGGCCAAGGTGGATTAAACAATAATTTTGTGCTTTGCATAAACTGCAAAGTTTATCTAGTGTTTGAGCACAAGAGTAAAGTAACCTGATTTGAATTTTTTTTTTTTTTGACAGAGTGGATAGTGAGAGAGAGAGAGAGACAGAGAGAAAGGTCTTCCTTTTCCGTTGGTTCACCCTCCTAATGGCTGCTGTGGCTAGTGCGTTGTGGCAGGCGCGCTGGCAGAGGGGCAACCAGGACAGAATCCGGTGCCCCGACCGGGACTAGAACCCCGGGAGCCGGCGCCACAGGAAGAGGATTAGCCTATTGAGCCGTGGCACCAGCCCTGATTTGAATTTTATAATAATCATTATGACTGCTTGATTGAAAACAGATTACGAGGGCAACATTGCCTCCAGTGTTGCTTAGTGGATGAGAACAAGCTTCTCAAGCTCTAGCCCTCCTACAGAAAATGGCCGATTGAGGGGTGAGATTCCTTCAGCCAACTCACAAATTGGAAAATATACAAAGCTGCCAGATAGTTTACAAGGGTTTGCTTCCTCCATGAAGAACAGCCACGAGAACCAATCAATTAGTACATTAAAAGGATAGTGACAGAGGGAAAACACAGGAACTCCACAAGAGAGGACTGTATAGCACAGAGAATCCAGATGATAGCCAAGACAAATTAGGTACCATGCAACTCTGACCCCTTCAGATGGAGAAGAGATAGGGAAAGGCATTCACAACTATATTGACATGCAGATTAAGAAACCTCAAAAGACACCAAGTAGATTCAACCAAAAAAGTTCAGTTCCAAGACATATTATATCGAACTGTTGAAAGTCCAAAACAAATAGAGAATTCTAAGAACAATAAATAAGCTTAAAGTCACATATAAAGGAAACTCCATTAGACAAATAGCAGAAAACTTACAAGCCAGAAGAGTATAGCATGATATATTCAAAGTCCTAAAATGTTTAACAAACAGCAACAACAAAACCAAGTAACTTGAAGTAGGTGTTGTGGCATAGTAATATAAGTTCCTGTTTGGGATGCCCATGACTCAGATTATCAGCCTGGGTCCATGTTCCCCCTCCACTTCCTACTAATGCATTTCCTGTGAGGCAGGAGATGATGGCTCAAGTACTTCAGTCCCTGCCTTCCACATAAAAAATCTGGATGGAGTTCTTATCTCTTGGATTCATGTTGACCCAACCCACACTGTGAATCATTCAGAGAGTGAACCAGTGTATGGAAAATCACGTCACATATCTTCTCTGACTAAAATTGAATACAACCAGAAAATCATAAGAAGAAAAATGTAAATAATACAAATACCTAAAACATGGAACAACATGCTGCTGAATGTAATAGTCTAAAAAAATACAAAAGTTCAATGACAGAAATATGTTTTTGAAAAGATAAACAAAATTAACAAATGTTTAGTTAGAATAATAAAGAGCAAAGTTCAAATAGAATTGGAGATGAGAAAAGAAAAAAATGCTGACACCACAGAAATAAAAGGAATCATCAAAAACTATTATGATGAATCATTTGGATGACATTTATTCTAAAAATACCTACAGTAAATAAATCCCTGAACACATGCAACCTACCAAGAATGAATTAAAAATAGATAGAAAATCTAGGTAGATCAACAATGAGTAATGTGATTACAGCAGTAATTAAAAGTCTTAGAAAAAAATTAAAAAGTCATGGATGAATTTTGTAAAACATTTAAAGAAGAATTAGAATATATTATTCTCATCCTATTCCAAAAGAAATTACAAAGGTGGGAATTCTGCCCAACTCATTCTTTAAGAAGAGGATTATGATGATGACCAAACTGGACAGAGGCACAATAAATATACAAAGCTGCGGACCAGTATTTCTGATGAATGTGGATGCAAAAATGTCGACCTAACACTGACAACTTGAAACAGCATATCATACATCATGAACAAGGATTGAGAGTTCAACATATGAAAATTAATGAATGTAATGCATCACCTCAACAAAATTAAGAACAAAACACATAATCATCCCACTAGGTAGAGAAAAAAACATTTAATGAATTTAAATATAAATCTGTAATAAAAAAAATTCTCAAAAAATTGGCATGTACTGAACATTCCCCAACAAAATAAAAGCTATATGTGACATGCACTCCACCAACATTATGATAAATAGAGAAAAACAGAAAGTATTTCCTCTAATATCTAGAATAAGGCAAGGATACCAATTTTTACCACTCATGTAAGACATAGTATTGAATATATTTCCCAGAGCTATTAGACAAGAGAAGGAAATAGCATTTATATTGGGATGAAGTCAGATCATAACCTGTTTGTAGATTTCATACTTTGACATATAAAAAAACCTAAATATTTGATAAAAACTTTTAAAATTGATAAATTTGGTTGTTACAGGATACAAAATCAACCTACAAAAATTTTTAGCATTTTATGTAAGAATACAAAATTAGCTAAAAAAGAAATCAAGACAGCAATTTCATTCACAATTGCTACTTAATAATCTAAAAGCCATATAAGAAGATGAATGATATCTATAATGAAAATTATAAAATCCTGATGGAAAACCTGAAGAGGCCACCAAAAATGGAAAGATATCAGATGATAGTGGATTGGAAGAATCAACATGGTTAAGATGTCCCTACTATCCAAAACAATTTGAAGATTCAGTACAATCCCCTGAAGATGCCAATGGCATTCTCCAGAAAAATAGAAAACAGAAAAAATAGAAAAAAATAAAATCAATTTGAAACCACAAAATTCTCTGAATATCCACATCAATTTTGAACAAAGGAGCAAAAATGGAGATATCACAGAACTAGAATTCAAACATACTACAAAACTATAATATCCTGGTCTTCCAACAGCTGGTTGACTCCCCAAATGGCCACAATGGCCAGAGCTAAACCAATCCAAAGCCAGGAGCCAAGAGCTTCCTTTGGGCCTCTCACATGGATTTAGGAGCCCAAGGACCTGGGCCGTCCTCCACTGCCCTCCCAGGCCATAGCAGAGAGCTGGATCAGAAATGGAACATCCAGGTTTCAAACCATCACCCATATGGGATGCTGACACTGCAGACAGCAGATTTACCCACTATGCCATGGCTCTGGCCTCTGATTTCTTTTAAAAATCTGTGTCTCATAGGAAAGTATTTTTTCTCTGTCATGTATGGATTTCTTTAACTCATGAATTTGCTTCTCATTCCTTCTGAGTAATCCTATGATCATTCTTTTGAATTCCTTTTCAAAAAGCATTTCATCAATTCCTTTGTCTTCACATTCTTTTTTAAAAAATATTTATTTATTTGAGAGGTAGAGTTACAGACACAGAAAAGGAGAGATAGGGAGAAAGGTCTTCCATCCCCTGGTTCACTTCCCAAATGGCTAAATGGCCAAATCTAGACCAATCTGATGCCAGAAGCCAGGAACTTCTTTGGATCTCCCACATTGGTGCCTGGGCCCAAGCACTTGGGCCATATTCTACTGCTTTCCCAGGCCATAAGCAGAGAGCTGAATCAAAAGAGCAGTAGCTGGGACATGAACCGGTGCCCTTATGGGATTCCACTGCTGTAGGCAGACACTTTGCCTACTAGGGCACAGCACCGACCCCTGTCTTTACATTCTAATATTGAACTATTACTGTGTTCCTTTGGGGGAGTCAAATTGTCTTCCTTATTCATGTTTCTCATGTATATATTTTTAGGAATTTGAGAAACTCCTTGTTGGTTTTCTTCTCTGATGCCTTTTATCTTTGATATGTGCCTCTTTGGTTTAGTGGAGTGTCTGCTCCTTCAGTGTATATTAAGAGGCAAGTGGATGGGGTCAGGGAGCTGCAGTCAGTACTTTGGTATGGTAAAAGGGTCCAGGGTAACATTCATGTTGGGTGTGGTAGAAATCCTCTACTGGAAGCAGAGGGAAGGGCTTGATCATATCAACATACAAGGCAGTTACTGGTACTGGCAGAAAAATAGGCATGTAGGCCAATGGAAAAGAATAGAAACCCCAGAAATCAGTCCACACATCTACAACCAACTAATCTTAGACAAAGGAGCTAAAGTCAATCCCTGGAAAAAGGACAATCTCTTCAACAAATGGTGCTGGGAAAATTGGGTCTCCAAGTGCAGAAGTATGAAACAAGATCCCTACCTTACTTGCCTTATACAAAAATCAGCTCAAAATGGTATGAGGATATAAACCTACAACCTGATACCATCAAATTACTAGAGAACAAATGGGACACTGCAAGACATTGGCATAGGCAAAGACTCTTGATAAAGTCCACGGAAACACAAGCAATGAAAGCAAAACAGACAGATGGGATTATATCAACTTAAAAAGCTTCTGAACTGCAAAGGAAACACTCAAAAAAGCTAGACACAATGGATAGAATGGGAGAAAATATTTGCAAAATATGCTACTGGTAAGAGGTTAATATCCAGAATTTATAATGAGCTCAAGAAATGCAACAACAGCAGAACAAACAATCCACTTAAAATGGGCAAGGAAGATATTCAAATCACCAATAGACACATGAAAAAATGCTGAGGGTTACTAGCCATCAGGGAAATGCAAATTAAAACCACAATGAGGTTTCACCTCACCCTAGTTAGAATGGCTCTCATATGGAAATGAAAAAGAAATAAATGCTGGCAAGGGTATGAGGGAAAAGGTACTCTAATTTACTATTGGTGGGAATGTAAACAAGTGCAGCCATTATAAAAGACAGCATGGGGATTTCTCAGAAATCTGAAAATAGATCTACCATACAACCTAGAAGTCCCACTCCTGGGAATTTACCCAATCGAAATGAAATCAGCAAATGAAAGTTATTTGTACCTGCATTTTTATTACAGCTTGATTTACAATAGCTAAGATATGGAATCAACCCAACTGTCCATCAATCAATGACTAGATACAGAAAATGCGGTATATACACTAGGGACCACTACTAAGCCATAAAAAATGAAATTCTTTTGTGACAAAATAGATGCAACTAGAAACCATTATACTTAGTGAAAGAAGGCAGTCTCAAAAAGATAAATTTCATATTTTCTTTGATCTCTGGTAACTATAATACAGCTCAAGGAATATGTAATGCATTTGAGTGAAATTGACATTTTGAGTTTTGATTACTGTTTACAGCCCTTGTCTCTACTTTGAGGAATGGCTTTTTTTTTTATTTGTTTGTTTTGTTGTTGTTCTTGCTATTTGTTGAATTCCTTACTTGATGGAGGGTTAAAATGATGGTTATAAAATAAACTGAAAGTATGTCATTGTAAAAATTAAAAGAAAAAATAAGAAAGGAAGAAAGAGGAAGGGTAGGATGGGAATCATCACTGTGCTGCTAAATCCATATACAAAATACACAAATTTTGTTCACCTTATGTAAATAAAAATATTAAGAAAATTAAAAAGCAGCAAATTCGAAGCAGTGTGCCTTTGAATAACAGGAAATTGGAAAGTGATGAAAAATGATCGGGAGATACATGTAAAGGTCTCTTCTGGTTACTGTCCAATCTGTTCCTATAAATGTCTTTTTGTAGGAGATTGTGAAATTCTTATTTTATCACTGCGTGGAATCTTACAAATTAGAATGAGTTATACATCAATCAAAATATGGACAAATTTTCTGAGCTAAACTACAATTTAGTAGAATGTCTGAATAATTTCTATCATGGTGTGAGAAGCTTAGCATATGGCTTCCTGACCATCAAATAAAATATTTTTCAATATTTTGAGTCAGAAATATAATATTAATTAAGTGATAAAATACACTTCAAGACAGTTGGAAAGTAGGCTGGTTATATACAACATAAAATAATTATAAATTAAAATAAAAGACAACATTTCAAAGAAATATTTAGAAAATTAGAATAAGGTGAGAAAACCTTATCTGATTAATATATATGTATTTTAAACATATAAAAAGTTATAGTAATTACTGAATGTATTTCTGTAACCTAAGTTGACCAAGAAAAGAGTGAAATCAACTTAAGGATCTGCAGCTCAGCAGTTTTTCCTGAGGTGATTATTAAAGATGAATCCAAGCCTGTCAAAGTCAAAATGATTATAAATAGTTATAAACTAAACAAAATCCACATAATTAGAAAGGAGTTAATAAATCAACCCCAGTCACTTTAAATATTCTACATGCTTTATTTATATTTCCAAAACACAGTTAGTGACAGAAATACCAAGAAATAATATTAGATAAAAGTAATAGTGATAGATATGATACTTGCATTTCAATAACTGTTTTATAATATGCACTTTCCATGAACTTTCTAAAGATACTCATATTTGTAATATGGAAAATACATTAAAATATTAATAATATGTATAAGTGTGTCAAAATATTTTTTATCTGTTGCTTGATCTTTCCTTGTCAAAAGTCTACCAAAAGGAAAGAAGACAAAGAGTAAATTTAAAAATGCTAAAAGAGAAACAAGCATTTGGTCTGCCAGTGAAAGAGCTGATTAAGCCCCACTGGCCATATCTGAGTACCTGGTTTCCAGTTCCTACCACAGCTCGGATTCTGATGCTTATCTCAAAATCTTTAACTCCTTTGGACAGGAAATTGACAACAGACCAGCCTGCAACCCAGAAAAGGTTTACTGAGGGCTTATGCTCCAACACAAGGGAGACAACCCAGTATGTTCCATGCACTGGCTTAATGAGGGGAGAAGGCCAGTGGTTTTCGTTGGGCGTGGAAGCCTTTTGATCTCTACTCAGCAAAGAATTTTGTCTGCTTGCCCTTGGCACAGGACATTTTTACATTTCAGTTTGCTCTCAGCTCTGTATTTTGCATAAGTGCTATGATTTTGTACACAGTAAGCTCAAAATATTGGTGTTGCTCACTACTGCCACTCAGGAAGGCCATGATCAATTGCACTGAGCTACTCTGGGCAGGTGCGCAGTTTGGGGAAATCCCTAATTGGGCAGTAGGGGGGTCTTTAGTGGTGTCTGGGCACTCTTTGTTCCTGACTTGTTTGGAGGTGGTTAGATGAATACAGTCAGGTCAGGAGATAGGCACATACCAGGTCTGCCAGGAGGGGTTTGGTTTAGTGGGTTCTGTTTCTATCCTAAATTCCAACTTCCTGCTAATGCTGACTCTGGTAGGTAGCAAGCAGTGATTCATGTTTTTCAATCTCTGATACCCATGTGGGATACCTGGGTTGAGTTCTTGGCTCTTGACTTCATTCTTGAGGAGTGAGCCTGCAAATGGAGCACTCCTCCCTCCCTGGAATAAAATATAAAAATAAAAAAATAAAATGCTGAAAGTTTCCATCAACAAATAGCTAATGATAGAGAAAATATGATGAACACTAAGTTTTGAAGTATAGAGTTTTATTTGTTGTACACGGTGAAAATTGAGAGCTGTCCTTATGGTTGAAAATATTCCCAAATGCCAAGGAAAAAGTAGACTCTGCTGCATAGAGACTAGGCAATGTTACTTTCTGAAATCACACCTTTTTAAAAACACAGTTCCTTTTGTAAGTTAATCTTCTTTGTAAACAAACCAGGGGAATCAATACATCAATTGATATTTTGGTACAGTAAATGACAACTTGCTACTTTATCTGTTTTGTGCATTGTGACAATTGGAATATCATAGAGTATTAGCCAAAGTATTAGGCAACCAAATTCCATGAACTTTGAATGTTTCTCACATCAGGTTCACTTTTGAACTCTGCCTCTATACTCAAGTGCTGTAAGTAAGATAGGGGAGACCAGGGCATAGGAACACAGGCAGAGAATCTCAGTTAATTTGCTTAAGCTTTTCTTTTGTAAAATATTCCAGGAAAGTATACCTTGTAACATTGTACTCAGAAGGGAGCCAACTACAAAGGGCAAAGAAAGCTAAGGGAAACCAATCTGAATCTGATTTTTTTTAAAAAAAAACTTGTGTATTGCTGCAGCTAAAAGGACCCACCCACTCCCTCTTTTTACATTCCAGACACTTCCCTAATCCTTGCTATAAAAACCTTGAAAAACTGCTTCTTGGGACATAGTTTCTTTGGTAATTTTTCATTCCTCTCTCTCCTCATTGTCACAAGTAAAGAAAACTTTTTTTTTTCCCCCTGAGGAGTTCCTGCTTGAAACAGCTCAAGTGAATGAATCCCTTGTGTCTGCTAACACTGCTACTCCCCTTTCTTCTTCACTGAATGGTTTCTCAATTAGTATGGACTACTTACCATATATTTTATAAGAGAACTACAATGTATATACTGGTTTCTATCTTTCAGTATAATATGAATGTAAAGGATGTAAGCATATGTGAATGTTTTTCTTCTACTTTTATTGTTTTGTTGGTATTTTTGTTGTGATTTAAGTTCAAAAGGAAATAAGTGAATTACAATAAAGTTGTTCATGTTTTGGAAAATTCTAGCACATTTAAGTAACAGGGACATGCAAAAAGGAAACTGTATAGAAATAATTTATTGGAAGAAATCAGAGTGTCAGTGAGACTCATGATTTTATTACATAAATAATAAATAGAATTTGCATATATTTACATAGGCTCTAGAAACACTAGGTAACCATTAACCAAAGAAATTTCTCTACATGTTCCTTTAGTTAACGTGATTTACATCGAGAAGGGATTGGAACAGGACTCACGCAATAAAGCCTTTTTTTTAAAAAAAAAAAACCTTTTATTTGGTAAATATAAATTTCCAAAGTACAGTTTATGGATTACAATGGCTTTCCCCTCCATAACTTCCCTCCCACCCGCACCCCTTCCATCTCCTGCTCCCTCTCCCATTCCATTCACATCAATATTCATTTTCAATTATCTTTATATACAGAAGATCGATTTAGTATATATTAAGTAAAGATTTCATCAGTTTGCACCCACACAGAACATAAAGTGTAAAATACTGTTTCAGTACTAGTTATAGCATTACTTCACATTGGACAACACATTAAGGACAGAGATCTCACATGAGGAGTAAGTACACAGTGACTCCTGTTGTTGCCTTAACAATTTGACACTCTTGTTTATGGCATCAGAAATCTCCCTAGGCTCTAGTCATGAGTTTCCAAGGCTATGGAAGCCTTTTAAGTTCGCCAACTTCGATCTTATTTAGACAAGGTCATAGTCAAAGTGGAAGTTCTCTCCTCCCTTCAGAGAAAGGTACTTCCTTCTTTTTTTTAAACTTTTATTTAATAAATATAAATTTCCAAAGTACAGTTTATGGATTACAATGGCTTTTTCCCCCCCATAACTTCCCTCCCACCCGCACCCCTTCCATCTCCTGCTCCCTCTCCCATTCCATTCACATCAATATTCATTTTCAATTATCTTTATCTTAATGTATTGTCCAATGTGAATTAATGCTATATAGCTAGTACTGAAACAGTATTTTACACTTTATGTTCTGTGTGGGTGCAAACTGATGAAATCTTTATTTAATATATGCTAAATCGATCATCTATATATAAAGATAATTGAAAATGAATCAATAAAGCCTCTTAACCTGACTTGGATCTGTGCCCCAAACCATTTATGCATTTCCCTGTATCTCAAATCAATCAGGAGCAAGGGACATTCAGATCTAACTGCAAAGGATGCCCTACTGCCTTGTTAGGGACTTCCTCCACCTGCATTCATTCCTGGAATAACCCAATGTGCCTGACATAGGACCTTGCTGATGGGGGTCGGGCAGACAGGTAGTGAGCAACACCATCATGTTGAGCATATTGTGTAGAAAAAAAAAAAAAAAACCTGCACAGAACACCACATCAAGGTGCAAACTAAAGTGTCGTGTGCAGAGAGGGATAAGCAAGAACTGCAGACTGGGCACAGATCAAAGTACTAATTTAAAAGAAGAATCTTCCATGCGTCTAGAACCACGTAACAGCACCTGTTCAACTCCTGTTGGAGATTCACTGGCAGAAGCACTTCCTGCCTTGCTGTCTCCCTTGTGTTTGAGTATAAGCCGTCAGTAAACCTTGTGTCTGTTGCACATTGGACTCTTGTCAATTTTTATTTACAGGGAGCAAATAAAACAGAATTGGTAACAACATCACCCATGAAAACTCCCCATGTGGCAAGAAATAGAAAATCTAATAGGGCTCACTAGCCCCTATTAATAGATTTGAATTTCAAAAACACTGAGTGATTCAGAAAGAAAAGTAAAGGTTAAAAAACAAAAACAAACAAACAAAAAAAAACCCTGGAGCTACATTAAAGCATATGTAATCTCCAAAGTTCATTGACATACTCCACGAGATTCTCTGATACTGACGATGAATAAATAAATTACAAACTAAGAGAAGCAAAATTCTGATTTTTAAACAATGGTAACATTTATTAATTCAAAAGTTATGGAATATAAGCAACTGAAAGATTAACTCATAAGTGTCAATAAAGTACTGTGATTTTCATAAATAATATAATTTCAATTATAAAGCATGTGGTTTTTTACAATCAATAAGTTAAATAATGAAAAAAGGGAAAATCGCAAATTCTATGTTATTTAGTGTTTATTCTTTGGCTATAAGCTTGAAAAGCAATTTTCTTTAGGTCCTGATTCTTTTTTTTAAAAAATAATTATGTTCATTTGCACTGCCTTGAAATGTTCAAGTTAATTTACATAATCATTTACCTTGCAAAGAATTTTTTTCAACTATGACATCTCAAATTTTAATTTTACAACCTTATCATGACTAGAAATTCATTCTTTGTGAAAATTTTGTGTGCTGTATGCCTTAATATCTTTGGTTTCATTTATTTCTGTTTGTTACACATATACATATGTGTACACATATGCAAATGACATATGCTCCCACAGATAAAGTGTAGTTTACTTTTTTGGTTCACTATGATGCCTTCACACACTAATGTTATTATTGCACATTTAGAAATATTTTCAGTATTCTAATTTCTCATAAAAGACATAATTTCAAAAATTCTGCCATCAGCAGTGTTTTATATGCTTCGAAATTCTCATATTGGCCCTTTTAATGAACTACATATTGTGAATCCTTATCACAATGTTGTATTAGATTCATTTCATATATTCTGTATTTTTTATTTAATTTTCATTCACTAAGTAAGTACTGTGACACAGATTCTATGCTAGACAAGGAGTTCAAGACTAATTAACAATTTCTAAGAAGTTTATCATATTGAGAGAGGAGTCACAGCTTACAAGGCAGAAAAAATAATGTAATGTGTGTGGTAGGTGGGAGTGGAGGAATGTGATTTTAGGAAGAATGCCCAGCATGAACTGGAAACATATTTAGGAAACATTTGTGGTTTGATGTTACTATAGTGTACAGTGTAATTTGTTTCCACAAATACTGAATAGCATCTTATATTTTCTGCCATCCAGGAAAGCCTAAATATAAATAATGTCCTTCTCAAACATGCAAGTACAATTTAGTTATGCTGTACAATCCAGTCTAGAGAATCTGGAGAACAACCTGCCTCTATGATGAATGCATTTCCAAATTATGTGACTAATGAGGTGCTCATTTTATCAATTAATGCTTCTACTCCCCTAAATTTCATTTTCTTCATATGCTCTACTAGTGACATAGCAAAGGTTCAACCTGTCAATTGTGTAAGGGCATTCGGCAGAATTTACAAAATTCATTTGAGATTGTATATACTGAAAATTGTAAGATAATATTGAAAGAAATTAAAGGATCAGAAGATTTAATACTGTTTAAATATCTACATTACCCAAGCAATCTACAGATTCATTGTTATCCTTTTCAAAATTCAAATGGCACTGTTTAAAAGTATATTTTTAGGCCGGCGCCGTTGCTTAACAGGCTAATCCTCCGCCTTGCGGCGCCAGCACACCAGGTTCTAGTCCCGGTTGGGGCGCCAGATTCTATCCCGGTTGCCCCTCTTCCAGGCCAGCTCTCTGCTATGGCCCGGGAAGGCAGTGAAGGATGGCCCGAGTCCTTGGGCCCTGCACCCACATGGAAGACCAGGAGAAGCACCTGGCTCCTGGCTTCGGATCAGCGCGATGAGCTGGCTGCAGTGGCCATTGGGGGGTGAACCAACAGCAAAAAGGAAGACCTTTCTCTCTGTCTCTCTCTCTCTCACTGTCCACTCTGCCTGTCAAAAAAAAAAAAAGTATATTTTAAAAAATCTTAAAATTCACAGAGAACTCCATAGATTCATGATATTCAAACAAGTAAATTTTGAGAAAAGAGGAACAAACTGTCATTTCCAAATTTCCTAATTTCAATGTATATAATAGATCAAGGGCAACTAAAATTCCATTTCACTAAAATAAAAACAGACTATATACCAAATAAATAGAATTTAGAGCTCAGAAATAAATCCTGGCACATAATTGGGAGTATACCAATAGTATAGGAGAGGAAAAATCCTAGCCTATGTTGGATGCGTTAAGAAAATGTGGTATGTTATATACAAGGATATATATTTGAGTCTTAAAATAAAGGGAGATATTGCCTTTTGTGAAAACATGAATTAAGTTGAAGAGCATCGTATCAAATGAAAGAAAGCAGTGACAGAAGGACATATCCTGTATACTTCACTTCAACTCATATCAGATGCGTGTAGTAGTTGAAATTAAAGATGCAGAGACTACAATACTAATTGCCAGAAACTAGGGCTTGGGAGAAATAGAAAGGTATAAAGTTTCATCTATGCTGTAAGGATAAGTTCTATATATCTGCTGTGTAACATAATCCTACAGTTAACAAAACAGTGTTGTACACTTCAAAGTTTGTTTAAAATGTGGATCCCAAATGAAGAGTCCTTACCAGAAAAACAAAATAAAATACACAAATTAAAAAAAAAATCAAAACAAGAAAACTTTGGGAGGTATTAGATTCGTCTATCACCATGATTGTAGTGATGACATCATGATGAGTCTTTGCATATATCCAAATACATAAAATTGTACACATTACATATTTGTAGGATTTTGTACATTAGCTATATCCCAATTAAGATTTTGAAAAAAATCCAATTAAAATCATCTGTCAACTGCAATCAGTTTGCTGACAGTAGATGTCCCTGGTAGAAACATTTCTGAAAAAAACAAAACCATGCAATTTCCAGTGACATCTGGGTAGCTTGTTTTATATACAAAAGCAGAGGAATCAAGCTTGGGGATACAAAGAAGACATTGATTGCAGTTGACGTTGGCATTTACTCAGGGTATATACTAAGATTTCTTGAGGCATCTCAATGTCAATTATATTTTATTTTTAATTAGAATTATCAACTGATCTGAATGTGTGCTGTCCTTTCCAATCACTCCCTATCTTGAAGCATAGGTCTTCACTCAAAGAAGCCTACAAACAGCATTATCTCCTTTATAGTAGGAAGAGTAGTGATTTGGTATTCTAAAAAGGTTAAAGGAAATAAAGCATATGGACCCAAACACCAATACATAAATGTTATTGTTCTTGACATTTTGGAATAATGAAAAAGACTAACGAAGAGTTATGTATATAAAATAGGGATTTTTTTTAAACTAAATATATTTTAAAATTTTTTTTAGTGAATGTATTTTTTGAGTTCTCTAAGATAATGAGTATATCTCAGTAATCTGTGTACATTTCCAAGTAAATGCAGATACCTAAAACATTAGGTGGATCCTGAAATGGTTTGCCTGAGAAAATGCAAGATTTCCCCCAACCCCAGCATCTACCAATGGGATAAATATGGAAAGGAGTATTAAATATTATAGAATCTAAGTATTGTTTCCTACATTTTTGGAAAGACCACCAAGATATGGTTTGTGTGGCAATGAGATGAAAGTCTACACAGGGGAGGGATACACATCTCACTCTGGATAAAGCTAAATAGGTCATAAAATTACTTCTTCAAAACTATGTGGCTACATACAATGATTGTAAGTTTGCTGATAGGGCGCCTGAGAGTTGACAACTTCAAGTATAAGTCCTATTTCTGTGTTTGTGGTATGAAATTAGACCCCAGGCACCAAACCTGAAGACAATGTATGTCATTTATAAAGAACTAGTAGAAAGTTTTCCACAAGCAGAAACTATGGTAATAAGGCATACAGTATATATTTTCTTATGTAAGTTAAAAGCAGTTCATTTATTTGCAATTACTTTCTAAATTAAACAAATGAAAATGTTTCACTTTTAAACTTTCCCACACCTTCCCTTAATTAATATGTTCTAAGTTAGATAGGAGTAAGGAATTTTGTGTTCTATTGCACAGTAGAGTAACTATAGATAATGATAATATACAGTATATCTTTTTAAACCCAGAAGAAAGGATTTCAAATGTGTTCACCACAGATAATTGATAAGTATTTAAGGAGAAAGGTGTTTAATTGGAATTGAAATTATATTATGTGTGTGTGTTAAAACTTCACCTGGTACTTCAGAAATACATATGAACTATATTATCAATTAAGAATAATATATAAATAAAATTTCAAGTTCCTTTAATATTTCATATTGTTTTAAAAACATCATTTCTTCCCTTTTAATCTTTTTTAAAAATTTATTTAAGTTACATAAGTTTCATAGATACAGATTTAGGAACATAGTGATACTCCCCTGCCCTCCGTGCTCCAACCTTTCTTCCTCCTCTCTCTCATGTTATGACTCTTAATTTTTACAAAGATCTATTTTCAGTTCTCTTAATGATCATATAGTTAACCTAAACTAAATGAAAGAGTTCAACAAATAGTATAAAGATTTACAAACAAACAAACAAACAAACAAACAAAAAAAACCACTGCTCCTCATTGGCAGAGACAAGGGCTGTAAACAATCATTGAATGTCAATATGTCTATTTCATTCCAATACATTATATTTCAGGTTCTCTATTAGTTACCTAGGATAAAGGAGAACATATGATATGTGTCCTTTTTGGGACTGGCTTTTATAATATTTTCCAGTTGTATCCATTTTGTTGCAAATGAGAGATTTTCATTTTTTTTACTACTGTGTAGTATTCCATAGTGTACATATCCCATAATTTCTTTATTCATACCTCAGTTTAAGGACAATTGGATTGATTCCATACCTTAGCTATTATGAATAGAGGTGCAATAAACATGGAAGTATGGATAACTCTTTCATATGCTGGTTTCATTTCCCTTGGGTAAATTCCCCGGGGTGGGATGGCTGGGTCATATACTAGGTCTATTCTGAGATTTCTGGGGTATGTCCATACAGTCTTCCACAGAGGCTGGGCCAATTTACATTTGCAATAGTAGGTAAGTGTACTTTTTCCCTACATCCTTGCCAGCACTTTTTGTTGACTGATTTCTGTATGAGAGCTATTCTATGGATGATGTGAAACCTCATTGTGGTTTTGATTTGCATTTCCCTGATGGCTAGTAATCCTGAGCTTTTTCTCATTTGGGAAATGGCCATTTGAATTTCCTCTTCTGATAAATGCCTGTTTAAGTCCTTTGCTCGTTTCTTAACAGGATTGTTTGCTGGGTTGTTGAATTACTTGAGCTGTTTATAGATTCTAAATGTTAATTTTTATCAGTTGCATAGTTTGCAAATAATTTCTCCCATTCTGTTGGTTGCCTCTTTGCTGAGTGTTTCACTTGCAGTGTAGACACTTCTCTGCTTAAAATAATCCCATTTGTCAAATTTTAGCTTTGATTATCTATGCTTCTGGGGTCTTTTCCAGGAACTATGCCCATGCCAATGTCTTGCAGTTTCCCCCAATGTTCTCTGGTGACTTGATGGTGTCGGGTCATAGATTTAGGTCTCTGACCATTTTGAGTGAATTTCTGTGTAAGGTGTAAGGTATGGGTCTCATTTCATACAAGACCTGTATGCTGGGTCATCTGATAGTATCCCATAAATCTGCAAGACTGTTTTTAAGTGTTCTATTTTCTTCCTGCTTTTTTGTTTTGTTTTGTTTTAGTCTGACTGTAAGATTTCCAAAGGCTTATCTTCTGGTTCAGATATTCTTTCTTCTGCCTTGCCAAGTCTGCTATTAAGGCTTTCCTCCACATTTTTTATTTGATCTGTTGAATTCCTCATTTATAATACTTCATTTTGATTTATCTTTAAAATCTCAATTTCATGGGAAAAATTTTCATTCATGTCCATGTATGGTTTTCTTTATTTTTTTTCCTTTTTTTTTTGACAGGCAGAGTGGACAGTGAGAGAGAGAGAAACAGGGAGAAAGGTCTTCCTTTACTGTCGGTTCACCCTCCAATGGCCGCTGCGGCCGGCGCACCATGCTGATCCGAGACAGGAGCCAGGTGCTTCTCCTGGTCTCCCATGCGGGTGCAGGGCCCAAAGACCTGGGCCATCCTCCACTGCACTTCTGGGCCACAGCAGAGAGCTGGACCAGAAGAGGGGCAACTAGGACAGAATCCGGCGCCCCAACTGGGACTAGAACCTGGGGTGCCGGCGCCGCAGGCAGAGGATTAGCCTATTGAGCCACGGCTCCAGCCAATGTATGGTTTTCTTTAGTTTATGGATTGTCTTCTGATAAATTTTGAGTAATCTTATTAATTTTTTGAGTTCTGTTTCTAACATTTCCTCAATCTCTTCATTTTCACATTCTAATATAAAATGTTGTGTTCCTTTGCGGGGTGGGGGGTCATAGTGTCATCCTTATTCTTGTTTCTTGAGTTTCTGCATTTGTTTTTAGGCATTTGTATAGTTGATTTTTGCTTTTTTCCTCTGAAGTCTTTTATCTTTGAGCTATGCCTCTGTGGCTTAGTGGAATGCTTGCACTTTCCAGGAGTATCAAGAGATATGTGGTGGGTGTGACCAGGGAGCTCTGGTCAGTGCTCCATGGTAGGGTGAGTATCCAGGATACCACCACATTTGACGTGGTAGATCTCAATGCCTGGGTGTTAGCCCATAGTGTATTCTGCAACACCATATGATCTGCTCAAATGATCTGAACAATCCTCACTATGAGTGCAGTTCCAATCCACTTCAGTGACCTGAACTAGGCAACCAAGTCATCCATGCATGTGGAACTCCCTCCAGTGATTGCCCAGAGACACAATTACATCTTGCCTTTTCTCATCTAACTACTGAGTCCCCATGGTCTCAGCATACAAGATTCCCAAAGTTGCTGGTTGCAGAGGTTTCTCTCTGTCCTGCCAGCCTGTCCAGTCCCCATGGAGGCAGATGTCCCCTGAGGCAGCTCTGCCTAGATATCTTGATCCTGGGAGGCTGCCAAGTTCCTCACCATCCTATGTGGTTGCCCAGTCACCTCTCAGCTAGGCTCAAAGTCAGTGGTGACTGTGGCTTGTTTCCTCTGTTAGAATTTCTGGATCACACATGTACTCAAGAGCCACTGGCCAAATGCTGCTCTCCTCCTACCACTGCTGCCAGTACTACCAAGAAGATGGTGTCCTGTCTCAGCCACTTGCTGTGTGCATGCACAAAGTCTTCCTCAGCTCCCTCCCAAACCCAAAATGGTGCCTGCCCTTTCTCAAGTGGGCAGCAGGTGCTATTGTGGGGAAGTTGGATCGAGGTGAATGTGCCCTCTATTTCCATTGGGTCTGCAGGAAACTGCTAGCATAGCCCCCAGGGCTCCAGTCCAGATTCACACCATGCTTTCTCTCCAGCTATATTGCCAAGGGTTGCTGCAGTCCAGTTTCACCTCCATTTCCAAGCTTCCACCTGATCTGTTTCGTGGTTGCTGCACGTGTGTGTCGTGCCAGTGTTCATGCTGCGCATCTGTATCCTCCACTGGTCCATGGCAATCTTCTTCCTCTTGTAGGATTTCCAGTGTGGTTTTCTCTTCAATTCTCCCCTGAGAGTACACTTTTTATCCTTTTTTTTTTTTTCCTTTACTGTTTATCCCCAGCCTAGCAGGTATGTAGTTTCCTAATCTGCCATCTTGGAATCTCCCCTTCAATTGTTTTTAATAAGAGATCCAATCTTATTTTTATTGTGTTAATATGCTTCCTTCCATCTTGGTGAATGTTGATATCTTAAATCACAATGTGGTTTGGTTTACATTTTGAATGTCTGAAAAATTTCTATGAAATTAGTATTTCTTCTCACAAGGATGATACCCCAATTTGATGTTTGTAGACTTTGGTATATTATAAAAATAATAATACATTAGAGATAATTTAGTATGACAAATTCTATACTTCATTTTTCCATATTTAGCAACACAGTTTAATAGAAAATAAATCTACTTTAGGCAAAAAACTAAAACTTAGATCAAATGTAAACATTAAATTCCATGTTTAACTGATCATGCATGTTTCAAAACTCAAAACTGAAATTAACAATTTAAAGGCAATTGTCATGTGATAAAAAAAAAGATATCTCTAAGTGGTCATTGGTAAATCTCTTATAGTCCATAACACATCTTTAAGCTTCTTTTGCAGGGCTGGACGAGTGGTGACAAATTCTTTCAATTTCTGTTTGCTATGAAAGGTCTTAATTTCACCTTCATTCCCAATTGAGAGCTTTGCAGGATATAATATTCTGGGCTGACAGTTTTTTTTCTCTTAGTACCTGGGCTATATCTCGCCATTTCCTCCTAGCCTGTAGGGTTTCTGATGAGAAATCTGCTGTGAGTCTAATTGGAGATCCTTTGAGAGTAATCTGGCTTTTCCAACTTGCACATTTTAGCATCTTTTCTTTATGTTTCACTGTGGTGAGTTTGTTTACAATGTGTCATGGCGAGGATCTCTTCTGTTCATATTTATTGGGAGTTCTGTGTGCTTGAATGTCTCTTTCTTTCTCCAAAACCGGGAAGTTTTCTGCTAGGATCTCATTAAAATGGCCTTCTAATCCTTTCTCTCTCTCCATGCCTTCAGGAACTCCTAGAACCAAAATGTTGGGTTTTTTAATAGTATCCTGTAGATTCCCAACAATATTTTTTAGATTTCTAATTTCCTCTTCTTTTCTTTGGTTTGACGGTATACTTTCCTGTGTTCTGCCTTCTAAGTCCAATATTCTCTCTTCTGCCTCACTGATTCTGTTTTTAAGGCTCTCAAATATGTTTATTTGTTCTAATGAATTCTTAATTTCATTTTGATTTCTCTTCAATATCTCAATTTCATCTTCTATTAAATTCCTCATTTCATTTTGATTCCTCCTTAAGATTTCATTTTCATGAGAGAGATTTTCTTTCATGTCCTGCATGGATTTCAGTAGTTCATGCATTTGTGTTTGGTTACTTCTAAATATTCTTATCATAGATTTTTTGAGTTCTATAATTTTTTGAGTGCTATAATATTTATAGGAGTCTTATGATTCTAAAGATGTTTCAATGAGAAGATAAAGACACTAATGGGTCCTTAATACATTCAATGTTTAACAGTATACTATTAAAAATAACAACTTTCCTATACCTCTGATTCCTTTGCAGCTGGCATTCAATTTCTTTCTCTTAATAAGGTAATATCATAGATGTATCTTAGGGTATATGAAGCTAATACATTTCAATCTATTGAAAATGCTAGTCAATGAAAAGGAGAAAATTAAAAAGAATAATTTGTGACATATGTAAGCTTTTGAAAGATGAAGAAAGCATTGAGAATAGGAATAATAATGAAATCATTTGGTAAAATCAAGACTTTTGTTTTTCTTAAAATATGTAAGTTTTTATCTCTGATCTTATTATTAACACTCTAAGAATTGTTGAGGCAATCACATTTCCTTTTTGGAAACAAAGAAAAAAGCCAACTTTCAAAGTTTCAAAACTGAAAGATGTTATTATAAAGCTGTCCTGTTCACTTTTTTGTGAACATATGTTTTGAAGTCCATAACAATCTGTATTTATGACATTTTATTATTAATTTTATCTCCAGGACTTTCATGAGACGAACCTATAAATAGATTGTTTTCTTCGCTAAACCTGCATTGATTTTATACAGGAGCTCCTAATTGCTTCAACACTTGGATCACATCATCATTTCTCATTTAAGCCCATATTCTAATGAACGATTGCCAAAATCAAGTTGAGAGAGGACTATTATAGGGATTTAACTTCTTTTCACTTTTAATCCATATCTTTGTCACCTCTTAAAGCAAATTTGTTTACATTGTCAAAAGTTAATTCCCATTCATCATTTAACTTTTCAGTAGCCACTTATTTTTCAAAGAATAAGTATGTTCCTCCATTGAAATCTATTATATAACACTGCGTAATAAGCATGAAAATAAAAATAAATATAATGAGGTGGTCTTTCTGCTTACTACTTGTTGAATTCTTTAGTGGGATTTTAAGTTTGTGATTTTAAAGTAAAGTGAAAGTATGTCATTGCAAAAATTCAAAGAAAAATGAAAAAAAGGAGGAGGATGGGAGTGAAGGAGAGAGGGAGGGTAATGTGGGAAGTATCATTATGCTCTTAAAACTGAAAATATGAAATATACAAAGTTTGTTTCCTTTATATAAATAAATAAAGAGATGGCATTAATGTTAATTATATATCTCATTTAACCCAATATACTAAAGTACAATTATATTTCAATATGTACTTGTTATTAAGTATAAGTAATATAAAATATAATATAATTGCTATAATTATTAGCCATTATTAATCAGATATTTTATCTTCTTTTTATACTAGAATTTCAGAATTCAACAATTTTGTTGTATCTCAATCCAGACTAGCTACAATTCAAATCTGACTAGCGGTGTATGTATTAGCTAGTGTAGCTCTAGATTATGTGAAATGTACCTATTCTGTTTCCACTTGATTAAAGCAACAAATCTATTTTAACAATCAAACTAAGAGATTAGTTAAAATAATTTTATATAATTCAAGATGGGTATCAAAGATTCATGGTTAAATAGGAAGCAAAACTACCTGTACATGGATATAAATCAAGTTTGTACCGTAAGTAAAAATTTAGGCCACATGTGAGATAATATTTAGACAATCACACAAATCTGCTGTAAATGTTGAAATATTTGAGACATAACTATCTTACATTAGAGGACAAAGTGAAGAATTTCTGATAAATCTAATAGTAAAATTTTATGAATATAATAAAAATTTTGAGTATTTAAAGCATAGTATAAGAGTAATAACATGGACAATATAGCCATGTAATAATTTTTTAAAATGGAATTGCAGAACATATGTCTGGTATGACCTCATTTTGGTAAAATAAAAAGCATTTATTTTTATTTGAGCATACATGTACAGCTAAAAATAGATCTAATGCTTTATAATGTAACATGGAATGCCTCAGTTATGAAAAGCAGACATAAGAGTTCAGAAGAAAGACCTTAGAATGTTTCCAGAATCTTTGGAAAGTAGATACACAGCCTCTATTGTACCATATTCCTCTTCTGCTTTTTATAATTGCATACCAACCTCAGCTTCTTCTGTTTTATATGCTGTACAACATTTCTGCCTTTACTTAAAGATGAAAACCTTTATACATTTTTTAAGTTTTAGAAATTATGTAATGGCTAAGAAATATTTTGAGCAAGAATTCCTTTCTCAAAAAAATTGTATAAGATGATCACTTAATTTTTCTACACTTGTTTTGCCATAATTATGTTTTTCATTTTAACAAGACCATTTATAGAAAATGCTCTCGTGTTAACTTTTCTAACAAAAATGCATTATTATGGGCTGGTGTTGTGACACAGCAGGTAAAGTTGCTGCCTAGATCTCCATGAGTGGCCATTCATGTCCCAGCTGCTCTACTTATAGTCCAACGCCATTCTAATGTTCTGAAAAAAGCAAAGGAAGATGACAAAAGTGTTTGGTCCCCTGCCATCCATGTAGGAGACCCAGATGAAGCTCCGGGCTTCAACCTGACTCAGCCCTGGCCACTGTGGCCATCTATAACTCAGAGTTTCAAATAAATAAATAAATCTTTTAAAAATGCATTTTTATTGTGAAATAGAAACTCCAACCAATAAGGAAGAATAAATACACAGATATATTAATGCTAAAATTTAGTGAGAATTACCTTGAAGGAATGATGAAACAGATTGTTGGGTTTAAAATAGTATTTTGGTTTTAGTCATTCTGGGCTGTGACCCAGAATTTGCATTTTCTTTTTTAAAATTTTAAAAATTTCAAAAAATAATTGTGCTTATTTATGGGGTATGATTCAATTTTTCCATATAGTTATGCATAATGATACTGTCCAACCTACCCTTCCAAACACCTATGCTCCCACACTTCCTCCTCCTCGCTCTATTATTACCTCTCTTAATTTTTACATTTATCTACTTTCAGTTTTCTTTATACTCATAAGATTAACCCTACACTAAGTGAAAATTTCAACAAATAGTAAGAAGGAAAAAAGAAAAAAAACAAAAAACAAAAAACAAAAAACCCTGTTCCTCAACAGTAGAGACAAGGGTTGTAAACAATCACCAAATTTCAAAATAACATTTCACTCCTGACATTACATTACTTGTACTCTATTAGTTACCACAGATCATGGAAAACATGTGGTGTTTGTCTTTTGGGGACTGGTTGATTTCACTAAGTATAATGGTTTCCAGTTGGCATTCCTTTTGTTGCAAAAGACAGGATTTCATTTTTTTTTTTACAGTTGTGTAGTATTTCATAGTGTACTTCTACCATAATTTATTTATCCTGTCATCAGTTGATGGACATCTGGGTTGATTCCATATCTCAGAATTGTGAATTGAGCTGCAATAAACATGTAGGGGGTACAGATAACACTTCCATATGCTGATTTCATTTCCCTTGGGTAAATTCCCAGAAATGGGATTGCTGGGTCATATGGTATATCTATTTTCAGCTTTCTGAGGTATCTCCATATTGTCTTCTACAATGGCTATACTACTTTACATTCCCACTAACAGTGGCTTAGGGTACCTTTTGACCAATATACTCACCAGAATTATTCTTTGTTGAGTTCTGTATGAGAGCCATTCTAACTGGGGTAAAGTAAAACCTCATTGTGGTTTTTATTTGCATTTATCTGATGGCTAGTCATCCTGAGCATTTTTTATGTGTCTGTTGGCTATTTGAATTTCCTCTTTTGAAAAATGCCTGTTCAAGTCCTTTGCCCATTTTTAAACTTGGTTTTTTGTTTTGTTCTTGTTGAATTTCTTGATCACTTTATCAGTTCTGGATATTAATCCTTTATTAGTTGCATAGTGTGCAAATATTTTTTCCCATTCTGTTGGCTTGCCTCTTCTCTTTGCTAAATGTTTTTTTTTTTTTTTTGCAGTGCAGAAGCTTCTGTGATTAAAGTAATCATATTTGTTAATTTGTTTTATTGCTTATGCATTTTTGATCTTTTCCAAGAAGTGTTTTACTATACAAATGTGTTGCAATTTCCTAAACATTCTCCTCTAGTAATTTGATGGTATCAGGTCATAGAATTAGAGCCTTGAGGCCGGCGCCACGGCTCACTTGGCTAATCCTCTGCCTGTGGCTCTGGCACCCCGGGTTCTAGTCCTGGTTGGGGCACCAGATTCTGTCCCGGTTGCTCCTCTTTCAGTCCAGCTCTGCTGTGGCCCGGAAAGGCAATGGAGAATGGCCCATGTGCTTGAGCCCTGTACCTGCATGGGAGACCAGGAGAAGCACCTGGCTCCTGGCTTCTGATCAGCACAGTGCGCTGGCTGTAGCGGCCATTTGGGGGGGGGGGGTGTGAACCAACGGAAGGAAGACCTTTCTCTCTGTCTCTCTCTCACTGTCTAACTCTGCCTGTCAAAATAAATAAATAAATAAGAATAAAAATAAAAAAATAGAATTAGAGCCTTGATCCATTTTGAGTTGATTTTTGTATAAGGTGTAAGGTTGGGGTCTTATTTCATACTTCTGTATGCAGAGTTCCAATTTTCCAACATGATTTGTTGAAGAAGATTGTCCTTTCTCCAGGATTGACTTTAGCTGTTTTGTTAAAGTTTAGTTGGTTGCAGATGTGTCGATTGATTTCTGGGGTTTCTAATCTGATTGGTCTACATGTCTATTTTTCTGCTTGTACCAACCTGTTTTGCTTACAACTGCCCTTTATAGCATATCTTAATATCTAGTATTGTGATGCCTCCAGCTTTGTTTTTGTTGTATAAGATTGCTTTAGCTATTTGGGGTCTCAAAATTCCATATGAATTTTATAATTATTTTTTTCTAAATGAAAAGAATGTTGTTGGTATTTTGATTGGGATCACAGTGAATCTGTAAATTGCTTTCAATAGTATAGACATTTTGATTATATTGATTCTTCCAATCGAAGAACATGAGAGATTTTTCCATTTTTTGTGTGTCTTCTTGTATTTCTTTCTTTAATGTTTTGTAATTTTCACCATAGAGATCTTTGATCTCATTTGTTAAATTTATTCCAAGGTATTTATTTTTTTTAGCTATTGTGAATGGGATTGATCTTAGAAGTTCTTTCTCAGCCATGATGTTATCTGTGTATACAAAGCATTTGATAACAACAGCCTTCTTTGATTTGTAGAGTGTTCAAAACTTTTCTCCTGGGGCTGGTTCTATGATGTAGTGGGTAGTGCCACTGACTGCAGCACCAGCATCCCATATTGGTGCTGTTTCAAATGCTGGCTGCTCCACTCCTGATCCAGTTCCCTGCTAATGCACCTGGAAAAGCAGCAAAACATGTCACAATTGCTTGGGCCCCTGCACCCACATGGGAGATCCAGAAGCTCCTGGTTCCTGGCTTTGGATCATCCCATCTCTGCCATTGATGCCATTTGGGAGCGAACCATGGGATGGAAGATCTCTTTATCTCTATATTATGTCTCTCTTTCTTTGTAACTCTGCCTTTCAAATAAATAAATAGTTCAAAAAAAGACCTTTTCTCTTGTTATATAGAAATATGGAGGAATTAACATTAACTTTTATCTCGGATTTTTTTGAATGAAGAAATAGATTGAACAATGTACTCACATAAAATTGTTGGAAGGGACTTAAAACAACATACAACTATTAACTCAAAGAATGCTTAAAATATGTATAATAATGATTTATGACAATATATTGACTGGGGACACACCCAAATTCTGTTGAATATAAAATAAATAGCCTGATCCACTGTAATATGAATTTCTGCCAGTTCTCAATATGGGATAGAGCTCTGTTTTGGCTATTAAGCAGCAAATAGTAACATCTGGAAATGTGAAGGTTAAAGGTCATTTTATTCATGAAACTGTACCAGCATGATTCATAATAACCTGTATCTGACCTACACATGAATTGAGGATAGCTGCTGATATTGCTGTATACATAAATTAAAACCTATTCTTTCATTCTGTTGTGATTTTGTTTCAGTGAATTGTGTAAGTCAAACAATCCATAGAATTCAAATATCCCAAATGCTACATCCATATGTTTAAATTGAAAAATTTCTATTTTTGCCGACAATCATCTCATTGTACATATGTTATATTAACTTTTGGCAGACCTGTTTTATTAAAGTAAGAACATTTCCATATTCAAAGCTTACATGTTATTTTGTGCTTCATTCTTATGTTGATAAATGAATGTGTTCTATTTACAATAATTTGAAACTTTGCACTGTTTTAAGTGGTGTTTAAAATGGAACTCTTGAATTTTCCTTTTTTCTTCTCATTATCTATCTCATATCTCATGACATGCTTTTTATGGGACTGAATATTTGTGCCCCCTCTGCCAAATTCATGTTGAAACCCTAATTCCCAATGTGGCTATGTTTGAACATGTGTCTTTAAGGAAGTAACTATGGTAAGTGAAGAGGAGAACGGAGACCTGATCCTGTAGAATTAGTGTCCTTAGAAGATTAATCAGAGAGCTCTCAGGACTCCCCACCCTCCAGCAGGCGGAGATGAGGTCCTGTGAGCACACAGCAAGAATGAATCCTCCAATCACACAAAAGATGGGGGCCTTTCAAGAAACATACGATGCTAGCGTCCTGATTTCAGACTTCAGGCCTCCAGAACAGGGGGAAAAATTTTCTGTTGTTTAAATCATCCAGTCTATGCCAATTCTTGTATGGATGCTCTAGCAAAACAATTCATCAGCTTCCTTGGGATTTTGCAAAAGGTGGTATGTGTAAGACTAACATCTCATGGCCGGCGCCGCGGCTCACTAGGCTAATCCTCCGCCTGAGGCGCTGGCACCCCGGGTTCTAGTCCCAGTTGGGGCATTAGTTCTGTCCTGGTTGCTCCTCTTCCAGTCCAGCTCTCTGCTGTGACCTGGGAAGGCAGTGGAGGATGGCCCAAGTGCTTGGGCCCTGCACCTGCATGGGAGACCAAGAGGAAGCACCTGGTTCCTGGCTTTGGATAGAGGCAGCACGCTGCCGTAGCAGCCAGTTGGGGGGTATCAGAAAGGAAGACCTTTCTTTCTGTCTCTCTCTCTCTTACTAACTCTGCCTGTAAAAAAAAAAAAAAAAAAAGACTAATGTCCCAAGCAGTATTTCATGAAGTTAGGCATGGGTTTTACATGCATACTGTTCACATATCAAGTAATTCTTTTTGTAGATCTTAGAGCTGTCCAGTGACTAAAATGAAGTACTTTAGCTAGCCAATTACTAAATATTATTTTTTGTTTACTAAAATGCCATCTCTTAGAAGAAAGCAAATAATAAGAATAGAATGGCGGCTCCTAGAGACTGGGGAGAAGCAGAGGAAAAGAGGAACATGCAAAGGTTTATTAGTAGGTACTAAATATAGTTAGAAAGAAATAAGAAGTTCTAGTATTCTATTGCACACTAGGGTGACTGAAAATAATGATAACATACTGCATATTTCTCTGTAAAATAAAAGCTGGAAGAAAATCTTTTGAGTATTTTTACCACAAAGAAATAATGTTTAAGGAGATAAATATGTTTACACTGATGTGAACATTATACACTGTATAGGTATATCAAAATATCATGTGGCACCCCACAAATAAGAACAATTTTATCTCAGTTAAAATAAGATAAAATATGAAAAGCAACTATATATATACACACACACCTTAATAGTTCCATATTTAGGACCTCATGTGTATCATTATGGTGGACAAAATTTATTCTCCCTGTTCTTCTTTTATTGCATAAAATTTGTCCAAACCTTATTCCCTTCAGATTTCTGAATAACATTTTGAATAGCCCCTGACTGTATCTCTGCTGTACCATTGATCCACGGAAATCAATCTTAAATTTTTTCAAGCAGCAGGTGTGGGTTCATTTGGGGAAAAAAAACTTAGAGCAGATGTTCTATAAGTGTTTAAATTAAATGCCACTGGCAAATCAATGTCTGCACTCAACCTGATTCTTTGTTCAGCATGGATTATTTTTTTACAATGAGATCAAGCTACTATTTGCTTGCAACTTACTAAAGTGGGTAAGTCTGTGCTTGGATACAAAGGCTTTTAAAAATGATGATTTTCGCTTAATTGAATTGTATCTTATTAGAAGAAATATTAAACATCAATTATGATAAAGTCATTATTGACAGGTGATTTGTTACATTAAGCTGGGTGGATATTAGTTGGTTGCAATGGTTAATCAAAATTGCTGAAAGAATTGTTAGCCAAGAAAATGAACTGAAGATAACAACTTTTTCCTAGTAAAACAGACATTCTTTTTTTTGATAAGAAGGAAACAAGAATATCATTTAATTTTATTCTTTACACCATCTGTTGGTTTTTAAAATTATACTACTATCATGGTAAATATTTTTATTTCCTATGTTTGAAGAGTGATTAGAAAGTCTTGCCCTGAATTTTATAGCAGATTAAAAACATATAATATATATTTAGTTGTAGATCATGTGTAATCAATACCAGCTGCCTCTGAGTTAATATTTGCCAGTTTCCTATCATTATCTGTAAGCAAATGTTCTGATTTAAATAAAGTAGAGGAGCTGGGGACTATGATAGAGTGAGCCTATACCTGGGTCATGATTGGCTTCATTTGATATGGGAATGATGAATGTCTGATTTCTTTAAATAGCATATTAAAGCCATAGGATTCAGAAAAAAGTAACTGGTTTTGACTTTAAATGGAGTTATTGGCAGATTAATTCAAAGACCACTTCTGTAAAGTGAAAAACAAAACACAGAAAGACTGTTTAGACACGCGAACAAAAAATGTTAATCCGATGACATTAAGGTCAGCAGGTTTTTGATAAAAACAAATATTTACGTTTGGATTTTTATGTTTATCATTTGAAAGGTTTTTGCTTTGGATTTTTATGGTAATCATATGAAAGGTATTCTTAAAAGCTATCCATATTACATAAGTATTAATCTTTGTGATCAAATAACTAAGAAAAAAGTTAGAATTACACAGTATTAATACTGCTGTAGCATTACTGGGAAAAAGTGAATAACTCCTGGTAAATTTTTCTTAATTTGTCTAAGATTTTGGAACTCAATCAATGATAGGTTTGTGTGTGTGTGCACACGTGAGTCTGTGTGGATTTGCAGCATATGAGTAAATACTGAAGGAAGAATTGCTCAGGTAGAATCGTTTGCCTTTCCCGTATTAGTCACTGAGTGTGCAAAAAAAGGCTTTCTTTCCATTTGGATCTTTTTTGTTTTCTTCTTCCAACGTTCTGCTGCTGCTTGTCTGTCCTTAACCTTTAGAAGTTGTGTTCCAATTAATGAATGAATCACCAAATCTTACTTTTACTCCAATACACTTAATTTGTTTAAGATCTTAGCCTATTGGGAATGGTATTTTTACTAGAACAGATACTTTCAAATAAATAATTCTATTAATTCCATACTTTTTTTCAAAAAGAAATCAATTCCTGATCAATTAACCAGACACCCAATACAATGACTTCCTGATTACTGTTATGCATTCTACGCCAGAATACATGAAATCACATTTAGCATTTCCCTTAAGAATTTAATTCATATTCGTGAATTGCTGTCTCTAGTTTTTCACAGTTACAGTTTTAATATTTCCCAAGGCATCATGGAAGTGCCTCCCAGTAAGTTAATTAAAAAGTTCTCAGTAATGTATGAAGAATCAGTTGTGGAGCCAGAATGTAGACTGTTCAAGCAATGGAGGAGTGAGATCCGTTGTTACAAGTAAAGTTGGAAACAAGGGAAATATTTAAAATAATTTTAGAATTAGAATAGATGGCTTCAAGTAAGATTGAAGTTCTGGGATGGGACAGATTAATGATTAATATAATTTGAATTATTGGTGTGCATATCAGGGAGAAAGTGTTAGCATTAATTGAGGTGTAGAATACTGAGAGAGGGAAAAGATCAGGTATCTTTCCTCCAGCAACAGTAGACCTACATGGACAAGGCTAGCCATGAGATGACTGCAGTGGTTCTGACATTTTTCTGTTACTCACCTACCTGTTTGCTGCAGGCCACCTTGATGATTCTATGAAATTTCCTGAACTGCCAAATACCTTGAGAGGAAAGACAAAATGGGAGATTACAATAACCTCTGTAGTTTTATGTATCTCTAATTAAATGATTTTGTTAAGCATTAATTTCTATGTGCTAACTTATTCTTGTTTAGAATAGGCATAATGGTGCAGCCTTGATGAATCCTTCCTCTCAAATATAAATAAATGCATTAAAAGTAGTCCAAAAGGGAATAGGTCCCAAAGTATCATTTATATTATTTCTAGAAATGAGGATGGTAGAAGCAAGTGATTTTGGAGAGAAGTGAGTGGTTTTTGACAATATAATTTTTGTCAAATATTTTTATTTTTATGAAATTCACAAACTTATAAACAGTTAAATAATTTTATGTATATGTAATGTTCTGGACCTTATTTAGTAGCTATCAATTAATCCATTCTTTGCCATAGTGCTATTTGTGTTCCTTAGGAGGTTAGCAGATCAGTATTACTGTGGAGGGAAGGCTAAGTGTGGGCTCTATGTGGCACACCAAACAAGTACCTTATTTTATTAGAAAAATATTAATACCATAATAATTTTTGAAAGTTGATATGTGCATTCATGGACATATTTGTATTTTGTGTTGTTTTCCTCTTTTTGTACCTTAGTTACCTTCCCCACTTTCTGAAGGATCTGGTTTCTACATGTACTTGTGAATAAGCCTGAAGTCACACTTGACATTCTCTTGCTTCATTTTTTTTTATTCATAAAAAGGATGGAAATAGTGAGGAACTTATATTGCTTGACCTTAAGATTATATATCTCCTAGATCGCATTTTTCTTCAGTTTTCATTCTCATTTCTAGAATGGTATGAATTTACTTCCTATCATAGAACCCATAAACATTGAAATGAAAATATAATACCCAAAATGTCAAGGATATGAAAATAAATGGTCTGTGATCTCACAAGTGGATGAGTGGCTATTTCCAGATATTTTAATACACATGGAGAGTTAGCTTAAATATCAAACCTGGAACTATATAATATAATTACACACTATTTTTAGGTGGATTAATGAAATTGGGAGAAAGGAAATTGGGCTCTCTCTCAAGGTCACAGTAAAACATATTGATTTTATATTTCTTGGATATTTTTCAGTATTGAATTTATGTATGTATTTATATCTTTGAAGTTTTCACTTATAATAATAAATGTTCCTAAAAATTTTATTTCTATTCATTTATTTGAAAGAGTAACAGAGAAAGAAATAGAGATAGGGAAGAAGGGAGAGAGAAAGACAGTGAGAAGTAGAGGGGGAGAGAGAGATTGAGAGATTGTCTGTATGATGGTTTATACCCCAGATGCCTGCCAACCAACAACTGAGGCTGGGACAAGCCAAAGCCAGGATTTCAGAACTCCGTTCAGATCTTCCTTGTAGGTGTCAGGGATAGAGGTAGGTGGGTCTTTATTTGCTGTCTCCTAGGTGCATTAGCAGGATATTGGATCAGAAGCAGAGGAGAGACTATCTGAGGCACTCTGACATGGGATGCAGGCATACCCAGTGGTGTGCCACACATGCCCACCCCCTAATTAAAATATTAATTTTAAAGTAAAACCTCTATTAATGTTGTAAAATGACCCTTATAAAAATTTTAATAATGACAATTAAAAGAGTATGAACATTAAAAAAAGTGAGTTCCAAATATGTGTCAGGACTTTTACACTTTATGAGATCCAATTATCTTTACAAATCTGTTGCATAAGTGCTATTGCCACTTATACAGAGACTAAGCCCCTTAACCAGCATGAAAAAATGTACTATAGATCCTGAATACAGTGTCTAATCACTCAAAATATAATCACTCATCCCAAAATAGCAACTTTTTTGCTCTTCCCTATTTCTTACCACCAACAAAATTAATAATTATGTCTAAGCATTATTTAGTGCAATTCATATGTCAAGGATATTAGTTATCACGTTCAATCCCCTCCATAAGCAAAAAGAAGCACTATTATTATCATTACTATAAAAATGAGGAGACTGAGGCTTATTTTAAAAAACTTGCTTTGAACCTGATCTTTGAGCTCATATTTAAATAGTCTCTACTTCTCTTTCAAATACTTACATATTTATTGAAATTTTATGTAGGCATGATCCTTTTTCAAATAATATTATATGTTTCTGTGTGCAAATTTTATTTTTACGGGTATGGAGTATGCAAATTATATTCAATTAAATTCTATAGGTTGATATTTTATTCAATTTTGGGAATGATCATTAATTTAGATCATTAGGTAGATGATGCTTGTAAAAGATTGCCCTTTTGCTCTTGTGTTTACAAAATGTATGCACGTTCTAACTTTCCAAAAATATTTGAGAGCAGTGGATCCTGGGGTTCTAGCATGAGGCACTGTTGGGGTGGTTCATTCTATTCTTTGCTTGTTGATATCTTTACTTTTGGCTTCTCTTTTTATCTGTAACATGCATTGGTCAAATCTCTTCCCTACTTCTAGAATACGTAATGCCAGAACCAAATATTTCTTAATGTTTTCTACAGATTTTCACTTCATTGCATCATAGGAACCCTAAGTAAAATTTCCAGATTTTACTATCTACACATACACACAATTTGTCTTACAGGCATTACTTCAAATATTGCTTTTGCTTTTCTCAGAATATGAATGTAAGACATTAATTATGTTTGAGTTTTCCCTTATTTCACATGTAATTTTTTAAGTTGCATATTTCTGTATCTTGCATATTTCAATACTCTACCCCTTTTTAATTAGTTCCTATTCTTACTGTACCCATATATTATAATATCATATTCATAAGTCTTTCTATCCCTGGACTTTCTTTCAAGTTCTGCCAATTTTCTTTCTGAAATACATAAATGCAGTAATGCTCTTATATATTGTCTTAAAATGACAGGAGTATTTCCATGTTTTAAAAATCTCTGTATATTAAGATTTGAAAAGAAAAATTAAATTATTTTGCATTTGAAAAAAAGTCAATATGGTGCCCTTGGGTATACAAGTCAAACCTGGATATGAGAGACTTAGCCAAAAAAAGAGTTTAATGGTATGATAGCATTTTGTTATATGAATGCTTACTATATCCTTACAGCTGAGCTTTGCAAGGCATTAGGGACCCAAGAACTAGAGAAAGAAAATATAATTAAGGAGGTGCACAGTTGAATTGTGAGAGAGGGGTCTGATTAAAGTAAAATTTTTAGAAAGAAACAGAGTAATATCCAATTGAGTGGATGGGCAATGCCAACTTATCTGTGATTCTTTTTATAGTTTCTGTGCTCCATATCCTTATAATAAAATTTAGAAAATAATTACTGATAATAAGGTTATTTCTGGATACTTAAGACGAGGTGGTCAAGAGAATCAATAAATATTGGTACTTTTTATCAGGTGCATATTTTATAAATAATTTGTGCCATTCTGTCAGTTGCCTCTTCTTTGTTGAATGTTTCATTTACTCAGCAGAAGCTTCTTATCTTGATGTAATCCCATTTATTTATTTTTTTGTTAATTGCCTATGCTTCTGGAATCTTATCCAAGGAGTCTTGCCTATGCCAATGTCATGCAGAGTTTCCCCCATGTTTTCTTATAGTAATTTGATGGTTTCAGATTTTAGATTTAGGTCCTCAATCTATTGTGAGTTGATTTTTGTATAGAGTGTAAGATAGGAGTCTTATTTCATACTCCTGCATGCAGAGATCCAATTTCCCCAACACCAATTATTGAAGAGACTGTCCTTTTCCCAAGGAGTGATTTTAGCTCATTTGTCAAATACTAGTTGTTGGTAGATGTGTGGGTTAATTTCCATTGACCCACATGACTATTTTTATGGCAATACCAGGCTATTTTGATTATAACTATCTTGTTATAATATTATATATATATAAATATATATATGTTATTATATATAATGTATATATATATAATATACCTATTATATATATAGATAGATATCCTGAAATCTGGTATTGTGAGGTGCTTACTTTGTTTTTACTGATTAAGATTATTTTATCTATTCCAGGTCACCTATGTTTCCATATGAATAATGGAATCATTTTTTTTTCTAGACCTTAAAAGAATGTCCTTGGCCTTTGGATTGGGATTGTACTGGATCTATATATTACTTTGGGTAGTATGGACATTTTGATAATATTAATTCTTCCAATCCAGCTTTTCTGCATTCAATATATCTTTGAATTATATCTTTGGTTCTTTAATTTATCCTCATATCCCAGGCATTGGCACAATTCATTATACAAATTATAGAAATGATATTATTGTATCTTTGATACTGGTAGAATTGTCTTGTATACTGAGTAGATGTTGATCTCCTAATGGTAGGTACCATGTTTCCAAATGTCTAATTGTCCTTGCCATTCTCAGCCACACAGTTGTGGGTTTTGAACTTAATATTCATGGGATCGCATATTTGTTCTTCAAAAAAGAATCTGTATTTAATTATTTTGTAAGAAGTTTATTTAATTGATTGATAAATATTGATGTTCCATAGACCAAACATATTTTTATCTGTTTTCATTCCTTGCCACAGGTGGGAAAAATGCCTATCCCTTAAAAGGATGTAGTCTGCACATAGTACATTTACTTGTGTATTTAAATCTCATGTTATTCATTTTGCATAATTTTAGGGGCATTTGAGAGGCAAAGATTTTAAAAATTTGTGACTAATCATTTAACTAGAATTCCAGTGCTTAATATTTTAAAAAAAGAGAATGATGTTTTTGTGTTCATCTGTGTGCTTCATCCTTACCCAAGGTTTTGTTGCAGACAAAAGTAATTAGAATATCCAGATTACATCAGGTAGTCTTTAAATGAAATATCCAACAAAAATTTAAAGCTAGAAGCAAACAAATAGACCATTAAAATGCTTGTCATATATAGAGATATGATTAAGTGCTACATATACTAATTTCTCAGAATAGTATTGGATACAAATAAATGAATTAACAACCTGTGTATGCCACATTTTCTATATACTGGCATCCTGATTCTTTCTCAGAAAAGTGTTTAGCAACATTTAATTATTATTATAATTACAGAGATAATTTATCCTTTCTGTTTAAAAATTAGATTTAAATTTAATTACAAGGAGTATAATATACAGTGTGGAATACATCATTTTATTTTAAATAAAGGTAGTTATGGCACATATGATCATGATCACATAAGGAAATGATACATATTCACTTCCTGTTTATACTACATCGTATTTAACCTCAGTTACACATTTTCCCAGAGTAATAAGAATAGCTAATTGTTTTCTTTCTGTTCTTTCTACAGAAAGCTGGACATCTTTAGAGATTGGTGGCTTTTGGAACTAAAAGTTAAATTATTAAAAGTTTAGAAAGAATTAGAGAAACTGTAGACAAATAACTATGAATTTATTTTGATGAAAAAGTCTTTGAGTGTTAAGAGAATCATTCAATATGTGAAGAGTCAATGTTGCTTTTCACTCATTTTTCATATAGAACTAAACCAACCAAGCAAGCAAAAACAGTATGGAAAAATCCAGTAAGATTTTGGAAATATTAATAGTGAGCAAAGGTCATGGCTTTCAATCTTTGGTTCCCTCTGATCTGGAATCTCAGGAGCTATCTCCAGATCTCCCTGCATATACTGAGGGAAATTTTTAATTCAGATGCTTATTTTATGAATCATCATAATACAAAGTTAAATGAAAAAATGATACACTCACTTTATAATTTCCATGTTTGTCAGTTTTTCAGGAGTTTATAGAGAGAAAGTTGTGTTCACCTGAAAATGACACAAAGAAAATCTGGATTTGGGGATTTTTTACTTTTATTTGTAAGTACTTTCCTATCATTGAACCTGTTCAATGTATACCAAGAACAGTAAAAATGATGACAATTGGCTTTTGTCTGCCTTGACTTATGAGCTCTGATTTCTTCTGAGTTATGGTACTGATAGGAAAGATTTTAAACCATTTGGAATGTAACATTATGTGATGCTATGAAATAGCTGGTTTTTTTTTTTTTAATTTTTATTCTTATTTTTGACAGGCAGAGTGGACAGTAGAGGGAGACAGAGAGAAAGGTCTTCCTTTTTGCCGTTGGTTCACCCTCCAATGGCTGCTGCTGTAGGCACGCTGTGGCCGGCGTACCGCGCTGTTCCGATGGCAGGAGCCAGGTGCTTATCCTGGTCTCCCATGGGGTGCAGGGCCCAAGCACTTGGGCCATCCTCCACTGCACTCCCTGGCCACAGCAGAGAGCTGGCCTGGAAGAGGGGCAACTGGGACAGGATCAGTGCCCCGACCGGGACTAGAACCCGGTGTGCCGGCGCCACAAGGTGGAAGATTAGCCTACTGAGCCGCGGCGCCAGCCTGAAATAGCTGTTTTTAAAGGCTTCAGGTATAAGGTTGAAAACTGATTTCCTTGAATATAAAACAGGCAGATGAACAAAATCAAAGTTCTAAACCTTTGAAACCATTCATGTAAGTTTGTGAGAAGGGGTTTTGGTGCAGTTTTCTGAGTAGAGGGTATGCAGCTTTCATCAACTTCTTAAAGGGGTGGAAAACCTCCTAAAACACAACAGACATTTGATGAATACAAAGTCTTCCAACCCTATGATTACATAACTATGCTTATATATTCAAGTTCACAAAAATAGGTAAACTGGCAAATACAAAGCACAACTTGACTCCATAAGACTTTAACAAAAGTAAATATTTAGAATCAAAGACAGGTTTCTTAGAGCACTTGACATTGTGGCAGATTTTTGTAATTTAAAGAGGAATGCTAGTTACTTCATTGGCTGCTAAAAAGTGTATAAAAAAGGCTAATAAAAATTCCATTTTTACATTTTTTCAATTTTTTACAAAATGATGTTAATGTTCATTAGTAACTAATGGTGTCTTGATATTAAAATAATATTTGACAGAGTGAGGGCACGAACCAAAGAGAAGATAGGCCCCTACCATTTTTTTGGTATCCTTTTGAAAGTTTTCTGTTTAACACAGGAAGAAACCAGGTCATGTAATCATTTTTAATTTTACTAAACATAATTTATTTGGCATTCTTTACACCAACCCAAATAGCAAATAGCAAAAACATTTATGTACCTGAAGAAGGACAAAAATATATAATGAGGTCCAAGTTTTGAAATCCATATTTAGGTACCTTTCTGTAAGTCAATCATATTTGTAAGACTGAAAAACAATTCTCCTCTTAAAACTTTCCATATTCTAAAATCATTTGCATTTAACTTAGTCTCTCCAATGTATAATCAGCTTTACTTACCTTATAGTTGAACCTTTCAAACAATAATTTAGAATTCTTTCAGGGAGATGATAATATTCTCAATACATCTCTTCTAGTCCAGGTCATAAAAACTGAACAATAAGTGCAAGAAGGGCTGCAGTTTCTTTCCTGCATCATTGATGTACATCATCCCTGAAATGCAAGCAAGTCCTTGGAATTCAATAGTCCAGTCTCCTTGTACTTCCTCTGATCTGATCTATCACATTTGTGGTATTGACTCTCCTGAGTTTCCTTTAATTAACTTTATAGGACTTGCAACATGAAGAAGGTTTCCATTTGGATTACTAATTTTGTTAACATTGCTTTAATGTCTGAAGTAAGTACGATAATGAAGTTTGATGAGATAAAGTTCAGACTCAAGTAAATCCAGTTTTTCCTTAAATACTATTTTACCAGTGTCATTTACAAGAGCCTAGAATCTAATTTAACATATACAGAGATTGAAGAATAAAATAACCACTTGCTAAAAAATAATAAATCTTGCCAGATGATTAAAAATCACTTCTCATTAATTTTTATTTGCTGTATTATACACAACCCCAGGATACTTAATAAGTCAAAACATATTGCTAAAACCTGATCAAGATACCAGCTTCGTGCTTCAAATATGTAAAAATGAGTGATATGAGATTGTGATATGAGCCTCAATGAGATTGTCAGCTAACTAACTAAAACTCTGAATAACATGTCGTAGAGACCAATAAAACCTGAAATTTAATTGTGAAGTGATAGAAGGACTCAAGATCTGGGGTGATATTCCATCAACAAAACTGTGGAATTACTTTTTCATGGTATTGAAGAATGATGTATTTAACTCACCTGGCACATATCCATATTCTTGGAACATAACGGGAACATTTTTAATATGTGGTAGCTGCCTATCTCTGAATTCATTTTCTGCTAATTTATCTCCATTTAATGTTCTGGCAGTAGGAATTGTGTTTCTGAGACTCAAATAGCCTATTTAATTATCATGTCAGCATCTTTCCAACAACTATGCTCTCTGCCTAGAATGCATCACACCCCAAATATCTGTTACCATTCAAGATTTATTTATTTATTTATTTATTTATTTGACTGGCGGAGTAACAGAGAGAGGTAGAGCCAGAGAGAAAGAGAGATGTTCCATTCACTGGTTCACACCCCACATGCCCACAACACCCTGGGTTTGGTAAGAAAAAAACCAGAAACCAGAAACTCCATCCGATCTTACCTCTGATGGCATGAATTCATGTATTTGGGCCTTCATTCTGTGCTTTCCTAGGCACATTAGTGGGAAATTTGGTAGTAACAATAATTTGTAATTGATGATATTATATCATATTTTGCCTCCTTAGGAAACTAAATAAATAGTTTGCATTCTGCATTGAAAACAAAATTAACTGCAATCCTAGGTGTTCTTCTACATATATTTGCCTCTGGGCCTTAGCCAGCTATTACAAGTTCTGCCCTCATGGTTTATGTTTGTTATTGCTGCTGGCATGTAGCTCTACTTTGTTTGTAGGAGTGGCTTTGCTCCTCCCATCGCCACCAGTCTTCTGCACTCTCATGTCATTGCTGAGACTGCTGTCACAAAGATGATGGAGGCAGCCTTCCACTTAGGAGCCCCTTCTGCTGTGTTATTGGCTTATAGCTTCCCATGCCCCCTACTCAAGGGGACATTTGAATTGGAGTCACCATACCCCTGCACTGGAATATACTCTCGTCTCTGTTCTTTTACACAATTAGTAAAACCTATACTTCCATTCTCATCTTAGATCAATTTCCCTACGCTTCATCCACAGTCATAATATAGAGATGATCTTGCCCACTCATAATATTTCTTCAAGAGATTGTGCCTTAAATTCTAACCCAATATTGTTCCATATACTTTTATTTTATTTCTACAGGAAGTTTACCTGGTGTTCAGCTACACAGGAGACTTGATGGCTTCCCACCCATAATTTCAAGTAAAAATATGGAACAGAATTTACTGAGAAAGAAAAGTGAATTTGTACAACTTTGGAAATAGCATAGGTGGCTTTGTAATTTTTTTTAAATTTTAATTTTTTCTCATTTGAAAGAGAAAGTGAATGATGAGCAAGCACTCCCATACATGGAGAGACTCCTTAAATGCCTGAAATGTCATGGCTTTGATGGGCCATATGTGGGAACTGGGGCCTGAACCAAGATTTGCTATCTGCATGGCAGGAACTCAGTCATTTGCACCATCCCCTCTGCCTCCAGACTCTGCATTAGAAAGAGGCTGGGCTTATTTAGTTTTTCAAAAGGCAGAGTGACAGTAAGGGAGAAAGACAGAGAGAGAATCTTCCTTTTGCTGGTTTACTTCCCAAATGGCCACATCAGCCAGGGCTGTCCAAGCCAAAGCCAGGAGCTAGGAATTCCAATCAGGTCTCCCATGTTGGTGACAGGGACCCAAGTACTTGGGACATCTCTGGCTTCTTGGGTGCATTGGCAGGTAGTTGGATCTGAAATAGACAGCCTGGACTCAACAGGTGCTCATATGGGATGCTGGCATTGCAGGCTGCGGCTTAACCTGCTGCACCACAACCTGGCACCTACCAAATCTCCAATTCCCAAAGTATAACTAAAGCTCTAGCTAAATCCAACTATCTTGAATGTCCCAGTAACTAAACTTTTATAGCCTTTCACTATATTATAAATCAAATATGTAATCTCAAAAACAAACAAAAATAACCAAAAATCCATGGCTGTTTAAAGATAATCTGGCAATAGAATTTTTATGCAAGGTATATATTGCTGTGGATTTGGTGGAACAAGTTAGGTAAGGACATTTGAAATGGAATTAGGAATTTAAGTAGGAAATAGCTCAGCTCAAATGAAGCTTTAATGAAAAACTGTTTCCTGGTCAAGGATGGCTTATACTGAGAATGGAAAATTGTTGGTCTCTGTGAAGACCATTAAATGGGCCCAAGTGGGATAGTTGAGGGAAATACCATGAGATGAGTTCAATGAGGAAATCTAGGGTAAGATATTAGGGCCTTTTCAGTCATATTAATGTTTTTAATTCACTTTGAAATTGTAATGATTTTTATTTTGTAAGGTTAATCTTTGGATATAAAATAAACTTAAAATAGATCTTTGTAAAAATTAAGTGTAGGAAGTAGGAGATAGAAGGATGGGCACGTGGGTGAGGGGCACGTGGGCAAGAGAGATAGCAAGGTAGGAAATATCACTATGTTCCTATATCTGTACATATGAAATACATGAAATTTGTATACCTTCAGTAAAATTTAAAAAAAAGAAATTGTTATGGTACACCACTGAAAGAATTTTAAAATCTTGAAGTATTCATCGAGGAGAAAAGAAGTGGAGAAGAGTAGAAAGGAAGATAAAACTCTATGGAGAACCTTATTATTTTAGTCCATTTAAGAGAGGAGAGTATTCTCTTTGTGTTAAGGGTTATGGCAGGGAATATGGAGATGAATTCCCTGTTATACCTTGGAAATAGAATTGGTAGGCAGTTTTAATGCTTTAGTTATGGAAGAAGAGATGGTGTTATGCAGAATATAAATATGAATAAAAAATAAGTTATTAAGTGAAATTCAGTATTATAAAGATAACTCAGAATATATAATTATATGTAATTATAATTTCATTGGCTTTCATTGGCTTGGGACAATTGCCTCATCATTTGGGAAAACATAATCTATACTGCCTATCATTCAAAAATTTCAGCTAGATTTAAAGTTTGAAATTTAAAACTGAAGAAAAATATAGAATATTTTATATAATTGGATAGGGAAAATCTAATTCTGATTAAAAAAAAACAAAGTCATATGGGAAAACTTGGGAAGAATTGACTATATTCAAACTAAAACCATCTGTATGGCAATAAACACCCTAATAAAAGTTGAAAGAGAAACCACAAACTGAGAAAATATCTCAACATATGGTAGACAAAGCATCTCTTTATATAAGATATGAGCTGAACTAATCAATTCTATAAGGTTGAAATGTGAAAGAAAAATGGACAATTAATTGCACATCAATTATATTTGATGTTCTGCTAATCATGGTACATATATTATGTCATTCATATAAGAACACCTATGATGTAGAAACTTGTTTGAACCCTCATTATATGTATAAGAAAACTGGTGTTCATTGTGGGAAGTGATTTGCCCAGTACTGCACAATAATGATAATATAGATTTTGTGCTTTTATATACATTCTGAATGAAAAAGTAATACTGTTTTCAATATATTATTTCCACTATTCTACACTGTAACAATGCAACATTTTATCCTACCTTAAATTATCCCATTTTATTTTCAACTGTACTATGCTGCATTAAGCATATCATAATGAATAATTGCATACCAAATCACTGGAATTCATTATCAATAGTGTATTTCATTTATAACCATCTCTGTTGTGTGTGAGCATGTGCATGCACACACACAGATACTGATCAATAGTACTTTTTATACATTTTATACAATTTTGTACATAGCCTCTTTTTATGGTTATGGATTTTCAACATGAATTTACTATCATACAAATATATTAGAAAGAAAAGCGATATGCAAAAATAGTTTGAAGGTAGTTACTCCAAGAAAATGATTGTTCTATATTAAGAAGTTTTACTAACTTGATGAGCTGAAATTAGTATGTGCCTCAGTAATAAAATACTGTTTTCTTTATATGATATTCCTCACTATAAATTTATTAATTTACTACTTTTAAGAGTAATTTTGAAATCACAACTTACATGCTATAATGTCACATAAGCATTTCAAAATTCTAATTAGTATATAATCAAGCAAAAGAACATTCTGTGCTATACTATAGAGTGTATCACTGAATGTGTTCTAAAGTTCTTTGCTGAACCATTTAACTATTTAACCTAAAAACGTTTTGAAAATATTTTTTACATCTAAGTGTTTCCTAGAAGAAATGGAAATAAGCTAAACTACATTTCAAATTCAACAAGAGAAATAGATTAATCATCAAATACTGAACACATTTATCAAATAATCACACTGTAATCCATTTATATTGTTTTTAGCTCTTGTCCATACTTCTGTGAAACAGTGCTCTTTCTGATTTTTACCTGCTTAATATTATGGTTAGTGGTACAGTAAGCCTGTAATTATGCAGTAAGTTGAAATTATATTTTTGCAAAACAAATAAAGAAAAAAAAAGAATAGAAGGAGAAGGATCGACAGGGAAGAAAGTAAAATATTCTTAGACTTGCAACTATGAAATACATGATATCTGTTTTCTTTGTATTAATACATTTTTAAAAAATGAATATGTAGAAGAGATTATAGAAAATGTATAAGGACAGTTAACAATATATTAACATAAATGTTTATATGTATATATCACTTGGGTTAAGAAATAGAGTATTACTTATTAAAAGCCCTCTATTGTACCTACTGAATACATTTCATTTTCTTTTCATTTTCCAGAGAAAATAATGATCCTGAATTTTTAAAAACTCATTTCCTAGGCTGTCCTTATGTTTTTATACCTATATATGATTTCTTATACAATTTCCATCAAAACTTCATATTTTGCATTTAACATAAATTCATCTACTCTGACTTGCTTCTTATACTGAAAACATAATTTGTGATTCATATTTGTTGATGCATTTGACTATGTTTCATTAATTATCCCTGCTGTACATGATTCTGTTCTATGAATATACTATTGTTTATTTACCTCTTTATTTTTATGTTTGTCAATTTCCCCCACTTTTTTGCTAGTACCACATTGTTATTCTATGTATATTATTCTATAAGTTCCTTGTTCTTATAGTCAGTAGTATAAATGACAAACATTGCAATTACTGGATTATAAATACAGTCATATTTGATTTTACTCCAACAATGGGAATGGTCTAACAAAGCCTCCAAAATTTTAGTGATTAGAACATCAAAGTTTAAAAAAAGACATAATTTTAAAAAATACAAAAAATATAAAGATATCAACTAAACTATTCTTCAAATTTAGCAAAAATGTAAATTAACAGAATATAATTCCGTTGCATTTGAATTTTCCTTTTGTAAAGCGAATCTATCTGAATTTTCTGGCTGTCATGTGTTGAGAGATTGATCACCTCACTGGATAATTTATTACCATCTTATCAGCACAATCTATTACTGTTCCAACCCAAATATTTGAGGTAATTGATGTAAATCCTGACACTTAGGAGATTATTATAGATGTACTTTTTAACTTTGGAAAGTATGTGTATTTCATAAATTAGATGATCTGTGTAAAAAAAATGAAGACAACTGTTCATAAGTATTTCCTAAGTTTATATATCCAGAACTAAATTATCATCCTAGAAACCTTTCTTTATAACTATCACAAAGAATTTAATATTTGTAATGAAAACACTGGTATTCTTTTGAAGTAGATTCCCTCCTGTTTTATGGCATCAGTTCTTGGCATTGGACCAACAAATTGCAGTTTGAATATAAATTTCTTCCAGAAGATAAAATGGATAGTCAAAAGTAATTGTGTTTTGTTTAAAGTGGTATAATAAACATTATCACACTATAATGCCTATAATAAACCTGGTGCCAAAAAATTTTGTAATATTGTTCTAACCTGTGTAATGGTAGATGAGTGAAGCCATTCTTTAGAAAATAGTAAATAGTATTTTATTTCTTTTAGTGTCAGAATGCATTCTAATAGAACATAGGATGTAATTTCTTTGACAGAGCATCCAATTTAGTTTGTTTAATGGAATTTTTTTCTCTTATGTGATACTGTTCTGTTGGATACAACTTAGAAAAGGCTGAATTCTTCACAATAGATATCTGATTGGTTATTGAAAGTTTCAAAACTCTCTGAATATGTGAAAAGTACAGGGCATGACATTAAACTGAGTCCATAGAAGACAGCATCAAAGAAAATTAAGGGTGTCTACCGCAAATGAGAATAAATCATTGAATTATATTGAAAACTAAAGTGTTAATAAATTTGATTTCATTCAGAGAATAATTTATTTTATGAAAAGTGGGGAACTGTATAATTCAATGTGTGTTACCGAAAGCCAGAATAAGATTTCTGAATAGCTAATATTACCATTTTTTCTGACATATTATGGTAAGGAAAAGACTTAGCATTTTCTTTCCTCAAGTTTTTCATCAAAAATGTTTTCAAAGAAATATATGTCTGGATTACCTTATGTAGTCAGTTTATAGTTTTCACTTTCCTTCAATCAATCTAATCTCTGTAGTGTAGCAATAAATGATAGAAAATGCAACTCTTGAATGTGGCTTGCCTTACCTTGTTAACAGGTGTTTATTGATTGTACAGTGTGTTTAAAGCAGATTTTTTTTTATTTTTGACAGGCAGAGTGGACAGTGAGAGAGAGAGAGAAAGGTCTTCCTTTTGCTGTTGTTTCACCCTCCAATGGCCGCCGCGCGCTGATCCGATGGCAGGAGCCAGGTGCTTATCCTGGTCTCCCATGGGGTGCAGGGCCCAAGGGCTTGGGCTATCCTCCACTGCACTCCCTGGCCCCAGCAGAGAGCTGGCCTGGAAGAGGGGCAACCGGGACAGGATCGGTGCCCCGACCGGGACTAGAACCCGGTGTGCCGGTGCCGCTAGGCGGAGGATTAGCCTAGTGAGCCGCGGCGCCGGCCTAAAGCAGATTTTTACCAGTTGTATTCAACTATTGCAGGGCTTATTTGGATCCTAGCATAAACTGAGGACATTTCTTCCTAGTTACTGGGACAGTCATTTGTTTCTTCTGGTTGTGTGTGTGTGTGTGTGTTTTAGGAGAGAAGGGAGAATGCCAGAGAGAGAGGGAGAAATACAGAGATATAGAGTTCTTTCACATCTGTTGGTTCAGTACCCTAATGCCTGAAATAGCCTAGGCTGGGCCAGGCCAAAGCCAAAGAGCCAGGAATTGCATTTGAGTCTTAGACTTGGGTGTCAGGAACCCAAACCCTTGAGGCATCATCTGCTGCCTCCCAGTATGCACATTAGCAGGAAACTGGATCAGAAGTGGACATGCAACTTGATCCCAGGCACTCCAGTACAGGATAAGGATATCCAAGTGACAGCTTAACCCAATGTGTCATAACATCTGCATAGGCTTTTGTTACTTTTTTATGAGAATACGTTAGAAACAACCTGATATAGGCTGGCGCCGTAGCTCACTAGGCTAATCCTCCACCTGCGGCACTGGCACTCCAGGTTCTAGTCCTGGTTGGGGTGCAAGATTCTGTCCTGGTTGCTCCTCTTCCAGTCCAGCTCTCTACTGTGGCCTGGAAAGGCAGTGGAGGATGGCCCAAGTCCTTGGGCTCTGCACCCGCATGGGAGACCAGGAGGAAGCACCTGGAACCTGACTTCAGATCGGTGCAGTGGCGTAGCGGCCATTTGCAGGGTGAACCAATGGAAGGAAGACCTTTCTCTCTGTCTCTCTCTCTCTCACTGTCTAACTCTGCCTGTCAAAAAAAAAAAAAAAAAAGAAAAAGAAACAACTTGATATAAAGAAGAAAAGTACATAGTAAAAAGAATTATCATTAACTATTGAAATCTGATTTCATTTAAATGTATGTAAATGAATGCAATATAAAGGACTTAATATCAGCAGTAAGAAAAAAGAAGTGATGAACTTATTCTAGAGAATGTTATTTAAAAATACTTTCAGAGGAGTACACTTAAAATATGCCTTCATAATATCTATACAACAAACTCAGGATATTATTCAGTATCTTTTTGCATTCCTAACTTAGAATAGGCTTATATTTTTAAGAACCTGCATCCTTTTGCTTTCAAATTTATTTGCAAATTATTCATGACCAATAAATAGATGTCTTATTAATGGATATTCTTTGGACATATGATACCCTTGGGATTATATGGACTCATTGGACTAACTTTTATTCCTGGCTAAGTTTCAGACTGTCCTTTCATCATTCATTAGCCAATATTCTCTCTTTCAAAAGGAATGCTTTTCTTCCATCGCTCCCATCAAAAAAGGAGAAATTCTTGGCATTTATATCACATATGATATCCTCTATAATTTTATAGTTTTGGAATAATTTTCCAATCCTTCCTATTAGATGTAATCCCTCCAAAAATCAATAGCATTGGCTAATATTTTTATGTCTTATTATAACAGTGAAATCAGTCATTACCTGCTTGAGAAATGCACTCCCCAGATAGCCACATTGGCCGGAGCTGCGCCGATCTGAATCCAGGAGACAGGAGTTTCTTCTGGGTCACCCACATGGGTACAGGGGACCATCTTCTACTACTTCTACTGCTTTCCCAGGCCAGAGCAGAGAGCTGGATTAGAAGTGAAGCAGCCTCAACTCCAACCGGTGCCCATATGGGATGCTGGCAGTGCAGGCGGCAGGTTCACCCGCTATGCCACAGCGCCAGTCCCCATGTATACTTTCTAACACTATTAAAAAGAAAGTTGAAATAGCTATGTTAATAAACAAAGGCCATTTCAAAACACTAAAATATTTGCCAGGTCTATAAAATGGGCATTCTTTTTCATCTTTGTTCTTAATCTTACATAAACATAAATTATGTTTAGTATGTACCCTTTGTGTGATGTGATGAAAATGTTAATGTACTCCTGTGATTCTACTTCCCAAATACCTTATTTAAACCAGAATATATATGCCTGAAAAATTTCAATAAAGAAGATTGTATAATATATATGACCAATCCTTCTAAAAACTATCAAGATCATCAGATCGAGGAAAATCAGAGAAACTCTCACAATCAAAAGACGCCTACGGTGTGAAAATTAAATGTAATGTGTAAAATTGGTTGGAATCCTAGAACAGAAAAGGGCTTTAGGTAGAAGTTAGTGAAACTTGAATAAAATATTGAATTTTGTGTAATAATAATGGGTCAAAATTGGTTCCTAATTATCAATAAACATATCATATTAATATAAGATGTTAATAATAAGTGTGAGAGGATGGTTAATAGGAGTATCTGCAGTATCCTTTCATTTTTTGCTGTATATTTAAAACTGTTATATGGAAAATATGTCATTAAAAATTGAAAGTCGGTACTAAGTGATATTTTGAAACATGTTCATTTTTAGGAGATAATCATGATTCATTTAAAACAAGAATATCTGAAGATGAACTGAAGACACTTAACTAAAAACTTTTGGCCAGATCTTTGAAACCAGTCAACAATACAAAGTGGTTCTCTTTGAACATGTTAAATTTGAAGAAAATCTAAGGGAGACAGCTGTGCTTACAGCAAAGTTTAAATATTTAAATTGCTGTCAAGGGAAGTTGTAGAATCTCCTCTTCTTCAAGTGTTTATACATAGGATTATATTAGCTATAATCTAATCTGGAAGTAGATTGATAGATGATATGCCTTCTTAGATTTGCCTCTTCTGATAAATTTAATTTTACAGTAGCAAGTTGTCATTGTGAAAAAAATGAACATTGGAAAATGATGGATGGTAGGAATGGATGACATAGATGAAATAGAGGCTTAGACTGTACTTGAAACTATTAACATGATGAAAAGCCTGTATTTTCATACTGGATAGTTATTTATGTCCATTTCAGAAGGTCAAAATCCATCCATCCAATAATTCATTTGTTCTGTTATTATTAATTGGCTGATATTAATATAATTTGCAGAGTTATAATACCTGGTACAATTTAAAATAAATTTTTCATATGTGAGATTTTTAAAATGTGGGGTAGTGATTTTTCTGCAAAAATATGGTTATAATTTATTCAGAGTATTTTGTCTTGGTCAGTTAAAATACAGAAACTCAAGTACGGACCAGTCTGTCTTGTGGAATGTTTTATTTACAAAGTGGTACTCTCAATTTTAGGTGGTTCTCTAAAATATTTCAACAATCCTGGTTTTTTATTTCTTGTTCAGAATCATTTTCCCTTAGTTTCTTATATTTTTCTTAAAAAAAAAAAAAACTTTTACTCAACCCTGCTATCAAGAATAAGCCTTTAACTTTTTTATTTAAAGATTTATTTTATTTATTTGAAAGACAGAGTTACGGTGAGAGGTAGAGACAGAGAGAGAGGTCTTCCATCCGCTGATTCACTCCCCAGATGGCTGCAATGGCTGGAGCTGCGCCAATCCAAAGCCAGGAGCCAGGAGCTTCTTCTGGGTCTCCCACGTGAGTGCAGGGGCCTAAGGCCATCTTCTACTGCTTTCCCAGGCCATAGCAGAGAGCTGGATCGGAAGAGGAGCAGACTGGACTATAACCAGTGCCCATAGGGGATGTCGGCATTTCAGGCCAGGGCTTTAACCCACTGCGCCACTGTGCCAGCCCCTAGCCTTTGCCTTTTAATAAATGACTAAAACAGAATCAGATAATTGAGGCTACTAGATATAGACAGCCTTAACTTTGTGACTATAACACTTACCCTTGTATATTTATCTGAAACTTTTATAAAAGAATTTTCCCCATAGTTTCAGCAGTCAATAACCAATAAGTATTCTGTGCCAAGAACAATATAGAGCATTGTTCAAAGCCACACCATCTCTATGTACTCTTCACTGCTTTTCCCATAGTTTGTCAGAATGAATTAGTCCTCTCTTTTTTGACGTTTGTTATGTCTACCTGTAAGCCTATCTTATGTCCATGATTTAAAATAACAGAAAAGTGAACTTTAATAATCTTATCCCCAAACTACTAGTGTCTTTTTAAACTACAAGCCAGTGTTCATAAGTTAAATTCACTGCCTTCTGAATTCCTAATATTTCTGAAACAAAACCTTTTTTCCATCCTCCAACTCTCTGTCTCTCTCTCTCTCTCTCTCTCTCTCTCACACACACACACACACACACACACACACACACACATTCGAACTGCAGTTGTGACACACACAGGTAACTATCATATTGAAATGTATGTTCCTAATGACCAAGCCTATTTTTAAAGATTTCCTCCTGAACTTATAAACTACTTTATAACTATGTTTGATGCTACCTTCTGGAATATCTCTATACTCATAAACGTGGCTATGGTATTCTTTTTTTTTTTTTAAATGGTTGATTGGGCTGGCACTTTGGCATAGTGGGTAAAGCCACTGCCTGCAGTGCCAGCATCTGATATGGGTACCGGTTTGTGTCCCAGCTGCCCTTCTTCTGATCCAGCTCTACTATGGCCTGGGAAAGCAGTGGAAGATGGCCCAAGTGCTCGGGCCCCTGCACTCACGAGGGAGACACAGAGGAAGCTCCTGGCTCCTGGCTTCGTTTTGGCGCAGCTCTGACCCTTGTGGCCAATTGAGGAGTGAATCAGCGGATGGAAGACCTCTCTCACTCTCCCTGCCTCTCCTTCTCTCTCTGTGTAACTCTGACTCTCAAATAAAGAAATAAATCTTTTAAATAAATAAATAAAAATTTAAAAGTATTTATTTATTTATTTTGAAAATTTTAAATTGACTCTTTAAAATTTTAAGTTAAATGCATACAACATTCTATATAGCTATAAGGTACAAAATGATGTTTCAATACAATTAATGTATAATAATCAAGTCAAGTTAATTAGTGCAATAATTTCAAACATGATTTCTTTGTGATAGGACTATTCAAAATACTATTTTCTAGCTGTTTTGAAATATATAAGTAATATCTTGTTAACTTGAGTTCTCTAGACTGCAATAAACCCTACAAATTATTCTTCTATTTTATATAACTTTGTTAACCTTAGCCACCATCTGCATCTTCCCACTCTCCTAACTTCCTTTTGCAGGTTCTGGTAAGCACTATGCTATTTACTTCTCATATGAGATCAACTTCTTTAGTTTCCACATATGAGTGAAATCATGGAGTATTTATCTTTCTCTGTCTGGTTTATTTCATTTAATATAATGTTCTCCAGGTTTATCCATGTCACAAATGACAGGATTCCTTATTTTTATGACTTCATATTATCCCCTTGTGCATATATACCCTATTTTTAGTTTCCATACCTTGACTATTATAAATAATGTTCAAGAGATATGGGAGTACAGGAATCTCTTCCACATACTGATTTCATTTCCTTTGGATGTATACCCAGTAGTGGGATTGCTGGATCTAAGCGATGTTCTATTTTTAATTTTTTGAAGACCCTCCATACTGTTTTTCATGACAGCTGCAATAATTTGTATTTACACGAGCTGCATATAGGGGTTATCTCTTCAAATTCTTGCCAATATTTGCTATACTTTATCTAGTTGATAACAGTGATTCCAAACGGAATGAGATAACATTTTATCGTGGTTTTGATTGTATTTCCCTGATAATTAATGACCTTGAGATTTTTTATCAAATACCTATTGGCCATTTGTGCATCTACTTTTGAGAAATAACTATTAAAGTTTTTCTTCCATGTTTTATCAGATATTTTTCTATTAATTTCATTGAGTTCCTTTTATATTCTGGATATTTACCCCTTGACAGATTTGTAATTTGTAAATACTTTCTCCCTTTCTGCAAGTTGACTCTTTTTTGTGCTGATTGTTTCCATTGCCATGCAAAACAGGTTTTCTGATGTACTCATTTGTCTAATTTTTTTTGTTGTTGCCTGTGATTTTGGTTTTTTAAAATATTTTTATAAAGAGAACATATTTCTAATAGTTCATAGATAAAATTCTAAGAATATAATACTTCCCTCTGCTCTTCTTCCTCCTTCATTTCTTTCTGATTTTTATGATAACATATTCTAAATTTAAGTTATACTCACAAACTTAATGCTCTTTAGTTCAACAAGTGAAAAATTGAAAAAATCCTCACAGAATCTAATTTCATGAACTGTCTTCCCTATGTTTTCTTCTAGTAGTTTCATAGTTCCTGGTCTTACATAGGAATGTAATACAGTTTGGTATGATTCATTATTTGGTTAAAAAAGGGATCCAGTTTTATTATTCTGGATATGGAAGACAAATTTTTCCGGCACCTATTTAAAGCGACTACCCTTTCCCCAGGTGTGGTCTTAGTACCTTTTTCGTGTATCAGTTCACTATAGATATGGGACTGTTTTTGGGCTTTCTGTTCCACTACATTGATCTATCTGTCTTTTTAATGTAAAGACCTTGTTGTTTTGGTTACTATAGCTTTGTAGCATGTTATTAACTGGATCATAATATGATTCCACCAGCATTTTTGTTGTTGTTTTCTTAAATTGCTGTGATTACTGTTTATAGCCCTTGTTTGCTGTTGAGGGACAGTGTTTATTTTTTCTTCTTACTATTTGTTGAATTCTTTATAAAGTAGAGGGTTAAGGTTAGTTTTACAAAATAAACTGGAAGTATGCCATTGTAAAAATTAAAAGAAAGAATAAGAAAGGAAGGGGAGGGGACGGTGGACTATTGGCAGGAGGGAGGTTAGGGTGGGAAGTATCACTATTATAAATCTGTATGTATGAAGAACATGAAATTTGTTCACCTTATATAAATTTTAAAAATTGGAAACAATTGCTTTGGATATTTGTCTTTTCTGTGTGTGTGGCAGCAGAGATTTTTAGAATTATTGTTCTATTTCTATAAAGATTGGCACTGATATTTTGGTATGAGTTGCATTGATCACCTTGAGTAATGCTAGCATTTTTATAGTAGTAATCCTTCCAGTTCATGAACATGTAGTATGTTCCCATTTATTTATCTGCTCTTCAATTTATTTTTATTTTCAGCGTAGCTATATCTTACTTCCTTGATTAAATTTATTCCTAAGTATCATATTGGGCCCTGGGAGTGGCTATTGTAAATGAGGCCATTTCCATGATGTCTTTTTCAGATGATTTGATATTTGTGTATGAAAATCTACAGAGTTTTGTATATTGATCACATACTAAGGAGCCTTAATGAATTTACTTATCACTTTTAGCATCATTTCTTTTGGTGGAGTTCTTATAGTTTTCTATATATGTGATCATACCATCTGCAGAGACAGTTGTACTCTTCCTTCCAATATGATTTTTATTCCTCTCACCTGCCAAATTGCTCTGAGTAGACCTTTAGTACTAAATTAAATAGAAGTGAGGAAAGGTGACATCTTTGTTTTTACCTAGAAACCAGGGGACAAGTTGAAAATATTTTCGCATTCATTTTAGGCTAGCTTAAGTTTTGTCATATATAGTCTATTGAATTGAGGTATATTCCTTCTATATGTAACATGCTGAGAGCCTTGACCACAAAAGAGTGTTCAATTTTGTCAAAAGCTTTTTCTTCATCTATTGCAATGATTAAATATTCAATGTCTTTCTGGTTAACATTTATTAACCTGCATGTGTTCAGCTTTTTCACGTCCCAGGAATAAATCTCACTTCATAATGATTTTTTTAATATGCTATTGAATTTTTACCAATATGCTTGATTATTTACCATGAATTTTCTTTTTGTTGTGTCATCTGGCTTTCATATCTGGGTATGCTGGCCCCACCAGTTTGGAAGTATATTTTTTTAAGATTTATTTATTTATTTGAAAGTCAGAGTTACATAGAGAGAAGGAGAGGCAGAGAGAGCGAGAGGTCTTCCATTCAATGGTTCGCTTCCCAGTTGGCTGCAATGGCCGGAGTAGCACTGGTCTGAAGCCAGGAGCCAGGAGCCAGGAGCTTCCTCGGGGTCTCCCATGCGGGTGCAGGGTTCCAAGGACTTGGGCCATCCTCCATTGCCCTCCCAGGCAACAGCAGAGAGCTGGATAGGAAGTGGAGCAGTCAGGTCCTGAACTGGTGCCCACAAGGATGCCGGCACTTCAGGCCAGGGCATTAACCCGCTGCACCACAGCACTGGCCCCAAGTTTGAAAGTATTTTGTTTATATTTCTAGAGTAATTTGTAAATAAGTATTGTTTCTTCATTAAATGCTTGGTGAAATTCATTAATTAAACCACCAGAATGGAAGATTTTCTTTGATTGAAGAATTTTTCTTTGATTGAAGACTTAAATCTATGACCCGAAACCATCAAATTATTAAAAAGCACTGGAGAAACCCTGCAAGATATAGGAACCGGCAAAGACTTCTTGGAAAAGACCCCAGAAGCACAGGCAGTCAAAACCAAAATTAACATTTGGGATTGCATCAAATTGAGAAGTGTCTGTACTTCAAAAGAAACAGTCAGGAAAGTGAATAGGCAACCGACAAAATGGGAAAAAATATTTGCAAACTATGCAACAGATAAAGGGCTGATAACCAGAATCTACAAAGAAATCAAGAAACTCCACAACAACAAAACAAACAACCCACTTAAGAGATGGGCCAAGAACCTCAAGAGACATTTTTCAGAAGAGGAAATCCAAATGGCCAACGGACACATGGAAAAATGTTCAAGATCACTAGCAATCAGAGAAATGCAAATCAAAACCACAATGAGGTTTCACCTCACCCCGGTGAGAATGGCTCACATTCAGAAATCTCCCAACAACAGATGCTGGAGAGGATGTGGGGAAAAAGGGACACTAACCCACTGTTGGTAGGAATGCAAACTGGTTAAGCCACTATGGAAGTCTGTCTGGAGATTCCTCAGAAACCTGAACATAACCCTACCATACAACCCAGCCATCCCACTCCTTGAAATTTACCCAAAGGAAATTAAATTGGCAAACAAAAAAGCTGTCTACACATTAATATTTATTGCAGCTCAATTCACAAGAGCTAAGACCTGGAACCAACCCAAATGCCCATCAACAGTAGACTGTATAAAGAAATTATGGGACATGTACTCTATAGAATACTATACAGCAGTCAAAAACAATGAAACCCGGTCATTTGCAACAAGATGGAGGAATCTGGAAAACATCATGCTGAGTGAATTAAGCCAGTCCCAAAGAGACAAATATCATTTATTTTCCCTGATCGGCGACAACTAACTGAGCACTAAAGGGGAAACCTGTTGAAGTGAAATGGACACTATAAGAAACAATGACCTCATCAGCTCTTGTCCTGACAGTTGATGTACAATGTAATACTGTATCCTTTTTTATTTCTTTGTTGTTCTTGTTGTTCTAGTACTAGTGGTTGAACTCTGTAATTAACACACAATTATTCTTAGGTGTTTAAATTTTAACTGAAAAGTGATCCCTGTTAAATATATGAGTGGGAAAAAGAGAGGGAGGAGATGTACAATTTGGGACATGCTCAATCGGACTTGCCCCAAATGGTGGAGTTAGAAACGTGCCAGGGGATTCCAATACAATCCCATCAAGACTGCATGTACCAATGCCATCTAAATAGTCCAAGTGATCAATTTCAGTTCACAATTGATGACTCTGATAGGTCTAAGAGTCAAAGGGATCACACAAACAAGACTAGTGTCTGCTAATACTAACTGATAGAATCAAAAAGGGAGAGAACAATCCAACACGGGAAGAGGGATACACAGCAGACTCATAGAATGGCAGATGTCCTAAACAACACTCTGGCCTCAGAATCAGCCCTCAAGGCATTCGGATCTGGCTGAAGAGTCCATGAGAGTATTGTAGGCATGGAAAGCCAAGACACCCTGGAAAAAAAAAAAAAAAAACCTAACTGAAAGATCTCTGCGAGTGAGATCCCAGTGGAAAGAACGGGGCCATCAAAGAAGGAGGTACCTTTCTCTAAAGGGAGGAGATAACTTCCACTTTGACTATGACCCTGTCGGAATAAGATCAAAGTTGGCGAACCATAAAGGCTTCTGTAGCCTTGGCAACTTATGACTAGAGCCTAGGGAGATTACTGATGCCATAAACAAGAGTGTCAAATTGTTAAGTCAACAACAGGAGTCACTGTGTACTTACATCTCATGTGGGATCTGTCCTTAATGTGTTGTCTAATGTGAAGTGATGCTATAACTAGTACTAAAACAGTATTTTTATACTTTGTGTTTCTGTGTGGGTAAAAACTGATGAAATCTTATTATATATGGAATTGATCTTCTGTATATAAAGATAATTGAAAATGGAATAAAAAAACTTGGTTTTAAATTGGACATTGCATAGAAAATTAATTAATTTTTTAAAAAATATCATGTAGGATCTCTGTCTTTAATGTGCTGTACACTCTTATTTAATGCTATAACTAGTACTCCAACAGTATTTTTTCACTTTGTGTTGCTATGTGGGGGCAAACTGTTGAAATCTTAATATATACTAAACTGATCTTCTGTATATAAAGAGAATTGAAAATGAATCTTGATGTGAATGGAAGGGGAGAGGGAGCAGGAAAGGTGAGGGTTGTGGGTGGGAGGGAAGTTATGGGGCGGGGAAGCCATTGTAATCCATAAGCTGTACTTTGGAAATTTATATTCATTAAATAAAAGTTAAAAAAAAAATAAAAAAGACTATTGCTTGCTGATTGAATTTCTCCACTCTGTATGTCTATCCGGATTTTCTATTTCTTCATAATTCAGTCTCATTAGGTTGCATGTTTGCAGCAACTTCTCTTTTTCTTCTAGGTTGTTGTATTTGTTGGTGTATAGTATTTCATCATAGTGTCTCATGATCCCTTGTACTTCTGTTGTGTCCAATGTAATTTCCTGTTTTTGTTTCTGCTACTATTTATTTAATAAAATAGTTTTCTTGACTTAAAGGTTTGCTTATTTCATTTAGGTTTTTTTTTTTTAAATTTTTTTATTAAACTTTTATTTAATGAATATAAATTTCCAAAGTATAGCTTATGGGTTACAATGGCTTCCCCCCTCCCATAACTTCCCTCCCGCCCGCAACCCTCCCCTTTCCCGCTCCCTTTCCCCTTCCATTCATTTAAAGATTCATTTTCAATTCTCTTTATATACAGAAGATCAGTTTAGTATATATTAGGTAAAGATTTCAACATTTTGCCCATATAGCAACATAAAGTGAAAAAAACTGGCCGGCGCCGTGGCTCAACAGGCTAATCCTCCGCCTTGCGGCGCCGGCACACCGGGTTCTAGTCCCGGTCGGGGCACCGATCCTGTCCCGGTTGCCCCTCTTCCAGGCCAGCTCTCTGCTGTGGCCAGGGAGTGCAGTGGAGGATAGCCCAAGTGTTTGGGCTCTGCACCCCATGGGAGACCAGGATAAGCACCTGGCTCCTGCCATCGGAACAGCGCGGTGCGCCGGCCGCAGCGTGCTACCGCGGCGGCCATTGGAGGGTGAACCAACGGCAAAAGGAAGACCTTTCTCTCTCTGTCTCTCTCTCTCTCACTGTCCACTCTGCCTGTCAAAAAAAAAAAAAAAAAAAAAAAAAAAAAGAAAAAAAAATAAAGTGAAAAAAACTGCCATTGGGTTACTAATTATAGCATTAAATAGCAATGTACAGCACATTAAAGACAGAGATCCTACATAATTTTTTTCAAATTAATTAATTTTCTATGCCATTTCCTTTTTAACACCAGGTTGTTTTTTTTTTCATTTCCAATTCTCTTTATATACAGAAGATCAATTCAGTATATAATTAGTAAAGACCTCATCAGTTTGTGCCCACACAGAAACACAAAGTATAAAAATACTGTTTCAGTACTAGTTATAGCATCACTTCGCTTTAGACGACATATTAGGGACAGATCCCACATGGGGTGTAAGTACACAGTGACTCCTGTTGCTGATTTAACAATTTGACACTCCTGTTCATGGCGTCAGTAATCTCCCTAGGCTCTAGTCATGAGTTGCCAGGGCTATGGAAGCATTTAGAGTTCGCTGACTTTGATCTTATTCCGATAGGGTCATAGTCAAAGTGGAAGTTCTCTCCTCCCTTCGGAGAAGGGTACCTCCTTCTTTGATGGCCCCATTCTTTCCACTGGGATCTCACTCACAGAGATCATTCATTTAGGTCTTTTTTTTTTTTTTCCATGATATCTTGGCTTTCCATGCCTGCTATACTCTCATGGACTCTTCAGCCAGATCCGAATGCCTTGAGGGCTGATTCTGAGGCCAGAGTGTTGTTTAGGACATCTGCCATTTTATGAGTCTGCTGTGTATCCTGCTTCCCATGTTGGATCTTTCTCTCCCTTTTTGATTCTATCAGTTGGTATTAGCAGATACTTGTCTTGTTTGTGTGATCCCTTTGACTCTTAGACCTATCAGAGCTATAAAGAAATCAAGAAAATCCACAACAACAAAACAAACAACCCACTTAAGAGATGGGCCAAGAACCTCAAGAGACATTTTTCGAAAGAGGAAATCCAAATGGCCAACAGACACATGAAAAAATGTTCAAGATCACTAGCAATCAAAGAAATGCAAATTAAAACCACAATGAGGTTCCATCTCACCCCGGTGAGAATGGCTCACATTCAGAAATCTACCAACAACAGATGCTGGAGAGGATGTGGGGAAAAAGGGACACTAACCCACTGTTGGTGGGAATGCAAACTGGTTAAGCCACTATGGAAGTCTGTCTGGAGATTCCTCAGAAACCTGAACATAACCCTACCATACAACCCAGCCATCCCACTCCTTGGAATTTACCCAAAGGAACTTAACTTGGCTAATAAAAAAGCCATCTGCACATTAATGTTTATTGCAGCTCAATTCACAATAGCTAAGACCTGGAACCAACCCAAATGCCCATCAACAGTAGACTGGATAAAGAAATTATGGGACATGTACTCCATAGAATACTATACAGCAGTAAGAAACAACGAAACCCAGTCATTTGCAACAAGATGGAGAAATCTGGAAAACATCATGCTGAGTGAATTAAGCCAGTCCCAAAGAGACAAATATCATTTGTTTTCCCTGATCGGTGACAACTGAGCGCCAAAGGGGAAACCTGTTAAGTGAAATGGACACTATAAGCAACAATGAACTGATCAGCTCTTGTCCTGACTTTAGATGTACAATGTAATACTTTATCCTTTTTAGTATTTGTTGTTGTTGTTGTTGTTCTAGTACTAGTGGTTGAACTCTGTAATTAACACACAATTATTCTTAGGTGTTTAAATTTTAACTGAAAAGTGATTCCCCTTAAATCTAAGAGTGGAAAAAGAGAGGGAGGAGATGAACAATTTGGAACATGCTCAATCGGACTGGCCGCAAAAGGTGGAGTTAGAAATGTGCCAGGGGATTCCAACACAATCCCACCAAGATGGCATGTACCAATGCCATCGCACTAGTCCAAGTGATCAATTTCAGCTCACAATTGATAGCTCTGATAGGTCTAAGAGTCAAAGGGATCATTTAGGTTTTAAAGTTATTCATGGGGCCAGCATTGTAGCATAGCTGGTTGAGCCTCTGCCTGTGACACTGGCATTCTGTATAGGCACCAGTTTGAACCTGGCTGCTTCACTTCCAATCCAGCTCCCAGCTAAAGAGGCTGGGAAAGCAGTGGAAGATGGCCCACGTGCTTGGGTCCCTGCCACCTATGTGGGAGACCTGGAAGAAGCTCTAGGTTCCTGGCTTCAGCTGGCACAGTCCTGGCCATTGCAGTTGTTTGGGCAGTGAACTAGGGGGTAGAAGATCTCCTCCTCCCTCTCTATAACTCTTCCTTTCAAATAAAAAAATAAATAAAATAAAGCAAAATAAAAACACATTAATTTTATTTATTTGCTTAATATAGCACATCTCTATTTTTCTCTCTTATTTTTTTTCTTTCTAATAATTTTGGTTTAGTTTATTCTTATTTTGTTAAGATTTATTTATTTATTTGAAAGTCAGAGTTGCACAGAGAGATGAGAGGCAGAGAGAGAGAGAGAGAGAGAGGTCTTCCATCTGCTGGCTTCACTCCCCAGATGGCCGCAATGGCTGGAGCTGTGCCAATCCGAAGCCAGGAGCCAGGAGCTTCTTCCAGGTCTCCCACGCTGGTGCAAGTGCCCAAGGACTTGGGCCATCTTCCACTACTTTCCCAGGCCATAGCAGAGAGCTGGATCAGAATTGGAGCAGCTGGGTCTCGAACCGGCACCCATATGGGATTCCAGCACTTCAGGCCAGGTTGTTAACCCCCTGCACCACAGTGCAGGCCCTGTTTATTCTTTTTTTTACCAGTTCTTTGAGGTGCAATATTAAGTTATTTGAAACCTTCTTTTTTTATTTAAACATTTCCTTTTTTTTTTTTTAATGAGGCATCCACTGCTATAAACTTTCATCTTAGAACTACTTTTGTTATATATCTTTCAGGTTTTGGCATGTTTTATTTACACTTTCATGTGTCTCAAGATATTTTTAAATTTTTCTCTTAATTCTTTCAATGAACATTTGGTTGTTCATGTACATGTTTAGATCCCATTTATATTGATTGTAAAATTATTAATTTTTAGTTTGATGACATTGTGGTTAGAAATATACTTGATATGATCTTTAACTCTTAAATCTAGTAAGACTTGCTTTATAGCCTAACTAATAGTTTGTGCTGAAGAAAGTTACAAGTACATTGGATAGGAATGCTTATTTTGCAGCTGTTCAGTGGAATGTTTTGCAAGTGTCTGTTCAGTCCATTTGGACTAAAGTTTTAATATAACATTTCTTTGTTGCTTTTCTGTCTAGGTGACCTGCCCATTGCTGGAATGTGAATGTTAAATTCCTCCCTACTATTGTTGTATTGCAGGCTATCTCTTACTTTAATGTTTGCATTCTTTCTTGGAGTGCCTCAGAATTGGGTACATATGTTCTTAAAACTGTTAACTACTTCTGGTGAACAGATCCCTTTATCATTATATAATGACTCTCTTGGCCTCTCTGTCTCTTTTTATGGTTTTTGACTTAGTCTGTGAAATAAATAAGTGTAGGTACTCCTGCTTGCCTTTGGTTTCCATTTTCTTGAAACATCTTTTCCATCCCTTTATTTTCAGTCTGTGTGTTCCTTAGAGAAAGTCAGGTTTTTGTAGGCAGCATATTATTGGGTATTTTTTTTAAATTTCATTTCTTTATTCTATATGTTATAATGGGAGAAATTAATCCATTCACATTCAGTGTTATTGTTGACAAGCTGGGGTTTACACTTGCTATTTTGTTAATTAATTTCTCCTTGTTTAGCAGATTCTTTTATTGTTTCTTTCTTCCTCTGATATTATCTATGTGTTTTTTTTTGTTGTGCTGTTCTTCCTTCCTGTCTCTCTCATTTAAGCACTTTCTGTGGTTTTTATCTTTTTGGCAATCATAAGCCTAACATAAAAATTGTAGTTAATAACCAATTATTTTAACCTTGATAATAGTTGGTTGCATAAATATATTTTAGAACTTCACTTTCTTCCCCATTATGTGTATTTGTGTTGCCTAAATTACATCTCTAGGTATTATGTATTCCTTAGCAAATATTTATATCTATAGTTATTTCCTTTATTTATTCCGTTATGTTTAACTAAAAGTCTGACAATTTTACATTACACAAGCATAAGAAGACTCTGAAAATATCTCTTGTAGCTAATGACAAGAGATCCTATGGGCCTTACATATCTCACATTTGGAGCGGAATGAACTGGCAACTCAGAAACATCAATGAGCACAATCAAAATCAGCTACAAACAAAAAGAAACACACAAACATAAAAGTAAAAACTCAGGTGAAACCTATAAATCTGTTCTCTTTAGTCATATACCAGTGGTTAGAGGCTGTTAGGAGCCTGGGCTTTTATCCTCACTATTATCTTTCAAAATCCCAGCAACATTTCTACTCATTTTAGGCAAAATTATTCCAGCTTTTTAATGCAAAAGTAATGCAATAATTATATAAAAGTTATTTTCAAAGACAAATATGTAGAATTAAATACTCTATACTTTCATAATATATTATATAGGTATAGTAATTATGACAGAATAATATTGGGAGAGTGATAATTACAAAGATCAAAATGACAGAATAAAAAACCCAGAAATGTCCTGACAGAAGTATTTCAACTGATTGTTTATAAAGGTAAAAATATAATCCACTGACGAAAGGATGACTTTTATAACATGTAATGATAGAGCAAGTAAAAAAAATGGCCTCACCCAAAATTTTACCTCTTTTACTGAAATCAATTCAAAAACAATCACAGATATAAAAGCAAAGTATAAAACCTTTTAAAGAAAATTCAGGATAATTTATTTATGACCAAAGTTTGGCACAAAAAAAACATGATCCATAAAAGAAAAAATGTATATAACTTGGAATTGAGAAAAATTAAGATATTTATTCTCCAAAAGACTATTAAAAGGATGGAGAGAAGCTATATACTGGAGAAGAATCTGTACAAACTGTGTATTTGACAAAACTTTCATGCCTAAAATAAACTCCCAAAACTCATTAGTTAAAAACAAGAAATTCAACTTAAAAAAGGATAAAAGTCATAAAATCATATTAAAAAGGACAGAAGTCATAAACATTGTGGGAAAGCAAACTATCATCACTAGTTTGAAAGATACTATGGCAATTATTTTTAAAAACCTATATTTGCTATATAATCCAGTAATGTCTCTTGTAGATATTATTCTAGTGAAATAAAATTTGTCTACTCTACTCTTAAAGCCATACATAACTATTTGCAGGGTCTTAGTCCACCCATACAGGATGGGCTGGGTCCGAGGAAAGGTGAGTGTGCTGCTCACCTGTTCCCCAGCCTCCCGATTCCGGAGACAGTCAGACGCAGCAAGGAGCCAAGTCTAGTAGCAAGGACTCATTTACTTTGTGTGTAATAGTACCTTTTATAGCACAAAACTGCAGAGTCATTGGGGCAGGGCTAAGGACCAACCAATCACTTAAAAAATCACCTTACGGGGCGGGGGGGGGGGGGGATTTCTATAGGAGTAGCCATATGTCTATACACTTGTTACTAGTTTTGTTACCTTCCCTGATGTTGCACAGCCAATTAGTTTTAGTGGTAAACAACTTTGGATTCCGCCCATCTTACTTCCTCTGGGCACCATCTTACTTGGCTCCGCGCGGCTCCGTTCCGCGCAGCTCGGGCGGGGGCACCCAGGGGCAGCTGCGCATGCGGAGCCCCCAGGCCTGGCCTGGCCACACCATGGCCGCGCTCATGCCCTGCAACTATTCATAGCATCAAAGAGCTCAAAAATGAAAACAATTTCAATTTTCCCCCATAGTTAAAAGTTAAACCAACTACAATATTTATATACGATGTAACACTCAAAAAAAAAAAAAAAGACCTATTTATTAACACAACTCAGGTGTATCCCAAGGCATTATGCTTAATGGAAGAAAAAAGCAACTTAAAACATTGCATTTTGGGAATGGTGTTGTGGTGTGACGGGTAAAGCTGCCGCCTACAGTGCCATGCCAGCATCCCATATGGATGCCAGTTTGAGTCTTGGCGGCTCCACTTCTGATCCAGCTCTCTGCTATGGGCTGGGAAAACAGTATAAGATGGCCCAAGTACTTGGTCATCTGCACCCATGTGGGAGACCCAGAAGAAAGTCCTGTCTCCTGGCTTTGAATTGGTGCAGCTCCGGCCATTGTGGCCATCTGGGGAGTGAACAGCACATGGAAGACACTCTCACTCCACCTCTGACTCTCCGTAACTCTGCCTTTCAAATAAATAAATAAATAAATCTATACCAAAAAATTGCATTTTGTATGTACTTAATTTACAAGTCACATACATGATCTCATTTCCACTAAGTTTTTGAAATCACAAAATTATATAAAAGGAAAACAAATTAGTGATTGACAAGAGTTAGAGACATGTGAGGGGATGATAGTAATAATAAAGTATAGCATGAGGGAGCTCTCTTTCTTGATCAAACAATCATTGCACATTTACACATTCATGGGCCAGCACTGTGGCTCACTTGGTTAATCCTCCGCCTGCGGTGCCAGCATCCCATATGGGCGCCGGGTTCTAGTCCCGGCTGCTCCAGTTCCTATCCAGCTCTCTGCTGTGGTCCAGGAGGGCAGTGGAGGATGGCCCAAGTGTTTGGACCCTGGCAACCGCATGGGAGACCAGGAAGAAGCACTTGGCTCCTGGTTTCTGATCAGCACAGCGCCGGCCATAGTGGCCATTTGGGGAGTGAACCAACGGAAAGAAGACCTTTCTCTCTGTCTCTCTATCACTGTCTGTAACTCTACCTGTCAAATAAAAAAAAAAAATTACACATTCATTAAAAGCCACACAGCCATTATAGATTGCAATGGTTTAGATGTGGTTTGAATGTGTCCCCCAAAGTTTCATGTGCTGCCTGCTTGGTCCCCAGTGTGGTGGTGTTGTCAGCTAAATATATCTCTTTTATTTATAATGTGTCAGGTCAAACATTTTGTTATAGAAACATAAAAGATGAAAACACATACTGTGTGTTGGTGCCAAATCCTTTGTCTTGATTTTGTACAATGTTTTTAAGATGAAGCTAGTAGGAGAAAGTGAGTGAAATGTATATGGTCCTCTGTGTAATCCCTTGGAAACTTTTAGTGAATCTCTGATGATTTCAAAATTAAAAAAAAAAAACTAAAATATGCCTATACAAATACACAAATTAAACCTCAGAATAACCAAAGAATTCTGAGCCAAAAAAAAATAAATAAAGTTTCAAGGCTTAACAATACCTAATTTCAAAGGATGCTACAAAGCTGTAGTAATTAAGTGCCAGTGCTGTGGCATAGTGTGTAAAGCTGCCGTCTGCAGTGCCGGCATACCATATGGGTGCTGGTTCGAGTCCTGGCTGCTCCACTTCTAATCCAGTTCACTGATAATATCCTGGGAAAAGAAGTAGAGGATGGCCCAAGTGCTTGGGCCCCTGCTTTGGCTCCTGGCTTTGGATCAGCATAGCTACGGCCATTGCGACCATTTGGAGAGTGAACCAGCGGATGGAAGACCTCCCTCCCTCTTTCTGTCTGTCTCCCTGTAACTCTGTCTTTCAGATAAATAAATAAATCTTTGGGGAAAAAAAGCTATAGTAATTAAAACAGCATGATACTGGCATAAAAACCAAAAGATAGATCATTAGAACAAAATAGAGAATATATAAATTGATCTACATGCATACAGACAACTGATTTTTGAAAAGGATGCCAAGAACATATTGAAAAAAGGTAGTCTTTTCAACAAATGTTGCCAGCAAAACTAGACATACAAATGCAGAAGAAAGTATGCAGATCCCTACCTCTTACCATTGACAAAAATCATCTCAAGAGAAATCAAACACCTAAATATAAGACTTGAAACTATGAAACAGCTAAAAAACAGTATAAGGGAAACATTTCAAGACATTTATGTAGCCAGTGACTTTCTGGATAAGACCCCAAAATGACAGACAACGAAAGCAAAACTAAACAAATGTGATTATATCAAACTCAGAAGCTTCTTTATAGAAAAGGAAACTCAATAGAAACAATAGGAAAGCAATCAATGAAAAGACATCTGACAGGATGAGAGAAAATATTTGCATGTTACTTACCCAATATAAGACTAATATTCAGAATATATTAGGAACTAAAAATACCACCACCACCAGCAAAATCTAACCAATCCAGTTAATAAATGGGCAAAGAACCTGAATATAGACAGTTCTCAAAAGAAGAAATACAAAAGATCAATAAATACATGAAAAAATGTTCAATATCATTAGTATAATGGAAATGAAATTCAAGACCACAATGAAATATCCCCATACCCACTGTTAGAATGCTTTTATCAAAAAGACAGAAGGTAAGTAGTGATGGTGAAGGTGTGGGAAAAGCAGAACTCTCACCACTGTTGGTGGGAATTTAAATTAGTATAACTGCTAAGTAAAACAACATAGAGTTCATGAAAAAAATACCAAAAAAATTAGATCTCAAACTGCTATATGATCCATTAATCACATTACTAGGTATATTTCCAAAATACATGAAATCATCATATCAAAGATACTTGCTCCACCATGTTTATTGCAGCATTGTTCTTACTAGCCAAGATTTGCAGTCAACCAAGGTATCCATGATCAGATGAAAGGAAAAAGAGAATGTAATACACACACACACATGCACACACACACATACTGGGATATTATTAAACAATTAAAAATGTTAAAAATATTATTTGCAGCAAAATGGCTGAGTCTGAAGGACATCATGTTACATGAAACACGTCAGACACAGAAAGACAAATAAACATGTTCTCCCACATTTCTGAGAGCTGAAGAAAATAATAAAACAATATGAACACAAAGCATTGATTTTTAGAACTTGGAAGGATTAGGAATGATAGAGTTTGGCAAAAAAAATAGGAGAAACTGGGTATGGTTCATTAATTGTGGCAAATATATCATACTAATATGAGATATTAATAATAGTTAAAACTGGCTGAATTTATTGAATATGACAAATAACCCACACTAATTTATTAATAACTACAGGAGAATTGTGATGTGTGTATTACACATTATTTTGTAAATTTAACACCATGCTGAAATGAAAAGCTAACATTAAAAAACTTTGTAAAACATGGGGGTAGATTGAGGGAAAATGAGGCTAGTAAGGGGTTAATGTGAATGTATTGCGGCACCTTAAGGCTATCTTCATCAGATTCTCCTTGTTTGCTAGAAATTCAGATCTTAATGCAGAGTTTGGTGATAAATGAAGTTATCAGTACAAGTGTAAGTTAGGATATCAAAGACAAAATTTGACCCTTTGGTGTTTCACAGATGCTGGGTTACAGAAAGGGAATGAGTTGGTAGGATGTGTGTGTGTGTGTGTGTGTATCCAAGCATGTATATACTTAACACAAATCTCTCTATTCCTTGCCAACTTCCACTAGGATTAGTCCTTTATGAAGGCATGGGCCAACTGGGTATATGCCTGGCACAAATGTGTAAGCATGGTGAGCAATCACTAGAATATATTTTTTAAAATGAAGCCAGTTAATTAAGCTTCTCTTAGGCACATATTAACATAACTGGCAGAGAGTAAATTTTTTCTGCTCCAATTAATGTAGCAATTTAAAACTTGCTGAGGATGAATGTATCTCTTAAATATTTTTGGAGTCAACATATTCATGTTGCATATTTTAACCAAAGAAACAAACCTGATTGTGGTATGATCTTGGCAGTCACAGGCAGCTGAAATTGTGAAATTGAATTTAAAATGCATGGCACAATACTGTTTATGGTAAATGGGTTATTTATTTTATAAAATCTAAATTTTATAGACATTAATATTCCTCTAAAGAGACTGCCAAGTTCAGAAAGCTAAAATTAAAAAAGAAAAAGAATTATACAAGAATAGAAAATATTTTGTCAAATGAAAATATGAAAAATGTTTTAAACATGCTTAATCACAACATATTCCATACATAAATACTTATTCCTCTGAATGATTTTCTATCATTTTATGTAAATATAATAAATATATCTATTAATAAATTTACCCTACATTTTTACTAGTTTCTCTCATAGGATATAAAAGAGAGAGCAATGCAATTAATAAGTAATAGTAATTTTAAAAAAAACTCAAATGGTGATATTAATTGTTAATGAATGTTACAAAATTTGGTTTCTAGCCTTTCTAACATTCACCAAATTCTCTTTGGTTATCATATGTATATATAGGCATGATCATGGGGTTTTGATTTTATATGAATATAATTATGATATTTAAGAAAATCTACAACTTTCTTCACAACATATTATCAACAACTTAATCATATAGCAGGTGATATGATTTTAATATAGTTTGGCCCCAAACTCATGCAGAAATTTAGACTTTGGGCTGTTAAATTGTGGGATCTGCAGGAAGTGATTAGATCAGATGAGGCCAGTAGGGTGGTGGTCGCCATGATGAATCTGGTGGTTTTATAAGGGGGCAGAAGTCAGAATTAAGCAGATATGTGTGCCTCGTTGTCTTCTGCCACGTGATGCCCTGTGCTATGCTGAGGTTCTGCCATCAAGAACACCAGAATGAGCGGCAGAACCAATAGGGCTGCTAAATGTTGAATGTGAGCAACCAGAGCTGTGAGCTACAATAAAACCTTCTTTATAAAAGTAGCCGGTTTCATGCATCTTGTTGGGTTGATGAATAGCTGACTACTGCAGTGAATGTGCCTGCAAGTTGCAAGTTAATTAGCATAAATTTAGTTGTCAGTCATCATGTATGTTCACACATTATATGTTTTACACACTCATATATGTCTATGTGAGTAAACACACACAAAATAAGCATATTAGCTCTTAATAAGTTACTAAATAGTGCCTTTCTCACTTCTTCCCTGACACCCTTTAGTTCTCTTTTCTCTCCTCAAGTCATTCTAAGCAATTATCTTGTCAAAATTACCGATTCAGTGAGTTTAAAGGGTGAAATAACAGGCCGACTCTGTGGCATCGTAGGTTGAGCATCTGTCTGTAGTGCCGGGATCCCAAATGGCCACTGGTTCGAGTTCTGGTTGCTCCACTTCCGATCCAGCTCTCTGGTATTGCCTGTGGAAGCAGTGGAGGATGGCCTAAGTGCTTGGGTGCCTGTACCTGTGTGGGAGACCCAGCAGAAACTTCTGTCTCCTGGTTTTGGATAGGCTCAGCTCTGGCTGTTGTGACTATTTTGGGAGTGAGCCAGTGATTGGAGGACCTCCCTCTCTGTCTCTCCCTCTATCTGTAACTCTGCTGCAAAGTAAATAAATAACTCTTTGGGGGAAAAAGGGAAGGTAAAAATGTCCTAATAGGGAGGACAACCAACAACTGGAAGAGTTCAGAGTTCACAAATTGTCAGATAGTGATGTTGATGAAAACAGATCTTTGATGCAGATCAAAGGCCAGATCTTCTGTTACAAAAATGAATTTTACCATCTTCTGCTATCTGCATTTACACTTGATATTTTCTGTACTTGAGATACTGGAAATTTCACACACAAGAAGTAGAGACCATAAGATATGAAAAAAGAGATGTAGATTTTCAGTTTTTTTTTCCCTTAGGTTTATTACAAGTCTCTTATGTTCTAGTTATACAACATCTGATTCACAAGAAAATATTATGTTGAAATATAACCAAAAAAAGTGGTACAGAATAACCCTAAATTCCCCAAGCCTAAATTTTCCAATAAATATTTGTTTCCATTTTCAAGATAATACTCCTTAGTTTAGACATTAGTATTATGACTGATAAATACTGCTTGGACTACAGAGAGCCACAAATGTTGACACTGGATAATTTGGGTTGGACAAAATTGTGATGTTTCATGATGTTATTCATCTGAATTAGGTGGCTTCAATAAAATTTCATAAAATCTTTGATATATTTTATGTCAGTGCTGATGTAAATTTATTGTATCCAGCAGTCATTAATGTGCTGGAATAATACATTATAGACCAACAAATATGGAGTATTCCAACAATATTATTTATGCCAATATAACTTAAATCAACTTACATTAAATTAAATATCAAAGCAAATGCAATGGAGGAAATATCCAATATTTGTACAAGAGTGCTTCTACAATTTAGTAAAAAAGGAAATTAAAAGTTAAGTTTAGGGGCTGGAACTATGGGGTAGTTGGTAAAGCTGTCACCTGCAATAATAGGATCCCATATGGATGTTGATTGGAGTCCCAGCTGCTCTACTTCCAATCTAGCTTCCTGTTAATGTGCCTGAGAAAGTAGAGAAGGATGAATCAAGTCCTTGGAACCCTGCACCCTTGTAGGAGACCTGAATGAAGCACCTAGTTCCTTTTGGCCACTTTGGGAGTGAACCAGTGGATAGAAGCTTTCTCTCTGTCTCTCCCTCTCTCTCTCTCTGTAACATTACTTTGCAAATAAATAAAATAAATCTTAAAAGATGTTTATTTTAGTGCAAAATTATTTAGACTTATTTCTTTGAAAGGCAGAGTTACAGAGAGGGAGACAGAAAAAGAGAGAGAGAAAGAGAGAGAGAGAGAGAGAGAGAGAATCTTCCAGTTACTGGTTCATGCCCCAGTTGGCTGTGACAACAAGGGCAAGGCAAGGCAGGAGCCAGGTGTTGTGAACTCTTTCTGGGTCTCTCACATGGTGACTGGAGTCCAAGTCTGTAAGCCATCTTCCCCTGCTATTCCAGGCACATTGGCAGGGAATTGGATTGGAAGTGGTACAAGCAAGACTCAGATCATTGATAATATAGGATGCTGATATGGCTGGCAGCAATTTAATCTGCTGTGCCACAATGCTGGCTGTGGTGCAAACATTTTTTAAATTAACACATATTTTAAATTTCAGAATTTTACTTTTTTTAAAAAATATTTATTTATTTATTTGAAATGCCGAAGTAGAGAAAGAGAGAGAGAGAGAGGGAAAGAGAGGTGGGTCTTTCATCCACTGGTTCAGTCTCCTGAACAGCTGCATTGGCCAGGACTGGGCCAGGCCAAAGCCAGGAGCCAGTGGTTTCTTCCAGGTCTTTCACATGGGGGCAGGAGCCCTAGTACTTGGACCATCTTCTACTGGGTCTCTTACATGGGTGAGAGGAGTCCAAGTCTTTAACCCATCTTCCCCTGCTATTCCAGGCACATTAGCATGGAACTGGATTGGAAGTGGAGCAGCCAGGGCTTGAACCAGCCTCCAGGTGAGATGCCAGCATGGCAGGCAGAGATTTGACCTGCTTTGCCACAGTGCTGGCCCCACGACAAGCATTTTCCATGAAAATTTTTAAAACTCAAATGTTCCATGGTCTAGTTATAAAATACACCACTTTACAACTACTTAATGTTCAAATACTAGCAAAATAAACATGGCAATTGAGGATGGCATGATATGTTGAACAATATTTTCTGCATTTGTAGTGGCAATAACAGAATTAGCTCAATCTACTTGAAGGAAGATAAATAAATGTAGCAATAATACATGCAACATTAACCTTTTACTGTAATAGGAAGAAACTCCTTACTAATAGAGAATCTGAATTAGTCACCAATTTAAATAGATATTTTACTTTAAAGGCAGAGAGAATAGAGAAATGAGGGAACAAGTCCTAGATCACTTGCTGACAATAGCAATATTACATGAATACTTAGCAAACCGTTTCAACCCTTAGATAAGAACTTAATAAAACATTTACCGGAAGGTCCAATGCCTTCTATAAATTGTTCTTTCACTTCTCTATTCTCTTCAAGGTAGGGAACTAATTCTATTATGAAGGAATCTGTGGGACGCACAATTTAATCTTTAGACCTTATAAGAGATGGCTGACATTTTTCTGTAATAGCATAGCCAAAATAAGAACTTAACTAATAACCTCATAGCGAGATTCACATCGCCATCAGCGAAGTATACAGTAAGTAGAAAAAAAAAAAACCTCCCTTTCAGACCAAAGGGAAAGAAAGTTTTAAAGTGAGAATATAATTTTCCTCATGGGCATTGTCTACCTTAGAAAAACTACTACAGAACA